>NC_092835.1:15086500-15413000 GCF_039878825.1 Excalfactoria chinensis
ACTATGTTTTATTTAGGTTGCAATGTATATAGGTTTGTCATCTAATCTCTTATTTATTGATTGGTTATGAAGTAAAATTGAAAGAAAGATGTAAAAAAGAAAGTTCCAATACAGAACAGTATCCCAGAATATCCAATTGCCATAGCCATACCTATCTTTTTGTGAGTACTTATTTGAGAAGTAAATCAAGAGGGATTCAGAGATTTCATCATACAGTTTGCCTTGAAACTGTTTGAAAGAAATGCACGCCATCAATAGACTACCTTCATAGCTTTCTAAAAACAAGGCCTCTCTTCATTATTGGTTTTCAGGGTGAACCAAAAACTCAGGAAGACTAAGTAATTCTACCTGAGCTGTAAACAAAGGTGAACCAGGCAGTGTGAATTACCATCACACTCCCAGCATCCCAGCTAGGCTGCTGTTAGCACTGGATTTATCACTAGTCTTAGAGCCCTCCACACCATGTTTGTTGATGGTTCATGGAAACCACCCACAAACCAGAACAGCGTTGTTCCTGCTGTTCATATTCTCCATCTCAGAATAAAAACACTTGCCATGGACTTTTATTTCTCCTCTGTTGTGAATTTTATTCTGCTGCTGACAGTGCAAGACTTCTCAGTCTAGTGGTAGACACACTAACAGCTGCTTTGGTAGCAATTAATTGAGAACAAGGAGGGTGGTGGTGCTGGTTAATGCAGCTGCCACACTGCTCTGATACTGGCAATCTTTGACATTTCCTCTGTATCACAGAAAGGTGTCCCAAACTCCAAACTCTTCATTCAGGTTTTCTTATTTCTAAGCACAGTTTCAATCTTAACCCACATTTCTAGAAATAACTTATTTTGTCTCATGCATTTTATATGCTTTTTACTATTATGGGAAAGGAAAAAGTAAGTACTAATTCTGGACTAGGTAAGTCTTTCAAATCATGAGGACGTAAAATGAAACTGCAGCATAAAATGTATATTAAAATGAGTAGAAAATGATTGCAACACAAATAGTTAGGAATCTGTCTAGAACAAAGTGTTATACAAGACACGACCTCTTATACCCAGTTGCGTACCATCTAAAGAAAATGGTTTTTCCTGTTCTCAATTTAATCAACAGACAACTGGGAAGAATTTGCCACAACATTTGTAATAAAGTTAATAGGCAAGTTTCACATTGGAAATGTTGGGAATATTTTGATAACACTTTGTGTTTAAGTCTTCATTAAAAGACCGGTTAGTATTTACATCATATGGGAAGAATGCAGACTGTAGAATAAGGTCTCACACACTTTAAGCCAAATCCCCACATTAGCTAACTCTGAAGATATTTCAGAAGTTAAAAAGATTAGCTTTTTCTGTGCTTAAGGTATAATAAAAATAGATATATCAATTTCCAATATAAAATGAGAATCCAGTCAGCAGACTAATGTAGATAAATGGAGGCTTTCAATTCTCGTGGACACTTTCCCTTATTTTATATTACAATGCTGCTTTACTGCCACTGCTGTGGTTGTGAAATGTCACCGATTCTTTGGCTAATTAAAAGATGGGCAGCAGATTGCCATTAATGAGATTTGGCTTCCACAAAATAAGACCCTCTTGGTGTGTGGCTGCGTAAGTCAGTTAAGAGAATCAGACCTCCCCTTAGATGAAGGGAACCTGCACAGATCACATCGAAGTAAATTTAAAAGTAATCCGCTGTATAAAGGAATGAGCTTTTTGCAATTGTATTTCTGAGTGCATGCAGGGGTCCCCCTAAGGATTTTGTGGCCACAAAGATATCACCCACTTGAGCTGGGACCTCTGCAGAAACACACAGCCAGAAGAAAGCAGACTTTGCTTGCAGGTTTGCTCCTAACTATAATACTACTGAAAACAGACAAACAAACAAAAAACCCACCACACAACTAACTACAGGGATTCTTCTCCATGCATGAGTTGTACTACAATGGCAGAAAAGAGATACTAACACTAAAAATTGCTGCTAAAGAACTTCTTGGACTTTTATCCCCACTGAGACCTTTAGTCTTCTGACCTTTTTCAAGATTAAAAAAGATCAAGAGGGTGAAAGTTTGATCTTTTGTCTGATAATGATCCTATTTTACCAAGTTACTGAGCCCATTAGAATAATAATAAATCAGCTCTTCTAGGCACTGATACCCAAAAGACAAAAACACACAGGCTCAGACCTGCTGACTTCAGAGACTGTGCCATCTTTTCCACCTGGATGTGCACCCACCCTGCAGCTCTCTGCAGAGGAAGCCCCAGCACCTGCTGCCCAGCAGCAGCCAGGCTGACCAAATTCCCTGGTGACCCCTTCTGTGTGTCTGGGCAAGGCTGCAACCTTGTGGGTTCCTCAGCTTCCAGCTGATATCCCCAAACCTGCAGTGACTGAGGAATCTGCCCAAGAAGGAGCTGCTGGAGCTGCTCCATAGGGTGTGGAAGTTCCCATGCCAAAGCTGAAAAAACCTAGATTGAAATTGCACAGAGGGCTGTTAGTCCCCTCTTGAACATACAAGGTCATATTAATCTCTGGAAGAAGATTAATCCCTAGTCAAGTTACAGCTGGGATGAATTCAGCTCAAGATCTTTGGAGCTTTTTCATAGCTCTAAGAAACACCCAGCGAGGTAAACAAACACACAGAATATCAGTCCCCGTGCATCAGGATGTAGGCCAGCAACTGTCTCCATGGGGTTAGAAAAATTTCCTGCATCTTCTCATAATTACATCACTTTCCATTAAGTAGGATAAACACTTTTTGGATCATCAGATAGCGGCCTCTGTTTGAAACAGGACATCTGCCTATGCAGGCCAGTGGGCTGACCACAGATGACAGTTCTTATTTACCTAATTTCACATATATGTATACATATTTATATACCATGTATATATGATATAAAATATACATGATACAGATATATAAAATTCAAATACAGACCTCAGAACTGGTAAATACAAACTGCCATCCCAAACCTTCCCAACACCTTCTCAGCCAGCTTTTGTGCAGTTATTTTGACAACAGACTGAGCTGCAATTAGAGGGACCTGAAAGTTCAAAGCCACATCACAGCTCCAGTCCTCCTTTCTTTCCCCCCACTTGCTTGAATTTTCTGCTTTTGGTTTTCTTAGGAAGTGTGTGTTTTTAGTGGTTAGCTCAGGGGACTGAGTCAAGTTCTGTTCCCAAACCTAAGCTAAGACAGTAAAAAAAGACCTTTGTCTTGTTTTCCTCTTATATAAAATAACATAAAATTTATGTCTCCAACTTGAGAAACGACAGAATGCTTGAACTACTTTGATGTCCATTGGTTCCATTTCTGCTGTATTTTAATAGTGTAAAGATAAACAGTAAACTACAGGAGCAAAATACATTCAGAGATGTATTTTAATTAAAGGCACTTCGGTGTCCAGATCCAGGATACTGAAATTCCTGGGAGACTGCTGATTTGATATACAGCATACATATATGACAGACAGAAGGATCAATAAATACACACTTTTTTCCTACCACATAAGCCTTTTGTTTCCTCTCCCCCAGTGCACTTAGGGGACTTTCTCCACCAGAATAGCTCATCTCCGAGTGACACCAGCATAAAAAGTGAAGCTTTTTCTTGCCATCATTTATGACTCGTCCATCATTGGTTAACATTTCCACGTTTTAAATTGTTTAAGTGCAAAAGGAAATACTGGCCACTAAGGATCTGGGTTTAATGTGAGAAATCTCACAATTAATAGGAAAGCTTAATTAAAACATCAGTTAAAAGTCCATAATATTAACTTAATGGTAAGAATCTACAGAAGTGCTCAAGTGGGTATTTTTTTCCCCACACGTAAAATTAGCATTAGTGACTTTCAACACAGGTCTTAAAGAGCTGCTGCTATTCAGATGGTTGCAAAAATTAAAGCCAGACAGCAATTATGACAATTTCAGAAGTTGTGGACAGCTCAGCCTTGTTGGCAACGCACCAAACGTTCCCCAAAATAAACCTTCATTTACTTGCACAAATCTTTGATATATTAAAAAATAAACACACCCTTTATTTCTTCACAACCGCGTAACCTTTGCCCACTCTTTAGTGAAGCTGCATTTTCCATGGTGTACTCCTGGAGAACAAAGTACAGCAGCAACTGGCAAAGTTTTTGAAAATACTACTGGGGGAGGCTCAAGGAGCCAAAATCATTATTTTTGTATGGAGTGTTTCATACCAAACACAAACACTGGGGGGTCTTGACTGAACTCCTTTGCCCTCCTGCAGTTTATGCCTATGATATTGGGCAATTATACAGCTTTGGCTGAAACAGTACACTAGATAGGAAATTTCTCACTTATTGGGGGGTTTGGAGTGTGCTTGTCAACAAAACCGAGACCATTTAGTAGTCCTAATGAATTTAAGGTGCTAATCTTTTTGGTTTGCTCTTCAGATCTAGTTGTTGTTTTTTTTTTTTTTCCCTTTAGCTTCCATTTCTTTCAACAGGATACACTTTGCTCTATGCAGTTTGAAATTTAAAGGAAACCCAAGTCCCAAATTAATGTAAAACTACACCACAAATAAGAGTTCTATGGCTGAATAAGTCTGCGGGAGCTGCAATTAATGAGACTTGGCAGTGGCTTTTGCCAGCATGCTCGTGCTACTGCTGAAACACACACACACAACACAGAGCCTTACACATTGCTTGAGAACTATAAAGGACATGTTCCATTAATCAAACTACTTTTCTTCTACACGATATTTATTCCAAACACATTTGCATATTAGAAGGATTCCCAGCGATAAAAGTGTTCTGTCTAATCTTCTTTGAGACATCTTTTAGGAAAAGTTTGGGGTTAACCCTTCTTTCTCTTTGTACTTTTCAGGGAGTTTCTCACAGGAAATTCCACCACTTCTCAAATGATTTCTGTACCATTTCCACCCTACACCATGGAGTCTGTGGTAATGTGCACATATACCATTGGGTATATTATATAAGTGGAACACATACATAGCTACATTACTCTATATATATCTTTGCTTGCATCCACAGCTAAGAACAAGACAGATTTTGAAGCCACATTGCCTCGAGCACATATGTTTTTCTGCTTTATGTCCTAAACAAGATAACTGGTGAAGAACTACTGAAACCCTTACATTGCAGTTTCTCAGCTATTAATTAGGACACAGCCATGAAAGCCGTGTGTCCTCCACAGGTGATTTGTCACAGTACTAAACAGATCCTGCTCTCCACAAGGCTGATGCTACAGTTTCACTGAAAGCAGTACCATACCCCGACACTTGTACTGACATATTACCAACAGTCAGAGCTGTTGTCCACATTTAGCATCATTTACTCGGTCTAACAGGACAGCAAAGGATCTCTGATCTGAGTGATGGTGGGGAAGGCTTTTAAATAATGTACTCCAATAAGAAAAGCTACACAAGGCAGAGGGTTGGTGCCCCCTACCAGCTCAACTCCCATATGCATAGTGTGTGTGGCTACAGGGAGGACCTCCATCAGTACTAACCTGCTAAGGCTGCTGTTGCCCCTTGCCCTTGTGGGGTGACAGAGACCCCAACCCTTGAGGCAGCCTCCAGGACCCTCCTGCCTTCCTTTGTGCACAGCAGTGTGGGGTGAGTGAGCCATCACACCCCAACAAGGTTTGAATCCTATCTCACTGCTCTCCTCATTTCCCCAAATGTTCTCCTACACAGCATCCAAGTGACAAAGCAGCTTTTTTTGGAGAGTAGTGGCCAATGCATGTCCCTATCTATCAGGGCAGAAGGGAGACCAATTTTTCACATGGGCAGATAGCTATAGGACAAGGAAGAATGGTTTTTAATCAAAATCGCCCCACTTTATTTTGGTATTAGGACAAAATTCTTGACTCAGAGTATGGTGGGTCAATGGCACAGGCTGCCCAGAGATGTTATGGATGCCCCACTCCTGGAAGTGTTCAAGGCCAGGTTAGACAGGGCTCCAAGCAGCCTTATCTTGTGGGTGGCAGCCGTGCTCAGTGCAGGGGATTGGAGCTAGAATGATCTTTAAGCTCCCTTTCAGCCCAAGTCATTCTATAATTCTATGACATAAGAACCGGATGAAGTACTTCAGCAACATTAGGCCATCCACATTATCTATGGTCTCTGTTAGCTCAAAGCATTGTACCAGAAACACAAATACATTCTTCCACCAGCATTAATTCAGCCATATATAGTTAATACAAAGATAAACTGGATATGACTCTACTTTTTTTGTGACACATTTGATTGCTTGAAGTACACCCATTCTTTTGCTTTGCTGACTAAATGCATGGTAGATGCCACAATTCTTTTACAGGTGGCTCAAAACCCATTGAAACACCTTTCTCACCTCACCTCATGAAGATTTCTCCTACACAGTATTCATGGACATGCACACGCCTGGCACTCAGCACTTGAGTACACAAAGGGTAATACAGCACTATATACAGTCCAGCAGACCCAGTTCTCCTGATATTGGGTTTTCAGGCAGTTGCAATACTAGTAAGAACAACTATTTATTGCTCCAGATTTTTTTTTGCTATCCCAAATAGTTGTCAATTTATAGCAAAAAAGAAAACAACAACCAACCAAACAAAAAAACTAACACACTGCATTGCAGTCTTCCACATCTTTTGTAACTCCATGTGGTTTTACAGAGTACTCATGCAGCCAATTTGCAAGAAGAGTAAATATTTGCAATATTCAAGTCATCATCTACAAATGGTTTATAAATATTTTGCCTTTTAAAATCCACAGATTTTTTTGGTAGTTTTCTGTTGCTTTGCCCATATCTTCTGAATAAGATCCCAGTGAAGTGGCACAGCAACATGAATGTCAGCAAAAGGCCTACAGCTAACAACGTCACAAAACCCCAGCATCACCCGGAGCACCCACAACTTCAGTGGTAAGAGCATTTCATGGACATTTCACAGTATTCTATCTTTTCTTTTTTCCTTTTGCACAATATTTTATCTAGAAAGTAGGCAAGGAGACAAAGAGAAGTAGCTACAAAGACACTCCTCAAGCCTAACATGGGGGAAATACAGGGTTGTTTTTCTTCTTTACCTACTCAACACTACCAGATCATAAACAGGTGGGGTTGAGAACAGCATGTGATCTGTGGAGCTATACTGAAATACAGAAACTCAGGTAAAAATTTAAAAGTCAAATACTCAGTATTTAATCAACCAAAGATTTTACTATGCCAGAATTACAGTAAAAAAGATTGCAAAAGAGAAAAACCAGAGGTCATAGTCTATGAAACTCAGTTAAGGCAGTTTGGATGTTTCACACGACAAAGTATAACCTGACCCTTCCAGCCAAAAGGAATCTCTCCTAACCAATGGCTGATGAGGAAGGGTTGGGAATACATCTCCTGTTGTTGCAAGATTAGACCTTCTGACAAGCAACCTGATTTTAATGTCGCTAGTGAAAAAGATACATCCTGTATGTAGAATCTGCTGAAATTTTTTAACACTCTAAAATGTATAGAATATTAATGTTTTTGCTACTAAGGACTAAATAGCTCAGTCGTCATGCATTTTCCCTTGGTTCCAAGAACAGGGTCATTAGGTTGCACTGCATCCCTTCTGCTTGTGAAGGCAGGCTGTCTTACTACCCACACTAGGGAGAAATGAACATCTCCAAGAAGCTCATGGCTGGAGCCTCCCATCCCTGCACTCAGAGCTCATGCTAAACTAATGCATCTCCCAGGGGACAGAAACACATGGCAAACACTATGAAGCAGCGAGGAACATAACAGTTTATCACGCTTAGTATTCACTGATTGCAGTGCAAAAATAAACAGTGGAAGATGTCCCTGGCCATGTCAGTGTGTTGGAACTAGATGACCTTTAGAGTTCCTTCCAATGCAAACTATCCTGAGGCTATGAAAATGAGATGGCTTTGGGCATAACCAGTTGAGCAGCATGGAGGGAGCTCATTTGCTCAATGTCCTGATTTTGCTGTCTCCTGCACTTGACAGGGCAGTTCAAGAGGCACAAGGACCAGCAGCTGCCGGCAAGCACTGCAATAGGGGATGGAATGGGAGCTAAATACCACTGGTACATTTTGACAATAAATAAATCAGGCAGCACATAGCTTACAATCATATAGCACTGCTGCCTACCTTACAGTCTTGGTGGCGTGCTTTAAGACTATTCATGTTATCACCTGATCTTCCCTACTTACCATAATAATTAATGTACAAGCAGTGCTCAGAGGGACCATCTCCAAGGCCACAGAGGGGAAGAAGAAAGAGCACATTTCAAGAGAGTTTCTTTTTTTCAAATAAATAAAGAGGTACTTGGAAACCATATCAAATATCTAAAGCTGAATTTAATAACCACATTTTACAGAGCTTTTTTGTTTTCTGTTGAATTATGCAATGTTATCTGAAAAAGTAGCATCTATAATTAACCAACAACAGGAATGGAATTAAGTAGGAGGGAATGGTGATAAAAAGCGTGCTCTCTATCACCCAAATTTAGTGAATTTGTACTTAAATTGAGGCTTGGGGGAAAAGAAATAAAACAGTAGCAAAAAAAAAATTCCCAATCCAACTTCTGAATGTGTACAACACTCATGTTTTTTCTTTCCTGCTAGTCTAAAGCACAGTGCACAGGGGAGACTTCACTTGTATCCACAAAAGCTAGCTTTCACGGAGAGTGGTGGCACAAATAATTTAGTATAATGGAGCAGAATGTGATTTGCCCCATGGCCTGCAGTGGCAGCGTTCTGGGCTGCATGCACAGTGACCTGGGGCAGGCAGCCCACGTTCCCACGTGGCACAGCTCAATGTGGGCTGCCCAGCCTCATTCTGCCCACCCTCCTGCCCCCATCACTGAGGCCTCTGCTGCACACACAACCTGCCCGCTGCATCAGGCAGTAACTGGTCAGAAACTGGTCAGAGTTCATCTCCCAAGCACTGGACGTGAACTCCTCCTGAGGACAGCAACCCTGAAAAATGCCCCATGGAAGAATGTCTCTTTCATAATGAATATTCTGGCCCTGCTGAGCCCTTTCCTTCCTGAAGTTCTGCTTTTATAAGAAAGCATCTCCTTTGAAGATCAGAGAGTCAGAATAAATTATATTGTTTAAGGGAACCAATGCTTACTTAATCCTGCAAAATTCTTTAATGGAGACTGGATTCAAGAGAAAAAGGACATACATTTTTTAAACTATCAGGAACATCAGGAAGCAGGTAACACTTTACTGGGCACCCTCATGAAGCTACAGCGAAGGGCCCAGCTCTCCTCCAGGCTCTGTTCCCTACCTGTGCCAACAGCCAGCACCCAGCTGCCCCTCACATCACCCACTGCTGCTCCGAGTGCGCAAAGGCTGCGGGTCACTCACTCACACATTTCTAGTGATTAGCAGGACAGGTTGCCATACAAAGCAGGCAGTGTCTGGTACAGTCAGCTAATTATATGGTTGCTCCAAAATAATGGAAACCAAGAGTAATTACGCAGTTGTACGCATTACTGCTAACACGTTATCTCTGAGCTTGATAACACTGCAGATAATTAACTCATGTCACTACATCGGTATTTTACTTCACACACAGTTTTGTGCCTCAAAAACAACAACAACAAAAAAACAAGGTAAAAAAGTTCCATGATTAATAACTACTCCAGAAAGTTTATAAAAGCCCCAACTGCTCAACAGACAAAGGAGCACAGAAGCTTCAGCTGGCCAAGAGATCAAGTACCAGCAACAAATGCACTCCGTGATGGAAAACCTGATTAAAATTTCTCAAAGAAATCATTATGGGTGAGAAACTAATTGAAAGACCTCCCTCCTGCCAGAGCTTCGCTAGAAAGAGAAGACTTCAAAGGCGTAGAGGGAGAGCTAATGTTTTCACACTTACAACTGAAAAAAGGCAATCCTCATGTTTGTGTTTGTTCAGTACACACTTCTCAAATGTTGCCCCCTCATGCTCTAAATCTGCTGGGCTGAAGATCTAAACCTTGAATATACAATGCACTTTAGCTAGGGTGTATGGTGCTATTCTTCCATGCTGCGTGCCTGTCTATTCATGCGCTTTTATTCTTTATTCTTCAGACTGATATATAATAAACAATATGGTTAGCCACTTAAAATTCTCTAGGTTATTAAAATGTGAGCAGCATTTTTTTTCCCCTCTCTCCTGGATTTCATCTGGAGCCACTACCTAATTAATATCCAGAACCCAGCAGGAATCTGAATAATAATAAAGAAAACTTTTGTTGTTCCTTGAATAAATCTGTGTAATTTAAACCATAATCATGGGGATTTCATCAAAAGTAACTCAATTCTTCCAAATCCCACATCATCGTTACAAACAACTTTGTAGTGCATTTTCTGAGGCAAGATATCTCTGCACTTTCATATTTTAAAGGGAATATTTCTAATGACAGAAAGAACATACTTTATATGTAAGAACGGGATCTGGAAGGTTAGAAATACAGTGTACTTTCCCATATCTTCTACCGATGCATGCACCGTACTGTAAGGGATCAGTTCATACAAATCCTTCCCTCTCTCAAAGACACATTGTCTTATCAGTCGAGAGCTAAGGTGCAGTTGGAGTATAATGCAAGTCCATTTCTCACAAGCTTAGAGCTTAAGCACTTTGTTATTGGTTATTAGGGCTGGACTCCTAGAGATAAACCTACAACTACTGTACACCAGTGAAGGGCAAATAAGCAAAATCCCTGACAGAAGTCTGTTGTAAAATGATGAATAAGCCTCCTAAATTGCCATAAGGCGCTAGTCACAATGGAATTGTATTTGTCAGACATGCATTGTAACCCTAAGGTTATCATAGTGGGCCAGCAGATACAGGAGGAGTGCTTAACACTATCACCCCCTAATCATATCTCCTACAGGCTAAAAACTCTGCAGGGAGCATTACCACTTAAAGAGGTGGTAGTGTTTCTATGGACTGAATGTAGACGGCTTTTGGTAGAAAGAAAAAACCTACAGAAAAGACTGACAGATATATTCACCCAGGCTGCTCACAACTACATCCTGAATTGAGATATAAAAAAATTCCTTGCAAATCATATCCCCAAGGCTGGGGTTCTAAATAATAAAATACTGTAGATTACGACTTTATTAGTTTTTAAAAAGCTTATGAAAAATTATCTTTTGCCTGTGGGAAGACATTTTATCGGAAATTATACCAACTCCAACAGTTTTAAGATATCAAATTTAGAAACTAAGCAGCTGTAGGAAATAGTTGGTATGATATCCTATTCTAGTGAATTTAATTCTCAAGTTCTAGTATTCCTTTAAATTATTTCATTGTATTTATCTTAAGTTTGAGTAACACCAACGTACAGTGCAAGCAATGATAAGCTAGTACTAATAAATCCTATGTATTATCAGAAGTGTTCAAGAACACAACGAAATCCTTTTCCCTCCATCAAAAATTACTAACTGTTGAGGAAATGCTTGCACATACAGCCTTCTTTCCTGAAGCGATGCACACTCACGGGACATGCATGCATGAGTGAAGAGAGTCCCAGGCAAACCAGTAGCCCAATGCTCAGGACACTCCTGCAAGAAACACTTTGGTCTCTGAGTGATTTGAAGTAAGGAACTGAACTTGGGTTTCCTGGTGCTCTGCTCACTGGGCTATGCTGCCATTCTTGCTTGCATATTCTATTTTTTTCCCAATAAAACACAAATGTTTAAAAGAATCCAGAGCAGAAGGGGCAGTTTCAAAGCACAGCACTGCAAATAGCAGAAGGTAAGAGTTACACAAATTACAATTCCTCTGCAGCCCTTGTGATGACTTTGAAGCCTTTTGAATTCACTTATGTTTAGGCAAAATAGAAGTTTAAGTATCAGATGCTCTGCACTGATACAGCAACAGAACACAACTATTAGTTTTACTGCTTATGCAAAGATCTAATTAGAAGCACACTTTCTGTGCATTCTTTAAATGCTTTCTTTAATTTATCTTACAGTCAATCACGTGGATCTCTACTGCTTTGTAACATACAACACTTGGATTTCCTAGCAGTCACATAGTAACAAAATCAACCTCTTTCACACAAAATATAGAGCAAGCAGTCAATTACATCTATCTTCATTCTAAAAGGAGTTGTATTTTGTGAGAAGAATTTGTGAGACCAAAATGATGCAGAAAAATCTTACTAATAGTACTGAACAACAAATGCAGATGCGGCATCAAACCATGCAGAAATAACATTTCTTGTACTCTGCAGCCAGGATATTCTCCTTTTATACCACAAAGGGTGAGACAGGCAGAGCTCCCTTACAGGTGTTCCCCGGCTGTTCCAGCCAAGAGAATGCAGTTTTTACTACCTCCTCTAAACTCATATATCCACACACTATGTGAAGTGTATAATTTACCTATCTAAAATAACGGATAGGTCGCATTTACAACTTAATCCTCCTCTGACTCAAAGGCAACACCCATGGCTCTCTGCTCCTAGTATCTGGCTTAAGTGCTTTCCTGGGCTTGACACTCCCTCTGCTTCCACATGCCAACATCCCAGCATTTGCACCAGTAGAGGTTTGGTTTGCTTTGCTTCTAAAAAGATGCACCTCATCCTTCTCTTTTCTCATACCCCACGTCCCATTGGCTCCACTGCAGTTCAGTGCAATGAAGATTTACTCCCCTGGAGTCTGTAGCAATGCTTTTCAGGAAAGTGAGTCCTCCTTCTGGCTTTTCGAGCCAATAACTCAATTTCATTGATTGTTTGATTAATGGGGCAAAACCACTTACTGCAATTTACAGTCACTGCTCTCACTCTTCCTTGGTCTTGGAAAACCATTGTTTAAGTAACAGAACAGTGTTTTCCTGCCATGGAAATTAATGTGTTGCTACTTCCCATTTAAAGGCAAAGACTAAGGCTATGAGGAAGAGTAAAAAGGTAAGACAAAGTAAGTAAAACTGTATACCAGAAACACACCTACTAACGAATGCTAGTGACCATCCAATCCCAACATTTTCCAACATTTAATTTCTAGCCTCAGACAAACTGAGACAAAGCACTTTCCTCTCCATAATCTTGTAATCCCACATGAATACTGACAGATATACATGATATGCAATTCAAAATGCACCAAAACAATACTTTTTAGTTACTATATGCAATACTCCTGCATGTAGTGAAGCTGCCAGTTTAAACAGCTGAATTCTTCAGGTGGCAGGCAAGAAGACAAAAGCTCCCTGCTTTTTGGAAAAGGTGAGAAAGAAGTTGCAAGGTGCTGCATGCTTCTGGCATTGCAATTCCATTCTACATGGTCTAAGGATGGAATTGCAAGAGGCGAGGGGTATGTATTTTTGGCATGGAAAGGATTAGGAAAAAACTAATCTTTCCTGTGTGATTAAAAAATAAATAAATAAGAATTTGTGATACATCTCTGTAACAGATATAACTGAGGAATATGCATCCTGAGCTGATCATGGTACCAGAGCAGCTTCTTCTGCAATGCAGATGCATGAATAGCAACCATCAGAGCAGTCTATGAGGCTCTAGCCTTGGGAATGAGTAATGGTAAACTGTATTTTCTTTTCTGCTCAACCCTGAACCTACAAACTTTCACCCAGTTTCTCTGGTCCTTACAGCAGCATTTATCCCCACAGGTTACCTAGCCTTTCTGAACATCCACAACAGGTCGACTTCTGCAGGAAAACAGGTTGAAGATCTGCCACCAATGACAGTGAAAATTACAAGGAATATAATGACAGATGACAATGCCATTTTATGGAGGGCATCAGTCTTCCCACACCTGCAGAGCACTGCTGAGTTATCTGTGGAGTCTCCTACACCACCAGACACATGGATCACCTCCAGCAGTGGTGTAACCTTCAGGGAAGGGCCAGGTTGGCAAGCATGCCATCTAGCAACTGATCCCAAACGCCAGCACAGGTAATAGCAGCTCTATAGTACTTCAATCACAAGTGGCAAACAGATTATTGTATACTTAGGAGCAGCAGATGGCACTCTCCGCTCTGCTTAGCAGCGAGCAGGAGCTCAGCAGGGGGCACTCTGTAATTAGAGGCAACTTCGGTGCAGATCTCACCCCAGCACCGTCCGCTTCCAGCTGTTAAAGGTCTTCTGATGTTTTTCCACAAAGAAAAATACTTACCTCAACATTGTAATCATGTACAGCATCATAACCATAGCTTCCAATGACTGTTCATTTGTTAGGTTCAAACCACTCAGTACTGAACTGCTGCTCCATCCCCTAGGGGTGGCTGTTCTGGGACACTGAGCACCGCAGTACAACCAGCTCTGCTGGCCTGTCTACAGCAAGCTGTAGGTGCCCACCTATGGAGAGGGATCGTTTTTCCACACTAAAACTGGATGTTAACTGGTAGAGGATCAAAAGTAGAAGGAAGTGCAAGAAAAAATAAGAAACTGGCTGTCCGGGAAGGACAGAGAAAGTATTACCTCAACAAAATTAAGCTGAGACAGACTGACCAATTTGTGGTATTTCTGTTTGTCTCGTGACACGAGAGCTAACAAGAGAAAAAGAAATGCATGCTTCCTCAACAGCTCTGCTCCCTGCATGTTCAGACCCCAATGAAGCCAAAGGAGCTTCTCTGATGCCTACAAGCCTTACAGGCAAGTGCATGTATTTGTTCTGCCATCACATTGAAACATTTTTGCTAAGGAAAGATTGCTTCCAATATAAGACATTACACCACAGCAAAAGAAGTCTATGTACCTTTGTGCATTTTTTATGCAGGTACACATGCAGCTTCCTAATAAAACGACAGCCTTGTTTCACACTGAAAAGCACAGTGACACCAGAGTTGCAAACTAGTTGTACAATAGGACAGTTCCTCAGCCTATTGTCCCACATTTCACTTGATCTCCACCCAGAAAACCACTATAGTTCAAATCTTTGGATTCCAGCTATTCCCTCCAGCTCCCATCATTTATTCAAGCACACAACAGGCCCTGAGGGCTGACGGCCTTCTGGGAACAGAGGAGCAGGGGAGAGATGGAGTGCTGAGGGCTGAGCAGCTCAGATGCTTCCATTCATCTCATTTGTAGCATAAAACCATGCTTGGTCTCCTGTGTGGGCAGGCCTCAGAGCTTTATAAATCACTGGTAGTTGCTCAGAAATATTAGTCAAACATGTTTTTGTGAGAAAATACCGATTTTATCACTACTGAATTTCATGAGATTATACACATTAACTTAGACAAATGGTGAAGGATCCAATTTGACTAAAAGGTTTCCGGTGGAAACCTCAGTTGCTCTCTAGCTTTCCTGCATTGTCCATTTGCAGCCCCACAGTTCTGCACAATTTCCCACTCCATGGCAGTCTGTTCCTGAGCCATCAAGGCTTGGACCAAAGGTGCCCACAAGTTACAAGTCCCACCACGCTGCAAAGAGCTTACTCTCACATTCCTGAAACTAAGTATTTCCCTGCTACCTGTGCAAGTCAGGTCCCATACAGTTTACAGAGCCTTGCTGAAACAACATCTCAGCCAGGGGGTAGAACATTAAGTCCATGGGGAACTTGGGCTCCCCGTTCTCACAGATCTCCAGGGTGGTGGAAAAATATCACGTAACGGCTGAATAAGGAGTGTCCAAGTACCAAAGTATTAGTTTGGGGAGTTTAGCTTCAAACCACCAAAACAGAGTCTTATGTTAGAAGGCAGAACAAAGTCCACTTTTTCTAGTTTGCTAGCAGCAACGTCTAGGACAATTTTCTAACTGCTGCTTTTGTCTCAAAGAGAAAGAATAATATTAATTAAAAAAGACCAACACATTCAACGTCTGAGTGCTGGAATTATCTCTGTGAATTTACCACACTGCCAAATAGCATTTCCAAACCTTCAGAATGCCACCATCACACCTTCAGCTGCACAGCTGGAAAAAAGCCCCAAACCAGCCCAACACTGATCCTTTTAAATGCCGTGTACAGCGTAGAAGTCAAGATCAGAAGGTGCTGTCTCTGACAAGTCCACAAAACTTGAATAAAATGCTCAAAACAGACAGGAAAAGAAAAACGGTATGAGGACATGACTTCAAAACAAAGCAAGATGTCTTTATATGAATGTTTGAGTACTAAATGAGTGCATTGGAGGAACTTGGTCTTTTTTTCTGGAAATCCAGAGCTATTGTTATACTGTCAGCCTAGCTCTATTTATACGTTAGCCAAAAGCTCTTTCCTGTACCAGTGTCCTTTCACCCGCTCAAAATAAATCTACCTCCTCATGAGGTAGATTAGTTACTATTATGATAGCTCTAAAACTGAAAACCATATATTATAAGCTAAACTGTTCCTGCATAGGCACCAAAATAAATCCAGTGATTTACTGAAGTCACTTCGGAATTGTGAGAGGGTAAATCTGGCTCCGTGTCATTTACAGTAATGTTTTCAATAGTGACAAAATATAGAAAGTTAGAAGTCCAACGTAGCATGAAATCAGACAGAGCAATCTGAATTACAAGTGAGAAAGATTAGAGAAATCTGCACTATGTAAATGTACATAGGAACTGGGGTTTCATTCTTCCAGCTTGCCAAGGAAGTAATCATGAAAACATAATAATGCAAAATTATGCTTGAGTTTTCTTCTCACCCGCAGAGAAACAATGACATTTGCTAAAGTCTTGAGTCAGACACGCTACAAAAATTACTGTCATTTATATACGCTTATAAGATTTATTTCTTCTCAAAAAAAACCCACGCAAGTCCTAAACAATTACAGTGAATCCAATCATATTGAATGCACAAAAAGTTAAAATGTCTATACTAATACCCAGCTAAATTATTTGGGTTTTGCTTTTTTATTCTGAAGGTGAACCGCTTTGATTTTGTACTTAACTGAGGTGTGATATTGGAGCCATCGAGCATCTTCTGATCGATTTCAAGAGATTTTGCACCAGGCTCATGGCAGCGTCTATTATTTGCCATCTTGGTGACTCAGATGGAACAAAAGCAATGAGTTTGACTAGTAAGTCCCCCAAATCAATGTCTGCCATCCATTTCTATTTTGTTTACTTTCATTTTCAAAACTGCATTACAGACGCCAACCTTTGTCTTGCATGAAATTGAGAGAAAAGCTTACAGTATTAGAAATGTACACAGCATTTCTCAGGAAGACTTATTAGGAGAGCTAGACACAGCCTAACGAATATCTTCTCATTTTGGTTCATTAACATCCTAGTACAACAACATGTAGTAGAGCACTAAAATTCTGTTTGCTAAATATCTACAACTGGATTACTTGTGCACACACACACTTCATCCCTCCCATCAAATTTAGAAGGAGATGAGGAACAAAAAGAGTCCCCTGCCACTATGGGATCATCCCCTTCTCCCTGGATGGAGACCATGCGTGAACAGGCCTGGGGGCATGTGAAGGGGAAAGGTGCCATTGTCCTCCCAGCTTCATAAATTAGCTGGAAAAGTCAAGGAGAGAGTTTTAGAAAGGATTATCAAAATCACAATCAATTGGAAAGGAAGCCCAAGAAGTAATATACAGATCTAGGACTCAGACATGCTTAGTACAATCCCCCATTAGGAAATTTAAGTATGGGATCTGCAATTCTGGTCTGAAAGGATTCCTGTTTGTTAGATCTTCTTGCTATGAGGAGCGCAGCAGCAATAGGAAGACTCCACAACGAAACCCCAGCATTGCTGCAGCTACTCCATCAGGCACTGCTCCCCCTGCATGCACCAGTTATTCTGTCTCTAAAGCACATTTCAAGACAAACAGGTAACAATCCACTCCTCAGAACAGTGTACAGAAGTCAGCCCTTGTGATCTGACTTTAACTAACACTACTGTGTTAGTTTATTTTCTTTTCAAGCAAGTCGAGCAGGTCTCAGTCCACAGTTTGCACTCTCACTGCAAGTAGACCATTTCTCCAGGACCACTGTGGGCTGAACTATTTTCAAAGCCTTTAACCCAGTTCTAATTTTGCAGTGAGCATATCTTTAAAAAGAAAAATTGTTATGATGACAACTAAAGAAAGCTGAAGTCTCTGGGGCCAGCATCATGAGTTCACATTAGGAAACTGACCGCTGTTGTTAGAAATTAAATGTTTGACATGAACTACAGTCACAGAAAAATAAGATTCAGTCTTTCAGTGAGCGCTGTTTATGAAAGCTTGAAAGAGCTGAAAGTCCAGTGTGATTTATATCCTGGGAGCTGGTATTCAGCTTTAAACATGTTCTTTTTTCAAGTTCATCTTGTCATCCATAGATAAATATAGATTAGGACAAACCAAAATAAATGGGTGGGTACCAAAATCCACAAAACAACTAACCATAATGGAAGTGCTTGTTCTTCTACTCAATAGCAAAAACAGCATACACTTGGTTTAAATAGCTGGTTGGGGTAAAATGAGTATTACTGGACAGGAACACTTAGCCAGCACGGTCCAAACAAGTCAAAAAATAGCCAGAGCATAACCACATAAAATGAAACACTGACCAGATTTAAGTATAATTGGTCACCCTCCCATGTTTTCGGATTCCTATTATTATAGCTTAGGAAGCTCTATAATATACCTTTGGAAAAGTCAAATGGTTTTACTGGGTTTTTAACCTTTGCACTTCAGTAAGATGATCTGCTGAGAATGTTACTGTATGAGACAAAAAAAAATAGAGCCCACTTTTATTGCAGAGGTGTAGCAGACACATGACTGTTCTTCACCAGCACGCCTCCAGCCCTGTTTGCTGAACACATCCCTATTATGCATGCACTATGTGGGCAAGGCTAACTTTATGTGTTCCACCATAACAAGTTATCCTATTTTCAGCATTAAAATGGCATTGAAATAAATATTTATTCCATGTCACTGGGAAATAAAAGCCAGATGGCATCCCACTGTGTTTCTTTCCAGGATGAGCAAATCCAGCAATCAGACTGCAGGTCACCATGAACACTTGTCTAGGACAGCACGACTATTTAGCAACGTTACCTAACACAGCAGGCCACCAATGGGTCCTTTGTAGATGCGAGCAAATTCAGAACTATTTTCTTCACTTGGAATTTTCTATAGCTGTGTTCTTCTAACCATTTCAGCCTATGCTGTTCTGATCCCCTCTGATCAAAGGATGCTGAACCTGAATTATTCCCACAGAATTTATTCCTACCAAGGTCCCAGACCCTGGGCACATCTTCTCACACCAGGGAGCCCCGGGTGCTCCATAGCCCTGAGGACATGGGAAGGGCACAAGTGTAGAGCTACTACATGGCACTGCTGCTCCCAGCCACACAGGGCCACCCCAGGTTAGCTCACAAACATCTGCAGGAATTCAGAAATTGCACAACACACCACAGAAGTGGCATTTCCTAATGCAATATTGACAAAGCAGTTACGTATATGTATATATATAAATATATATATATGTATACACACACACACACAAGCCCTGTAATGCCCTATAAGACAGAATCTGTCAGAATTATGGAGCACAGATTTAGCTAGAAGCATTTGAAGCTATCATCTGCACACAAATTCAGTGACTTGTTCACAACACCATTGCTGTCTTAAAGAAAGACAGACAACCATATTTGGTTGCTTCCATTGCTTTTTCCTAGTCCTTAACCTTCACCTACTTTATCTTCTTAGAGCCCATAAGATGCTCTGGTCAGGCTTCTTTCTTCTTCAATATTTAGAAAGGGCCTAAAAAAATCTCAGCCACCAAATAAGCACGTATTAAATAGCATCCCAATTTTGAATCCCAAGAGACTGGAAAGTGCAATTCAAACAGCTGCTTTTTTCATTTATGCATCTCCAAAGGTCAGCCATGAGCTTGAATGTATAATACATAATCTGCCTGTGCTCATCAAAGGAAAGGTCCAATCTTCAGTTATTTTAGGGAGGAAAGAAACCAGTCTGGCTAACACCTAGTAAGATGCCCTGTGGGAAGTAAAACTAGTGTCAGAAGCAATGCGGGTGATGGTCAGCTCTTTATCTAATCTTTATAATAGTTGATTCACTCAATGCTTAGGTTTGATATTCACAAGCAACATATAATCTTTGACTTCAGGAAAGCAGACTTCAAAAGAACACTTTCCTTAGACAAGCTGATTGAAATTTTGTAATGTAACAGAATCTCACCATTAAGCATAACAGTCACAATAATTCTAAGGTAATTTATAATGTCTCTTTGTTTTGCATTTTCTTTTAAATAATGAGCTTGTAAATCATTAATAATAAGATGAAGACACTGAAAACAGTTGTATGAAATATTTATGACAAAGTTTTAAATACAGTATCACCTGAGGTGAGAAATGTATACCTAGGGAGTGTATACATCTATTGCTACTGCATTTCCAAACTCTAACTTAATGACAGAATATTTTACCTTGGTTTTAAAGTTTTAGATCCTACTAAACTGGCTGGAAAATTGCAAATTAAAAGAATTCATGTTGCATCTGAATGGGGAATGTAGTGTATTTTCCATACAGAATGAAGTATACTTAATCCACATCCATTTTAACATGGCATGAACAGTCTGCAAAAAGAAACATAGTCCTGGAAAATGTATAATTAAGAATATAAATGAGAGCTCTCTACAGTGGCAAAATGTTCTGTATTGTAGTACTAATGCATAGGGATTTTTAATTTAAAACAACTTTGTAAACCTCTCAGAAAAATTAACCCAACCACAATACAAACCTTTCAGCCAGAATTTATCAGTCAGATTTGAGTGTGTGAAAATAAGTTGGATAATGTGAAAGAAAATTCCATGTCTTATTAGAAAATTGTTGAATTTCTGATATCCGGCCCCAGGCAGACCCTTCTGATCACTACAACCCAACCATTTTTCTGTCATTAAATAAAAGCTTGTGTACCACAGGCATTGCCTCCTCTCCCAAACACAGCTTTTGTTCTATCCACATCATCAGTCTCAGGACAAGAACAACTAATCCACTGATTCTGTTCTCTCTAATAAGTAAAAGAAAGTAGAATGGACAAAAGTCAAAGAATATTCACTACCCTTGTAACTGTCATATTGGCATAGGTTGAGAAATTCTCAAACCAGTAACATCTAACCATAGTATTGTCTCTCAATAGTTCAATACTTCGCTTACTTTTTGTAGTTTCAGCCGCTTGTATGTATCATATTCCCTAAACAGCTTAGTTACTCAGCAAGTTATGGGAATTTATAAATCCAGTTCACTTCCTGGCTGTAGACACTGAACTTGTCCTAGTGGCATTAACAGGACTGGGTTTACCTCAGAGGTAAACAGACTTCCGCTCATATATTTGCAGATCCAAAATCAAAGTTTAGGAACAGAGAGTGGCTTCATGGTATTCTTATGAAACAGAAAGCTTTGTTGGGAAAATGGTGCATTATTAAAGCTATAAGCAGGAATGTTAAAGGAGAAAATAAAATTGTAAGCATTCTAGGACAGCCATGCTACAAGAATTAAGATGATCCAGGGTTAAACAGATTTAACATCAGGAAAACAAAAAGAGTTGCTGAGTTACTTGATAATATGTAGCACTGTGTGCTGTCAGGCAGCGCAATAAGTGGTAAAGAAGGATTTCGAGGAACAGCACAAAACCAGACTAGAGCAATTTGCCCACTGAAGAAATGGCAAACTCATTGAGGACCAGTTCTATTTTCTGCCCAAGTCTCCTAGGCCAGAGGAGACTGAACTAAGTGTGAGCTCTTGTCATGGTGCACATTTTCTCTCTCTGCAATAAAGAGCATTTTGTCTGCTGGGTGAAGACCCTTGTACTTTGCACAGCCAAGGGACTTCATTCTGACCTACGCAGACAAATAGCATGATCTCTTGCTTAGCTCAGCTATACTGTGGCAGACTGTTTGCCTTGAACAAATGACATGCTAACAGTTTGCTTTGCATGTAAAAGCACTGCCATCTCCCAAACCTGAAATCTGCAAGTAGGGAAGAACATAGAGAAGTCTAACACACTGCTGAAGATATCACAGGACACGTTTCGTGTATGAGTCCAACTACTGGCTATAACACGTGAATAACTTTGTATTGGATCTCTAATTGAAGAGAACACCCTTCCTACACAAATCAGTTGAAATAGGAAGCTTGGATTGTCAATCTGGTCAGTCTGGGGTAGAAGTGACACAAATCTTATCAAGGGCTGTAGCACCTGAAGTGCTGACATGAGTCCAGTCAAGGCTTCTGTTGAGCACTGCACTGCAGACAGAAGAATTGCCTTCCAGCATACAAACTGACACACTACTAAATCCATAAGGAGTAACAAACAGGAAGGACGTTATATCAATGTTGCAATGATATCGCATGGTTTTAAATACAAAATCCAACTACTGCACAAACAGAAGCCTCACAAAGAAAACTGTTTTCCTGATCTTTTTCACTAATAAAAAAACAAAAAACAAAACAAAAACACCCTAAAACATAAGAGCAACATTTCACTCTATTTTTTAATATATATATTTTTTATCAAAGAGAGATCAATCACCTTCAGACAGAGCTGTACAGAGATCTAGATCTAACTCAGCTTACTTAAGAACTGAGCTTTGCCACTGATCTGGAAGGTGAAGCATTTATTATTTGATATTGTTTGGGGCATATTGTTATGGGGATATATTGGGGATATTGTTATGTACCAGGTAGTCTCTTCTGAAATCACTGAGATGCCATTTTCCTGCATACATTTAAGATGTAAGCATATGAAAAATTTACTGAAATAAAATTTAAAAAAAAATACAAAAAATGAAGAGCACGAGAATCCTCCATTCATGCAATCAAACCCACTTTTTGTAAGCAGCACACATTGGAGATGGCTTACTCTGGCACTAACAATGAAACACTGGAAACGCTTACTGTACCACTACAATGTGACTCACAAAGTGAGGTCAGAGAAATCTCCTGGCAATAGGATATTCTAAAATTATTGGCAGGAAATGGGTATTCACAACTGCTAGCTAAATTATTTTTAAATGTAATGTGCTGGAGAGAGTGGGCGACTGGCCAAATTCTTCTCTCAGCCACATAAATGTAATTCTGAAGTGACTCCATTGACCTGAGCACTGAAGTAGAAATAGATTCACATTTCTATCTTAAATGTATTGCAGCCTGTCGCATTAGCACCATGATCATTGTCAGACCCTACAAGTAAACAGGGTCAGGATGTGTCAATATACAAATGGGAGGCTGTCAAACAACCTCTAAATGTGTGAAGGAAGATGTGCTTGTACCTGCAAAACCACAGTTTGTGAGCATCCTCCTTTTGGGGCCTCCTCTATGTGATGCCTGCCTGAGCCTAAAAATTCCCCTTACAGTACCAACAGTGCAAGACACCCTACCAGACACTCATGGGAGGCTACAGCATTGACGCCTTTCACTCTCTTTTGGTGTCCCTTAACTCTTCTTCAGGTCATCATTGAAGATCACTATCTTCCCTCATACCTAACTAGGTATGCAGCTCACGTAAACAGACACTATTCCTTTTCCAATAGGATGAGACATCTCAAAGACCTTTTTTTTCCCCTGAACTACTCAAACCAACAGGCACCATTAAGGCTAAGATGCAGTAAGAAATCATCCTACCAGTAACTGCTACCAGAATGAATGCAAAAAGTAACAGCAGGAAGGCAGGGGCCTTTGTGGCTGACCCCAGAGAAGAAGCATCCCATAGCCCAGCAGCACCCTCAGTACTGCCATCCTTGCTGGGTGTTTGAGTGCATGCAGGAGGGAGGGCAGCAAGTCTCATGGTGTGATGATCTGAAACTCCTTGTGAGACAGTTTCATCAGCTTCACGAGGACTTGTCCATCCTCAGAAGGATTTCTGCTTCTCAAATGGTCTGCATGGTTCTAGCCAGTGCAAAAATAACTCCAACATATAATCTCCACCAAATATATTTATATAGCTTTGATGGATAGTCTAAAACATAGGCAGTATTCCAGAGTGAATCTCTGGTGTAAGATAAACTGAATTTATGCCTTATGTGATGTTAGGTGGCAGTATGTCACTATGTTAATATGTGCCTTCCAGCGCTTCAGGAACATTTGGGATGTTAACTCTGGAGCCTGATGTCAGCTTTCCATTCTAATGACCTACATTGCAACAACGCCTATGTAGTGCTTGCTTCTAGTCCCAAACACCCATTTTTCTAAGCAGACAAGCTAATTTTAAAGTGTATCACTAAGTGCACAAAGCAGTTTGCAATCCTTTGATTAAATGAAAATGTCAAGTATCCTTATTAGTCAATAAGGACATATAAAAAGGTACAAAAGAAAAGTCTGAAAACTCTCCCAAATCCTAGATCTGTTTTGATCAACTTCATAGCACGATTCAATAAATACAGGAAGAAAATATACCTATTTTTGCCCTTATTTATTATGAGTGCCACTGCAAAATACCAAGAGAGGCCAATAGGAAAACATCCAATTTGTCAGTATCAAGATCTAATCTTTTTACAAACACAATACAAACAACACTTCACTTCTCCACACTAAGATCTCATCTAGCATTCGAAGTTTGCTCAGACTTGGTCTCATAGTAGCACCTCAGAATTTGGTTAATAATGGTTATCCTTTATTTAACCTGCCACAAAGTCACTGGACTCCAAACAGCTCACACAGCAGGATCAGATCTGCCACTCTCTAATTTTAACACCTGGAAACACAACTGAATAATCAATTCTTTTTTATCAATAAAATCAAATAAAATTCAATTAAGTCTTCTACCACGGAAAATATTCCTTAGGTAAGATAAAGGCACACAAAAGGATTTTCTAAGTATATAAACGTAGGTGCACACAAGAACTTTTTACTGCTGTTTTCAACACAACCTTTTTTGATGGCTAACTAACCAACTGTAAGCAGTACAAATCATCACAGCTCTATTATTATTATGTCTTCATTATGTCTCTCATTAATCTGGCCTTTGAGTTCTGATATACTTGCATATAATTGACCTTTTTCATCAAAATATCTAATTTGCATGTTTGCTTTGCTTATAAAATACCCATGCAGTTGTGAGTACTTTCCATTAAAAAGATAATCTGATTTATAAACAGATCCTTCAAACTTTCTGGACTTCACTTCATGTTACAAAGTAAACTAGGAAAAATGCTTAGTTTTTTTCAGTAACGTCAAACGGATAACTTACTTTTTCATTCTTTCCTATAGAAAAACTTGGCTACTTACAGAGAAAAAGACATCTTTCTGTTTTTCAGCAGATTTAAATTGCATGTAACACAGAAGATAATTTAAGGAAAACACAGACTACATAAAACCTGAGAGATAAAAGCAATTCCATACTCTAATAAAAATTAAATTCCCCATAAAGATTTCTAATAGGAATGTTTCAAAATTGTATAAATGGTTTCTAAAGCCATAATTAATCCATACTGTAAAACTGACTTTAAGACTTCCAGTACCAGCTAAAGAAGTCTGCAGCCACATGACACAGAGCACTGGTCAGGCTTAGCCCCAGTCTGCTGCTTTGGCTTTGATCAAAAGGTTTTGATGGGTTAATTTTGTACCAGCGAACTGAATGTTGGATTAGGTATCCTCTGTCTGTACCACTCTGTCCTGAGGCCAGGTACAGTGCCATGTGTCCTTCTGCAGTCACCATAAAAGCACACAGCTAGGACAAAGCCCACATAACATTCTTTGACTAACTGGGCAGAAACATGCTTGTGCTGCACCATGTAGAACTAGACATGTTAGCATTTGGCATTATAAACTGTGACAGTAGCACTAGCAGCGATGGTCTCAAAGCCACCATGTGTCCTTGCTCACAGAACAACCCTTGCAATAGCATGCACAGGTATGAACTTAAGAGTTTGGTTGCAAAACAGTTTTGGGTGCAACTGAGATTGTGCTGCTGTAAACAAGTGCAGTAGTAGAATTTAGCAATAAACATGCTCTGCATCAACAAAACAGAATGAACATTTTCAAGTGGGAAAGAGAACAAAATCAAATTAAGCAAAGCATCTGTGATGTTCTGTGGCTACTTCTCCATAAATAACTACTCTGCAATGAGCGATCAGATGGTAATACAACATCCAACCTCACTACCCAAACTTCAGGGCCTGATTCTAGAATACAAAGGGGGACAGTGCCAGCCCCAGCTTTCTGACCAGAGCCAGCAAAACTCGATGCCAACAAAACTCAATGCCACTATGCACAGTATGCAAAAATTTGGATGCATGACAAAAGATTTCAGAGGGGAAGCAGTGCCTTTCTCCTCAAGGCATTAGCCAGCCCCTGCGCAGCACACAGGCAGCAAGCAGTGGTGTTTCACAGCATTGCTGCTCTCTGGTAAGGGGACAAGTGCTTAATAAAAGCCCTGTCTTTGCTGGGGCATCTTTTACCAACATGAAATGCCCAATACGTAGGAATGCTGAGGCTGTGAAACTGCACTATGCAGAAAATTACATGCTAGCTATCTCCATTATAGCAGGCTGTCATCTTTCAGCACAGAGCAGCCATTAATCATCCAACAATCATTCATCCATCCTTTCGGTGAAGCATTAAACTGTGGCCCTTTCTGTCTGTCTCTGGTGCTCATCCAGGTGGAAATTAGAAATCCCAGAGTGCTTTTCAGAAAGTACAGGGGCTAACCTGGGTGACCCTCAGTAATAAAAGAGAAAACCTGTTTCCATTGTCCACAGCTGCATGTAAGCTATCGCCCAGTACATAATAGCACCACATTTACCTACACAGTCACTGCTTCTCCAGCATTTAACTCATTCATCTGTAAGAGTGGCTTGGGACACCTTGAGTATGAAATATGCTATGTGAAATCAAATTCCATTATCCTTTACAGCACACCAACAATCATTTTCAACCAAAAATTTCACAGTGTCTCCATGATTCAATCTTAAACGACTCTCCTCCTGGTGTAGCAATCTGCAGTAGTGCTTCATGTTCATGCAGGGAAGTAAGTACTCAATACACCATAAAACATATGCTAATAATAACAGACAAGTCACTTAACATAGACAAATGTTTGTTGTTGGTTTTTCCTCTTTTTTCTCACATTGATTTTCTTTGGGGTTCAAATCACGATGCTAACATTCTCCAGGCTGGATAAAGACTTGTTCTTTTAGAGCTTCTGGATGAAAGACATTTAGGGACTTAGATAATCACCTTCTTAACTAGATTTGATCTGATTCTGAGGTCATTTTCATGCATTAGCTTAAAAGAATTACAACAAAATTTAATAATAAATTCTGTTAACATAACTTAGCCTTGAAAAATGGCACTTACATTGAGCAAGTAGTATTTTTTAATGTTTTATTCACTAAAGCCCAATTCTAAAGACATTTTGATCCATAATCAGCAATGTCCTTAAGCACATCCAATCTTTCACTAGAACGATGAAATATAAAAGCAGGAAAACAACAATATGAGGGAGCTAAGTGACTCGGTCTCATTAAAAGAGGGCAAAAATCAAGCACCTGACTGCTTTGGTATTCTTGCAGTTTCTAGCCAATGGCACATTAAACATGCTGAGAGCTAAACAGGTCAAGGAGAAGGGGATGGGACCCACAATGTCCCCAGATTCCATGTACTCTCCTAGCTGCTCCACTGAAGGAATTTGCAATACACCAACGATTCTACTACAGGATTACAGCATATTTTGCACCTTGCTCACTATCATGCTATCCAAATAGCAGATAACTGAACAGAGATGCAATCAATTGGATTTTCACTTAAGCTGCAACATACAACACAGATGTGTTATATAGGAAAAAGGAGGTATAGTCACAGTCGCGTGGAAGAAAAACAAGTTGAACCATAGTTCCAAAAAGTCTCACAACTACAGTTAGATTGAAGAAGAGGAAGAAATGTGCTGTTTTCTCTCTGCTTTCTCAAAGGCACGGATTACAAGGACTGAATTAAATTCCAGTTGTTCCCCATTGTGCATTGGAAAGACAGGATTTGCACTAGAAGAATGTTCCTCAGTCCTGTGAAGAGGTGTACATGTACATGTTTTGACCGCAGACATAATTTTGGAAATCGTATATCATTAAGTGCTACCTAAACTGTGTGTAAAGCTGGTAAATTTAGGCATGTGCATTTATTTGGAGTGGGAGGTGAGTGAAGTTAAATGAGAAATGGAGAATGAGAAAAATATAAATGTGGAGTGCAGATCTTTCTTTCATTTGATAATGCTGTTTCCACAAGGACTACTTAAGAGGAAGTTTTTCACCCAGAGGATGGTGATGCACTGGAACAGGTTAACCAAGGAGGCTGTGGAAGCCCTGTCCCTGGATGCATTCAAGGCCAGGATGGATGTGCCTCTGGGTAGCCTGGGCTGGTGGCTAGCGACCCTGCACATAGCAGGGGGGTTGAAACCAGATGATCAGTGAGTTTCTTTTCAACCCAGGCCATTCTGTGATTCTATGATATTGAACTTTCAAATACGTACTGCAATAAAGGAGTATTTACAACATATGCTGGGCAATTGCACATTCCTTTCCTGTTATACCATCAGCCAAAAAACAGACAGGACAAGTGGTCTCCAAATGCAAATCTACAGAAAGCAACAAAAATATCCCTACACCAGAAACTAGAAGGAACAACACAATGCACGAAGTCGCACAGAAGGCCAAGGTGAAGTCAGCATGGGAACAGATGTGCATTAAATGACACAGGTTCAGCAGCTTCTTGGTGTAAAATGGCAAGCATCCTGTCTGCGGAGAGCAGAAGAAAAAGGCCTGCAACTCCCCCCCTTGATACATCGCTGGTTGCTTGACCAATGATTTATATCAGGTGCCTAACGTATCCGCTCTCAATTTTTCTGCAATTAAGGAGGGCAGGGCAGGCCAGTGACAAACGGTTTTCCTACAGCGCTTTTGGCTCTAGCTATTATCCCTTAGATATCTTTAAACTAATTCATCCCTCTCTAGAATCCCAGGTTTGGGTTGATAAATCAAGTGAGACCTGTGTGTGCTGGGAGCTGATTACAGGGTCATTCCTCAGCAGAAATGTTTGACCATAGTTTCCCAACTTCATATTTTATCTAGCAGCTGGTGATGTATCATCGCTAATCCAAATGCAAAGTATCAGGAAATAAAAGAAGGAGGCACTGTTTATAATAAATCACTGACAGGGAAAGCTTGACCTTTTCATTTCCTACAAGGTATTTCATTGTTAGACCACAGACAAACAGAATTTTTCATCTGGTGCTTAATATGCATCAGAAGAGAACAAAGGTTTATAAGGGAAGAGGAGTGGGGTACTATCTCCACTAGAGGACACTTATCTTTCCATAGATCAAAAAAGACAATGTTGTTAATAACACTTTTTTCTTAAGATCCCTTTCTTCTTATTATTAGACTATAATTTAACAATAAAATGTGCACCGTTGCTTTCATCCTGAAGGGAGATTCAGAGACCCTGCTAACTTTGAAACGTTTCTTTCAAACATATGCTATTTTGAAGAAAAATGCTTATCATTAAACGCAAATATAAATGACTGACATTATAATGATGTACAAACATAAAATGATAACACTGCTATTATTAATGTTCAGGCCTGAAACATATCTACCACACGTTATTATTGGTACTGCAGTTGTGGCCACAGATAGGAACACTGTTTAGACTTGATGCAGCGCAAACACCTAATAAAAGGCTTCCTCTGCAAGGAACTTGTTTCACCTTTCACCTCTTACACGCCAAGAATGGGAAACAGGTACAGTACAGACATGACTCATTTGATATCTTTCTTGAAAAAAAATTAAAAAATACAAATCTGTCCAACAGAGGTATCTCCTCAGCCCATCTCCCCTGACCTTCAGTCAGGTTACGTGGTACCCAACAGTTAGATTCAGCCTTCTGCCAAACATGACAGCCACATCATGTTGTTAGGGATGCAGAGGCTGGTAAGCTACTGGCACATTTCCTTCTGGGGCAGGCAGCAGCAGCTGGCACACAATGGAACACAGGGCCTGCTGCCTGCACTGCTTGGTGGGGTCTGAGCCCCAGGTGCCAAGTTACCAGGGGTGGCTTTGTCTGGGCTAATGGGTACCTGGGATGGAGACACTGCTCCAGAGCAGAGCCGAGCTGCCACTTGCAGCCAACACAGACAATTGCCTCCTCTAGCTCCTCCATGGCTCTGCAGGACTCATATCATGAGGATCTGAAATACTCCTTCACACACGTGCAATTACAACCACACCAAACCACCTCAGAACCATGGCAGCAAGTCCTCTAGACCACCTCTTTTCCTGAGAAAAACACAGAGTTACAGCTATAGGCTGCAAGCTGGCTTCAGTTCCCTTGAAAGATGGTGAATTTCTGTCATTCCTTACAAAAATTGCCAGTTAGGAGCTCAGAAAACCTGAAGCCATTCATGCTTCATGTGTTAATAGGCAGAACGTAGGCATGTAAGCTTTATCAACATGAGCACAGCTTTTGGTATTACTTCAGGGATGTCCCAAATCCTCTCTCCACCATACCTCCAAGTTGTACCAAAAAACCTTATGTGGGCCTCAAACAGAACCTCTCCTCTCATCAGCAGCAGATCTAAGTTCACCTGAGTAAAGAGCACCAATAGACATTCTTCACTACTGCCAACCTACAGCATTTACACCGGTCTGGGCACTGGGATTACAGGCAGCTGGTGTCTGAAGTGGTGCCAGCACCCTCAGAAGGGACAAGTGGTTTGCTCCTACCAGCACAAAGGAAGTGCCATCCTCAGGAAGCAATTCCTCAGCTTGCTCAACAACAGCAATGCTACTTCAGCCCAGCCTCTGGGTGTTTGTTCTGGATGGTGGGCTGCAACCTCAAGCTGACAGAGAGCACTGTCATATAGCTACTGTTAAGCTGCATGTGGCTTTCTTTCATTTGCCAGCATCTTAATGTATTTTACTATCATTAGCTACTCGTTCTCCTCTCACACAAAACAGGTTTAGAAAATCTATTTTACTAAGAGCTAGTATATCTAATTTGTACAAATTTACTAAAGCTTGTCAGTCACACTAAAGCATTTAATCATCTGTGACATTAAAATAAAACACTTTAAAACCTTTGGCACAGTGTTCCTGTTAAGAAAGTGCTGTAATAGTATTCACTCTGCTGGCAACGCAGAAAAGAGCAGCAGAGAAATTAACTCAAACAAAATACAGTCATTCTCATAGAACTTCCACACTGGTCAAAGCTGGGAAACCGCAGATGTTCCTGTGAAGAACAGCCTATTCCAACTGTAATGATTTGAGATGGTTCAGCCTGCCATACACAGCAGCCATGCGGCAGAGGGAAGCTATTATAAAGTCAATACTAGGGGGTTTTAGTGTAATTAGAACTCCTCATTGCCCAGAGGGAAGGAAAAAAAAAAAATTGTTGGAAACTTTCTCTCTGTCTTTATATTACTACTGAGAGAAAATCTGAACGCTTAAATTAGAGGAGTTATCTTAAAGGAGAATATCTTTCTGCCCTCCTGTGCTGAATCTTCAGCGGAGTCAGGATAGTTAGGAACTGTCATTTACTTCCACTCCTCCCTCCCTGCCTTCCCGGTAAAAAGAAAAAATTAAATTTCAATTGTCTCATTCGCTTCACTCCAAGGAGCTTCACCAACATAATGAGACTCCAAATTAAGCAGGAATTAGCAGAGCTGAGCCTGTCACTGTGCTACACAGCAATCCACCTCCTTGCCCAGGAGTGGCACCGGGCAGTTCCTTGGGCTCCAGAGGGCAGCATGGGCAGAGCTGCAACCCACCAGCATCTACCCAGCAGTCACAGCAGGGGCATCTCCGCCCAGCCTGGCTGTGCTCCAGGGTGCAAGGCTGACACCAGCAATGCAAGCATTCTTTAGTGGAAGAAAAATACATATTGAACAAACAGAAGGAAGAAATTATAATTTCACATACATAAAAACTGCACACTACTAAACATACTTGAAGATTTGCACAGCTGCCTGTAGAATACTATTAACTCTGTGTAAATACATTGAAAACAACATCACCACAGCCAGGCTAAGCACTCGTTTTTCTTTGTGCACACAGCTTCCTTTGCTTCCAATGGGAATTCTGCTCATGTATTAGCAAGGCAATAAATTCCTTAATTTTCGAACTCACAGTCCTGTCTTCAGTCAGCTAAGATCCCTCCTCCTAATTCAATTTGCCTCGCTGAGAATGTCCCCAGCAAAAGGTAAGTCACTTTGCAAAAGGCACCTCTGCATGACTGCCACAAGGAAACCTCCCTAATTTTAAGCATGAAACACGTGCAAGGTAGAACTGGAAATATTCAAGAAATGCAGTCAGAAAAAGGAAGTGCCTGGACATTTGCCAAGTACTAAGCCCAGCGTGGGCATTGTTACTTAAAGGCCAGAATTAGGATAGAAGCACATTTCATTTAAAAAATAAATATTGATTTTTAATATTTCCACTGAACTTATTAAGACATAAAGATGATCATTGCACTGGGCTGGACCCTATGAGAGAGCCTGTTCAGCCTTTCCGAGGGAGCTGCCTTTTCTCCTCTGATTATGGAAGTACAAATTTGCTCAAGGGTAGCTACAGTGTAAAACATCATCGTGTAGCTGGAGCATCTGAGAATTTGCAAAGGAAAATATTTTCTCAGAGCTGTACATTTTCTCTGGTCAAACATCTTCCATCTCCTCCCTGCCAGAGTTGGGGGCAGAGGACCCAGCCCCACATCTCTTCTAACTTGTACTGGAAAGATCTCCAGCTTTCCTCTCCTCCAGCCAGGAATCAAAAACCAACCAGCAGCAGGGTTGCCTCCTCACCACTCCAAAAACCCTGATGGCATTCCTTAAAGTCCTCCTGCTGAAGAAAAGTTGTGGTGTTTTTTGGTTTGTTTTATTCCTTTTATTCCTTTTTAATATCCCCCTTCAACACTCCTTTCTCCCCTCGAAGAGAAAAGCTTCCCATCTCCCCAGCAGGGAGGACCACAGGGTTGGTACCCAGCAGCTCCACCAGCCCTCGTGCCATGAGCACAGAACCTGCATCAGCTGCTGCTCTTCCCCTGCTCGGGATCCTGAGAAGGGAATTCCTCATTCTGAAATGCTTTCCTGAAATCATGAATAATGAGCATTCGGATTTTTTCAGCACTACCGCTACCTTGTCTGCAGTTGCCCAGGGTCAAACAAAGCAAAGCATGAGGGCAGATGTGAAATATTTTATCACGCTAATATAGCTGGAAAAATAGACAAGCTCTTGAACGCATAAATCTCTCTTTAGGTGACCTTGTGCATCCAAAGTTTGGGGTTTTTCCTGACAATTGCTCTAACAGACTGCTCCTTTGGGAGTTTCTTTGTCTTAATTTGACAAAGAAGTCAGCAAGCTTGTCAGGAATTAATTAGGTGGTTTGGGCAGAAGGGGGGGAAAAACCCAACAATCTCCCACCTCTATTTAGAACACCCTGTACCAACCTGGCTGCATCAATGCTTCCCTGCAATGCATAAAGCCTGTATTAATCTGCAGATTGCCTTTTCTCACCAAACTCCAGCACCAAACAGCCCTTGCTTCTATTTGGCAAAACAAAAGTCAGGGTAGAAAGAAAATGATATGGTAATTATATTCGCTCTCTGTTTTAGAGACAAACAGCCTTTCCATACTAACGTGCAAATTCAAGACAAATACAAGGGAATTAATATTGTACAGTTCTTGCGAATGTACTAATTATAAATTGCTGCCTACCAAATGAAAACTAATAAAAGCCATTTATAGCAATGGGAAAAGTTAACAATTTCTACCCAGAGGATTCTGCTATAGCAGACAGGATTACACCACAAAAAATAGACTCCATCCCATGCAGTTCTCCAATTATTTATTTATCCCTGCCAAGATTACAAATGTTTTTTACATCATGGTAATTTGGGAGGGGAGGAATCCAAGCCCAGGGTACCCTCAGTAGAAGTAAAATTCAGCACTTTTCCACAGATAAACAGTGAATCTTCAATTAAGGGGGCCAGCAAGTGATCTGAGGGGTTTTTCTAACACCTGTTTCCACATGCTTAGAGCAAGTATTTCTATAAGGATTCACCGCGGACCCTTATTGACTACAGTACAAATGTGGTAGATTAGAGAAAACTGACTTTCTGAGTTTATTTTAAACATGGCTGCTGCTTCTCTGTGTGTTCTGACTTTCCTGGATTTTGCTTGTTCCCTTACAAAACATACCATAACTGTGCAAACAGAATCGAGTGATTTTGTGTTCAGCTTGGATTAAAAGGAATATTATTCATCAGCATGTGTTACTGCTTGGAATACAAAGGTGGCTGATGATGAAGCTGCACTGCCAGAAATATTTTTAACCTAGTGTACATGGCACAGGATCAATTCCAAGGCAGGCTACTGGTTTTATAATGTATAGCTCCTGATTCAGGGTGGATTCTTCCTACTTTATCTCTGGGATTCAACTCCAGTATCCTTAGACCTTTCACCTCCCACGGAAAAGAAGAGAAATCCCTCAGGCCTGCAAAAACTTTGAGTTTCTGTGTTGGAAACTATGATGGAAGGAGTGGCTTTCTGAACCAACACCACAGCGGATTAAGCCAAGAAGTGTTGGATCTGCTGCCCTTGATGCATCTATCTGATCACATAAAGGCTAGGAAAACCCTTATGCAAGCCTTCATTGGCTCTAGAACAAAAAGAAACATTTTCACCTAGTCCTCAAAAAGGAGATGAGCCCAGCTCTCACTATCACAACATGAAAGATTCTGTATGAATGCAGAAACAAGGAGAGTAGGAGAAACTGGCAGCTAATACAAGAGCAATTTGGGACCAGCAAGGCCACACCTTACTGAAGGACACACTTGCAATAACTATGTGCAGTGATTTACACTCGATCAGCCACCAGTAGCAGGCTTAGCGATCCTTGATGGCCATCTGAGCTTCCATTTAGCTTAGCAAGATTATTCCTACTAATACTGCATGGATTTTCTAATGGTTTCTGGATCCTCCTCCACACCACCACCACTCATAGAAAGCTGGCTTGTTTTAAAACCAAAATAAACATAGACCTTTAACTATTTAAAATCAAATTATAACTAGTCTAGAAAATTTCTTGACAAATTCATGCTTACATAGGTCCTTACATGTGTAATAATGCCACCAAAATCAGCAAAGCATACAGATGTTCCATCTCTATTCATACAACTGCTGCATCAAGCTCTTAACCAGTCAGCACATAAAATAAAGATGTACGGAATTAAATTCATTGTGTTCCATCAGTAAAAAGTAATGCAAATTAATTATGCAAACTTTAAAAAACACATTTAAGGATACGATTTGTTCATAGAGGTACACTATCTGAATCTAGCTGAGAGAACACATAAAACATTCATTTCATTTTCTGGTATGCGCTCGTTTAGTACAATACACTCAGCCATAATGATGTAGCTAACAATTTTATGGTCTTGTATGATTCATGCTGCAAAGGATACCATGCCACACTGAAACCTTTTTATTATCAATCACTGGGAAACACAACCTTGAAGACTGGCATTAATTAAGAGGGTAAGGATTTACAAATGCTCCCGCTTCATTCTCTAAATATAAATATTCATGTTAGTATCTATGGATCACTCCTTGAAGCAAAAATTGATCTTGGAAAATGAAAAGTTGTAACAGAAATAGGAACATAATTATGAAAGGCTGTCTTCAAGTCTTTCAAGTGAAGTACTCCGTAATCATCTTTTTTTCCCTTTTATTTTCTTCTAAAAAAACTGAAAAAAAACCCCAAAACAACAAAACCAACAAACACACACACAAAAACCAACCCAAAAAACCAAGAGGTGGAATAATTAAGGAGATATAACACAAATTTAGACCTCATTAAGGCCAGCTTTAAATTATAAGAAAAGCTGAAATTCCTTACTTCCCTAGTTTTCACTATATTCTGTAGGACCTTTGTGGTCTGTTTTTCAACGCAGTCATTCTCTTAGATATGCCCCTACAGAAAATATCTTCCCATCCCCATTATCCTGTGATCACCTGTCACCTCTAACCATACATTCTCCTGGACAAATCTCATAGCAACTTTCAGGCTAAACGTGCCATTAGCCATAGCTAAATTAGTTGCTTTTTGTTTACATCTACCTCTCACCAGACAAATCCTGTGAGCTGCAGATCTGAGGAAAGCATAAAAGAATTTGAAGTCTGTCCTCATTCGTCCATACAAAAAGAAAACTGGGTTTCAAGTACAGCAAAGCATTATTTTCTAGATCATCAAGCAGCAGCTGTTTTTCATTTAACATTTCCATAAGTAAATAAAACTGCTCATGGTGATAAACACAGGGAGAATGACTTAGAACACTGTCTTCTTAATTGATCTGGAGTTAAATGAACAACAGGAACATGCCCACACTTGATTTCTCTGTATTTAAAATAAGTCTGCTAACAACTGGCAAGGAACACTGACAAAATCAAGCCAAACTGACTTCATAGTTCCTTCAATTCCTGCTTTCCCTTTTTAATGGTGTTGACAAGATTAACAGACAATACAGAAATATCATTGTCTCCACAAACCCCTGTTTGATCCTTTTTGTCTTTATTATTTTGTTCCAACAGATATGCCCTAGCTCCTGAAACTCATCAGCCTAAAAGATCATTTACTATTTTCTCTTCTTACACCAGGTCTTATTAACCTAAAACATTCAGAGAAAAATACCTACGCATATACAGTGTGTGATTAAATAGAACTATATTTGGGGCTCTCGTGTATGAATTCCACTTGGAAGAAAAATTGCCATGCTGCTGGACAACACATTCAAATTTTCTTTCCTATCACAATTATTTATTATTTCTATTAGCTAATGTTGTTTTACTCCTAATTATGGGTAATTAGATGATGAGTTGTCAGCACACCCCATTCACTTAGAAGCTTCTACATTTAATTAACTCAAGATGGTTTTGAACATTTAAATGTCAAAACAACATTTAGAAAACAGAACATTAACATGTTGTTCATTGAACTGTGCATTATAGAATGTGACTTACAGAACCAAAGGTTTCTGTATGATGACAGCTCTCAAATTCTACTTGTAGAGAGTCCAAGTTTGCTGCACATTTTGACAGCTTTATTACAATGGCTTTAGGCTTAGCAGATCACCTGCTGCAGAGCTCAGAGCTGACTTGAAAACACCATCTACTGCAAGGCATGGTGGATGAGGGAAAAACACCCTTACTGAAACCAGCATCTGAGAAATCTCCACCCTCATCCACCCTTCATTTTAATGGGTTCAGCACTGAGATGGTTGCTTTCAACAGAAAATAGGAATGAATGAATGATAGAATCAAAGCCATCAACTGAAAAAGTTGCCTTTCAGGAACAAAGAAGTAGGCAAGCAGTATTAAAAGATATTTCAGTTCACAATAACCTAGAGTTTTTTCACTAACTTATTGACTACTTTTTCTTCATAAGAGGAGGACACGGAGAAGGTCATTAGTATGACACATGAAAATGTAATGCATTTATAGTGACGTCAATTACTATTTGAATTTACCTTTCCAAAATAATCAATGGTCAGATAGGTTGCTTATCTGAACATTGTGGCTTCTTATCCAATACATACCACCATACCACAGCCTTACAAAGCTCAGCAGCTAATGACCAAGTTAGTGTAGTTTCCTGCTCCTGGCAACAGCCTCTGTCTCTTTCTCCTCATCAGTGAACAGCCACACAGCAGAAGAAGGGGAGAAGGATGCCAGCCACAGATGCTGCATAACTGATGAGGAATAGATACGAAAAGGGATTTGGCCTTAGGGGTTCTTATGGGCCTTCTTGGAGGTGGGAGGAGAACACATGCCTTATCACAATTTTGAAAACGTATCTGGGTGTTACTTCCTTTCCTGAGACTGTGCCAAGCTGTCAAGGTACAGAATTCATGCTGGTTAACTCTAACACTTAATCTTTATTCCTACAGTGATCAAATACTACCTATTACCTGTTTGTTTGACTTTCTAAGCCTTGCTTTCAGTATTGCCACAGTCCTTGCCTGAAGACAGCGAAGATGCTTCAGGGAGGCAGGCAACAAAGTGAGTCTGAGATTCTGGGATGTCAGGACTTATGTTAACAGGTTGAAAGAGCCCAAGGCTCATTGCCATGCTAAGGCTGTGACAGAGTGTGTTGATTGATGGTTCAATCCCAAAAGCCCTGAGAAGTGAAACACCACACACCAGGACTCTTACAATGCAACTGGTGACAGTAATAATTATTTTATATCAGAAGAGCTGCCAAAGGGCAACTGAGATGTTTTAGGTAATATCTGATGATATTTTTTCTTCTTATCAGCAGGAATTTTGGAAGGAGGCTTGGATTGATTTGTGAACAACATGCCTTGTTCACAGCCAGGTAGGTAACTGGGCAAAGGCCAATTCTTGCTTTGTGAGCTTCGAGGTTCAAAGTCGCCTTTGTCATCACATAAAGACAAACAAAAACACACACAAAACCAAAAACCAAAATGTAACTGCAAGAGACTTCTCTAGCAAAGGTGCATAGTTAGTGAGACCCATCCTGTTCCATCAGAGTTTCCAACTGTTCTCTAGTGTCAGAAGTACTGTGAAGGGCTTTCTATAAAATAATCAAACCTATGATCACCTATCAGCTGATTCATACATTTGCTTAAGTTCCTCATAAAACTCCTGATGACAAATAAAGCAGTAAAAAATAACAACCAAACAAACAAAAAAACAACAACCAAGCTACTATATTTTCTAGCACCAAGTCCTTCTAGTCAAGTCATACATATTTCAATTCACATGGCACTCGTTCTTTCACATCTCTGAAATTTATCCTACTTTTCAGTCTGACAAGCTGTCATTGTTTCTAGTAACACACTTTTGTTTTGGTGTTGGGAGACTTTTCATTACCTTCTTTATCAGAAGAAGTGTTTTCCACAGTACATATCCCAATTGCCAGAGTGAAAGAAGGCTGCCTGCTTCCTTTAGCACCAAAGTTAGAACTTGAGAGCCAGAACAAATGACTATGAAAAAAAGAGAATTTGGGGTGTCTCACACTAACCAAACAGAATAACTTTAGGGCCTCTAAAACAAGCACATTTTCCCTCCATTGTACAGTAGGCTTTATTCATTACTAGTACAGTTTTGTTGTGGCTGAGCTGTGTTTTGGTACCAAACATCAAGAACATGACAGAAATCTTTCAGCTTTCTACTCCCTTTCTATAAACGTGAACGTAACAGTAACCCTAAATGACAGCTCTTCCCATGCATCCTGCACTCAGTGGGCTGCGTAGCTCGAGCAGTGTGGTGCTTAGCTGAAGCCACACAAGCCAGCACCTATTAGCAGCTTCCTTTGATTCCACAGCTCAGACAGCGCAGGGTGCTGCTAAGGATAAGCAGCATTAAAACATGACAAAAAAAAAGTATTATCACCCCCGAAAGGTCAGTAAGGTTTCTGAAGGTTTTTTTTCCTGTTTCACTTTCCAATTCTTAAAACAAACTGTCCTGTCAGGATCTCTGCATCATGGCTACTCTGCATCTCAAAGATAAATCAAAATCTCTGCATAGTTTCAGAAAGCTTAAAGAAACGCAGCATGCAGTGTAGTGCAGAGCCCTTCTGCTGTACAAACCTGAAAGGTGGAGAAGGAAAGCAGTCACAAGGAACATCCTTTCCTGTTCACATTTGCTAGAATTCCTTTCCTCTGTTCCTAAGTTCCTTTATATTATAAGTTACAAGACTATTTTCAAAGCTAATTGCACTTTAGAAAGACACTTTCAGCCTCTGCTAGCACACAAGATCCTATTTCTACCTTTTCCAAAGCTAAAAATTCCTTGCATATTATTTTCATCTGACAAAAGTGAACAGAATAAGTCAAATCAGTTTGTAGTTGTGTGGTTCGTGACTGTGCATTTCTTTTGCTCATGTTACTTATATTCCAGGCTCTTATATGCAAAACCACCATTTTTCAAATAAATAAATTTAGAAAGTTGCAGCACACGTCTTACATAAATTTGCATATATGTACATGAAAACATATACAGGAAATTGTGGGCAACACCATAACATTTCTGGCTGTGCACTCTGTGAAACTCTATGCTGTATCTACACATGCCAAAAGCCGAACCTTCAAGTAAGACTGTGTTGCATTAAAACTAAGTACAGAATTTCTCAGAGGCTGGCACGTTTGCCCAGCCACTATGCCATAATTGCATGGTTATGAACTTTTACCAGTGGATTGCTCCCTTCCAGCCTGCCCATTTTTTCAATCATCTCAGGCCTGTTTCCTCTCGCAGCAAAGCCAAGGCTGCTCCTGGCATGCAGGGCAGGACAGTAACCCACTGCATATGCTACAAGCAGAGGAAAAGCCTACAAAAAAAAGGGCCTTAAGGCTCCTCTTGAAAAGTCTGCACCGAAAATATTCTTTGTTTCCATGCCCTGCATTCTAATATGTTACCTGAGTGACTTGTCTGGAACTACAAAGGGATTTTGCAAAGGATCAAAAATTAAAAAAAAACGAAAACTAAAAAGTCCACCCGCATCTGAGCTGATTGCAATGGTACAAGTTTGACAGAGTCAGCATAATGCTGGAAATCCACTTCTTCAGCCTTGAGATTCATACTTGGACAGCACTGACTGTCTGTTTCTAGCACCAACATATTCGACTGAAATAATCTCAGAATGGCAGGGGTTGTGAGGGGCCCCCAGAGATTGAGCCCAACCCCCTGCTAAAGCAGCTCCCTACAGTAGGTTGCACAGGGCAGCACCCAGGTGGGTCTTGAATATCTCCGAAGAAGGAGACTCCACAACTCTTCCTGTTGTGCTCTGTCACTCCTGAAGAGAAGAATTTCTTCCCTGTGTTATTTTGGAGCTTCCTGGTTTCCAGTTTCTGCTCATTGACACTTGTTCTACCTCTGTTCGTCAATGAAAAGAGTCTGCTCACATTGCCCTGACTCTTGCACTTGAGATGTCTATAGACAGTGATGAGATTCTTAAGGCAAACATTGTTTCCTTTTTAACAAGGGACGCAGAGTCCTGATCTTGACTAGGATACTTTGTATCATTCAGAATATAACGACATGCAAACTAGTAACTGGTGAATATGTTTTAGTAGTTCCCACACACACCCTCAGCAGAGAGCACATAGGAATAGCATCAAGGTACTGGATATGCTTACTCCCCAATACTTGGGCAAATAATTACTTTGGACACATCTCTACATTAGCACCGACATTTGTGGCTTGCAAAAAGCATTTTCCGCACTTCTGCTTTGCATTCCTACTGGAATTACAATAGTGAGAAATTGTCACAGGTATCAAAATGGGCTTGTGCAGGAAGTTCCAGCTGCCTTAAACACTGCTTAAACCTGAATGTCTAATGGACTTTTTCAGGGAAGACTAGATCTATGCTACTTTCCCTGCAAACTAGATGCTCCTGTGAAGCTACAGAACCTCTTATTAAAATACTGGCAGTACCATTACTTTTTACTTGCAATACCAGAAAAAAATAAAAAAAATTAAAAAAAAAAATAAATGAAGATTTCTGCAGAGTATAATGCTTCCCAGAAGATTAAATTGCAAAAACAACAGACCAGAAATGACTGAGAATCATACTAATCTCATGGAAAATTGGTACTGCCTTTCCAAAAATAAATTCCAGCTCCATACCTACCATTTCATACCCACAATCAAACACAGGTGCAGCTGTACAGCCACAACCAATGCAGGATACACACAGATGTGCAACTACCCGACTTGCAAACAAAGAACGCACATGTCAGTAGCGTGGACAACCACATCTTCACTTCAAAGCATTCAGAACTGTACTTTGGCAGGCAAAACCATACATGTGTTTGAGAGGCTCAACAGTGCAAGAAACGATCATACACTCACTAATCAAAATCCAACCGAGGCCTTCTTTGAAAATTTGGCCCTAAACGTTAAGCAGTGCCTGGGGGCTGATTAAAATTGATCTCCCCAGGGCACAGATCACGCAACACTAAGAAAACAAGCTTAAGAAACAGAAGCAAAGACTGCTGTTCTCTGCCTCTTTATTGGTATGAAAACTCTTAAGACGCCAAACAAGGGGTGTGTTCGGGGGGAGACATTAATATCTGAAGGGAGAGATCAAAAGCAGTTAACGTTCCTGGCACTGCATCGTGGCATGTGTATCTTTATACTTTTAAGCATACAGTAAAACAGAAAGAAAAAAAAGAAAGTAAAAGAAAAAAAGACACATTTCTTTGTTAAATCAAATATTGCCACATGGTACTCATTTTAAGTTTGCTGTCCTAAGATCCAACTTAATTTAGCCTGCATTTAACATTTTTGATCTGAACATTTAACGTGGCAATGTTTGGCTCTGCCTGGAGTATTATCTGAATGTTAAACATGAACTCAATTTATTCATCAGACTATGGCAAGCATGATACCAAAGGTCATTTTGTTGAGATTGTCCTCTAACTCCATAACTTATGGCTTGTTTCTTTCCTCCTCAAACCTCAGAATACTCAAAAATATTGGATGTTATAGTGTGGGTAGTAGAATTGGATTCACGTTTTTTTGGATCATTTTCATTTGGGACCTGGGGGAGGTAACGGCCTTGTTTAGCAGTAAGGAAAAGAACAGAAAATATGCAACATCTGCTACATTATGAGCTGGTAACAGATACTCAAGACAAGCTTGCACTAGCAGTATGAAGGATGTGTAAGAGGCTACATGCATTACACCTCAGTGTTCATAATGCAGTTATAATTTTCTCGATTCTTTGAGTAGGTGCTGATCCCTGACACATCAGTATGAAACCACAACCATCACACGCACATTTTTCATGCAAAACACGGCCACAAAATCTTCACAGAATCTGTCAGCCAAATTCTGATATTAATTACACTAGCAGAACTTTTATCACATGCATATGTGTCTCCACTGTTCAAAACTCCACCTTATGGCAGTAAGATTAGCTTAGAAACAGGTACCTTTACTTCAGAGCACTATACACTCTCATATTATTGGTTACAATAATTCCACCACTGGAAATACTTTTCCCATCCACCCCCTCAACACTTAAGGCAGATCAAACAGAAAAGAATGGAACCACACAAAACAAGGTGAGCAGGTAAATGAAATAAGTGCTAATAGGAACATCCCTTTCCAAACAATTTCTCATTAATCCTAAAGAATTATGATTTTTTTCCCCCTCTTAACAGATCCTGATAGCTCAGTTTACCACTTCTGTTACTTCTAATGTGAAAACTTCTTCTGTTTTACCGAAGAATCATTTCCCTTCTATTATACTGAGAATTGCTAGCACTTTCACACACTCACACATTGGATATTACAAAAATCCATCTGCTAAAGCACTGCCAATAAAATCTGAAGAAAAAGAACTGATTATTGGTGCTTAGGCTTGTCAAATCGAGCCCACAGAAACATTCAATATGTTACTGATACTTCCCATCCAAGTCTCCTACTTGCAGTGCTCAGAAGAGTGCCGAGCTGAACTAAATGGCTCAAACTGTACTAGATGGAGCACCTTTACAGAACAGCCAAAGCAAAATGCCAAAGAGAGAGCCACCTTCAGAAGCACTCTCTGACAGAGGGCAAGACAGGCGACACAATGCAGAAATCCACAAGTTTAAGAGAAAATCCAGTGGGAGACCCTACCTAAAAATCTCAGTGTCTCATCTAAGCGTGGGGCTGATCCAGAAAGACATTTTCATGAACAGCAGTATTTTCTAAAGCCTGCAGCAAAATGGGCTTATTTGGGGGTGGGCTAATAGCCTATGAAAAGAATCAAGCATCAGACTAGCTTTGCTTTCACTGAAGACGGTTGTAAGCTTAGCTCTGGTTTTGGAGATGACAGAATCAAGCCCTCATTCCCCCTTAAGCATACACCTATAACGACAACTTAGAGCATTAAGGTTGTATTTCAAGTGTGTGTATTAGCAGATACCATGCTTATATTACTCTTCTATCATGTATATTTTATGCAAGATGTTAGTGACCCCAGCAGTTAGCTCCATTCAGTCAAAGGCTTACATTTCTAAACTGTACAACCACCTTAAGCCTAATGATTTCAAAGATTTTTTTCCTCTTAGTGACAGACATACACAAGTGTGCTAATTGACAGAGTACCTTACTTACCTCCATAATGCATTCTTATGTTTTATATACAGGTAAGCTTCAAGAGTGCATTTCTTAATCCAATGAAATATTTATCAGATTTGAGATCTAAAGTGTACATATTCAATTTTTTATGCACACCTTTACATGATTCATGAAATTCACCCATAACGTGAGTTCTTTTCATTAAATTTTGTTTTTATGTATCATTGTTACCTCACCCACACACCCAATTCCTTCCCCCCCCCCCCCCCCCTTTTTTTTTTCCCATCCAGATGAACTGACAAATATCATTCAGGTATCTTTGAACAAAGTAGGTCTTACCTTTTGATAGAAATCATGGAGCTCCGGCACCTGCAGAACATTCCTCTGAAAATAAACAAACAAATAAATAAATTCAGGATCATACTCAATTTACAGTGAATCACAGCATGCAAAACTACACAACTTAAGTTTCTTTATTAAGAGCTTCCTTAGAAATGTTTGGAGATGGTCAGAATTAAATGGAACACCAGACGTTAAAAGAATATTCTGAATATATACAGAAATGCACTGCTTTACTTGATTCAAAACTGATTTTAGATTGAAGATTGTTGGATTTCTCAATCAAATTTGTGTTCTAGTATATCTTAAAGTCCACCTAGATTTTCAGTTGAAAGCACACTCCTAACAACCAAAACATAGAGTAGCATTACAGGTTCAAGGGAGTACAGTTTACGAATCAGTCTACATCTGGCTACTGATGTGTCCATTTTATTTTTCATTTGCAGCTCTGCTGCATTGTAGGTGAGCTACAGGCTTTTGTCATCGCTTTGCAGAATACAGCATGGAGGCCACCCCATGCACAGCATGACTGTGAGCTCAGTAACACTCATGCAGCAGAAACAGGACCAAAGCTCAAGTGGTTTGGCTGAGCTGCCTATGTAAGCACTCAGCAATACTGCCTTGATGTACCTTCCATCACTCAACACTTATTTCTTCAGGTATCTCTAGAAACAGCTAGCCAACATTCTTTAACATGGGTTTGAATTAAAAGTCACAACAACCAGCAGTATGTTTTATTCATACAGAAAACAGCTAAATGTAGCAAGACACAGATACCCTGCAAACAAAATAGAAAGAAACCTCACACTGTTCAGCCAGCACTGTCAAAAGTGCAAAGCATTTATTTATATAATATAATAGATCTAAAGATTGTTGACATCCTGTCTTAGTCCTTCTGCATTATTCTTCTTTTAAACACAAGGCTTGGTTGTCCATGTTAAACATCTCTGCAGCACGCTCGCCTCATACTGACTCAGTAGGAGACAAGGGCTTGGCACTATGTATAATCTAGCCCTCAAAAATGCAAGTAACAAGGAAGAGTTTACAGTGTCATTTTTCAAATTCAGCTGAAAAGCGTAAGACTGCAGATATTGCATTACAGCGTCAAAAAAATCACAGAGAAAATGCCTTATGGTTTCTCAACCACTTGAGGTACGAAATTGTACCAGTTAATGCTAACTGCACATTGTATTTATTTTCGTTGAGAGAAAGAATACTTTTAAGTACTAACCCCAGCTACTGACCCTTTACATGAACAAATTCCTCAATTAACATATGAATCATTTTCTTTTCCTTGATTTCAGTGGGAGGAAAAGAAAATCCAAACACCATCACTCTTCCCTTCACAGTTAAGGTCAACATTTGCTCAAACACAGTTTAACAGGCAGAAGACAGAATGTCTGCTTTTGTTGTGAAAATTGATCTAGAAAACATCTTTTAGGCCAGAAATTTATTTGAAATTCAAAACTGGCAAAAGAACTCTGACAGTTAATACCAAGTCTTCTATATAGAAATGTGTAAATACAGTATGTGTATACATACATGATTTCACATATATTACGTGCTTTCTAAATATGTCCCACTTATAAAGGCCAACTGGTTGAGGTGAGAGTTTTGTTTTCCTTGAACAAGTTATTGCACAAGTACTAGAAAGCATTGGTGTGAGAACCCTGATGCAGAAGTGGCCATGCAGTGTCTGCATGCAGGAGGCAACCAGCAGCATGGCCTGGGGCTCCAGTCTCACTGTTTCTAGCTCTGGCAGTGACTCGCTCAGGCAGCTCAGACAAAACTCTCACTTCCTCAGTTTCCTCATATAAAACCAAGGATAAGCTTCTGAAGTGTGATACAGAACAAAAGGCACCAGCCAGCCAGCTCTCTATCTCATCATGTTGGATTTTAAGTAACTTTTGCTAAGTCCACTTTTTAGTTGGGATTTGCACCTTAGCTGCTTGATGCTTTCCTCGATTTTGGCAGTTCAGACACATCACTAGCCATAATAAGTTTGAACAAAACAATTTTGCTTTCTCTAGCAAATGACCATGAGCTTGGCGACTTTCAACAACAAAGACATACTCTCCTCAAGAATAAGACTACTACTTATGGCACTAAGGTTTTCTTGCACGTCCAGTCAAAGACAAGGCCAACATCTGCCTTTGATGTCCTGGGACAACATAATGAAATACAAGGCATTACTTTCAGTGCAGCTCCTGTACAATGATGATTACAGATCAACCTCAGGGAAACTGCTACTGTGCCACCAGAGAACACTGCTACGGATTCCCTCTTGCAGCTGTAAATAGTGAAGCCAAAGGTGGGAAGAAAGCTGCCTTCCCATGCTTAGAAGACGACACCCATAGGGAACACACGGTGCAGAGCATCAGTCCCATTTTAGACTCATTTAGAAAAACAAACAAAGCCAACCAGATATACTGCCACTCTCTTGCAAGTTCAAAGCAGAAAAAGCACTTAAACAATTCATAGTTTATAACAAGGCAGATCACAAAGAATAAAAGAAAATAAATGTTACATAAATCATGTAATCTCTTTCCCAATGCAGTTCATTAAGAGCTTCAGAAATAAATCAAAATAGCATTGCCAAAAAAAGAAAGCACAGATAATTAGGTTTGTACAGCCAATAGTGACTTCTGCTAGCATTCCAAGATGTCTTGAAAATCTCACCAACAGATTTTGGTTAAAAACACCACCAAAAAGAATCCCTTCCCTTCAAAAAAGGGCTTAACAGATGAGTAGCCCATCCAGAGCATCTCCAAAGGCAGCTCTGTGCTGCTTTTGCTCTCTCCCAGTTTTAAAGCCTAATACATGACACATTCTGTTAAGCATCCAAGGTAACAAAATAGATGAGCTGAGAGTTTGAAGAGACCAGGGCACAGAACCTGTGGCCAAACTACTTTTTTTTAAACAACCTAGGAAGACAGGAGAAGACAGATTTTATGCTTCCACTTATCCAAGGGTAAGAAAGTGTGCAGCGAGAGAAACGGGCTGCGCTTGACACTTAGCATGGATCCCCAGGGTAGGAACAGCAGAGTAGGCCACCATGCATCCTGCTTTAAAGCACTGCACCCTGGGCTTTGTTCACTGCCTTCCTATGTTACAAAGTTCTCAGTAATTGCAGTTGCTCTTTAGTATTATAAAAATAAGTAAAGCTCGCACCTTTCAGATATAAGTGCTACAGGGTAAGTCTGACATGCCAGCAAAATAGCCAAATAAGACAAGAATCAATCAATCACTATTTTTGAGCTCAAAATTTGTGAGGTGTGTTCTGAAGGATCCCGCGATGCATTGCTCACAAGTGTTCAGCTGACAGCACATACCTGTGAGCATTCACTAGATGAAAATTACTGCATGGGTACTAACTGCTCGGTCTCGTGAGCTTTAGTATAATCAACAAGCAGAAAAAACCCACGTGATTTAAAAAGCCAACCATTTACGAGCAAGAAACCACACATTAAATGATATTTATAGTCATTCATTAATAATCCACTGTGTGAACTTTGTTCTCTAATTACACTGCAGATACCTACAGAATCATGGATACAACTGTATAAATCAGAATGATGCATGAAGAAAAATGCTAAGCGCATTAAATGAATCACAGAGACTATCGTTAAGCACAGCTCTGCATTTGGCAACTAAAACTATTGCTCTTACCTTGTTTAATATTTGTCAGGGACCTCAAAATGCTTTACAGTGCCTCATACCACTCTCACCCATTCCTAGCTGAAAGAGATCTTGCAGTTTCCTCAAGGAAAACACAGCAGCAGAGCCAAGGATGAACTAAGAAGTCTCCATTTCCAAAGCAGGAATTATTCCAGATATCATTATTTTATTCAGTGTTGAAAATGGATGTTGCAAAAATAATTTACACTGCTTTAGGTTTGTTTTTAGGGTTTCAGTGGAATGGATTTTTCTATTCAGTAAATGAAATGAATACAATGTAATGACTGAAATAAACCATACAGGGCAGCCATTGAAATTATGTTTGGAAAAAAGCACCCTAACCTGTTATTTGTACAGGCAAATGCCAATTCCAAAGCAGCAAACTGCAGCAAAACAAACTGGAAAAGTTCAACCAGTCAGTGCTTACACCTGACAGAGCAGTTCTGAACCTAACTTCCCTCAAAGATTGCAGAAGGAACACGTTTTCAAGAATGCTGTTGCCCATTATTGGTGTATAAATGTTTAAATTAACCTCTTTTAACAAAGAGAGAGCAGTGTTATGAACACCTTTAAATCTACAATTCCTGCACAGTGCAATCTGCAATCGCAGACCAGGAGAACCTTTGTGCTGAGATGGTACCGCTGAGGCAGCAGAAGCAAACCGGAACTGTCAGGAGATGGGAGCCAGTCCTCTCCAGGAGGGGTTCTGCTACAGCAACAACCCCAGGCACAGCAAAGCCCTTGGTCCTTCAGAGCACCCTGTCACCTCACTGCCAGCCCACACTGAATTGAAGGTACTTTGCACCCAGTCTACAGTGGCCATTTAAAAAGGTTTCTTGTGGTTAAAGGAGATGCATAGCCAGAGTGACAATGCACAAATCCACAAAGATAGAATGTCTGAGTGAGAGCAGGAAAACTTCTTTTGGAATTACCTCAAATTCTGATACTTCTCCCCAGTATTGCCAAGCAATAATAAAGAAAAAACAAACCGCAGTCTGGTTTCTGGGTGGCTGAAGCAGTTATATCCCAGGCATAAAATACCAAACAAAACTATCTTTTAATAGAAAACTTTCCTTCAAATGTAAAATTGATACTTTTTTTTTTTTTTTTTTTCTGGTTTATGGATAATTTAGCTTGATTACTACAATGGTAAAAAAGAAAAAAAAAGAAAAAAAAAAGTTGAAATATAACTCTCCTCTTCATTAAACAAAGATTGTCTTACATGCTTAGGATCAAGCCACCGACTTTGTTGCTCTGAAAAGAGTAATATAAAAAATGAGGTTTTAAAGCAACCCAGAAATTTGCCTATCCTGACCCACTAGCAATGCTGAAGGAGCATGACATTGCCATGACTGCTTAGTACAAAAGAAGTAAATTGAGCAAGAAGCCAACAACGTACAAAGCTGGGAGAAAGGAGGTGCACAGTGACCCCCAGCAGCAGGTGTGGAAGAAGCCCACCTCCTCTTTGGTCCCCAGACTGGTTGAATTTACAACATATTAAGACTCCAAATAATTTTATATCTGTGTTTAAAAAGAACTACAGATAAGATGAGCTGCAAATAACTTTCTTAACAGAAAGCAACCCCCAAAAAAGCCCCACAATGCACACGAGGGTTGCAAAAGAGCAGCAGTCAAGCTCTGGATGGCTGAGCAGATTTTAACAAGTGTGGCATGCAGGCTCTTGTTCATTGCTGGTGAAAATTCATACCTAACAGCCACAACATACCTAATAGTGGTTGTGTTGAAAAAGAATACTTTGTAGCTGAGGCTTTATCAAGAATAACCTTATTGCTCTCTTGCAACGTGTTGCAGTTTCCACGGTAATAAATAGGAGACATTACTTTCGGAGCAACTTACATACATCACTAAAAACAGAATTTGTATGAGAATAAAAACAAAATAAACTGGGGAGACTTTTTATTTTTTAATGTGAAATCTAATGGAAATCTCGCAATAGAGGGTTCGCTGTTTTGGGCTGTACACAATGATGGGACTGTTGTCCATATAACACTTCTAAGGATAAAAGAGGCTTCCTTCAGATGTCTATTGTTACCAAGGGAATCCTGCATACTCTGTTCTCTCCTGGAGTTTTAATTTTGTTATTTCTGTCAGTTCCTTTCATCTACAATGAAAGTCATACATTCTGAAAGCATAGTTCCCAGCTTATATAGAATATCTATCTCTAACATAAGCTGTACACATATATGACTTTAAATTCCAGGGAAAGAAGAAAAAAAAACCGAGAAAGAAGAACCTTTCTGCACACATTACTTACTATTTGTGGAATTACACCAATACTATCCTTGCTTACTGATTCAAAATGCTCCTACATAGCCCTCGCTCCACCATTTCCACATGCCCAATTTTACAAGGGAAAATCTCAAAGAAGACAACTCTTAATGTTGTGGCGTCAGATCTCTGACCCAGTAACGAAAAGCACAGTCTTGGTACACGAGGGACAAAACCCATCCATGGAATGCCACCATGGGGGCTGCCTTTTGTACGTTATATAGCCTTTATTTAGTGCTTGAAATGAATGTGCACATCAGGGAAAAGTTTTAAGAGCAGATTTCTATTTTATACATACATTAGCAAATCTTCAGAGGTTACCTGGCTAATTGAATACCATCATAATTTCCCTACACTGAGCCTGTGGAATGAACTGCCATTCAAACATGGAATGGAAATAGAGACTGCAGTATGGCAAATTTAATACAAAGACTTTTAACAGTGATTGCCAGAGGAGTTCTCAAAATGAATCACTTTAAGGCAGTACAACGTTGCTAATTTCTTTTTAAGTTTGAAATATTTAACACACTTGTCTTTCCTGAGCATAGTTCAAAGAGCACATTACTCCTCTGTGGGGCAGCTAGGGGCTCTGCTTCCATAAAAGCACTGCAAGAGCACCAGAACTGCTCTGCAGTAGTGCATGAATGTGGTATGTTAGCTTGGTCACAAGGATGACTCAATCAGTTTAGCTTAACACTAATTTTTAAAGAAAAATAAGCCAAAATAAGGGAACTACAATGGACCAGTTCCCTTTTCTGTGCCTTGAAAGAGCTTTTCACTTGCTTGTGTCAGAACAAACTAAGGCCCAGGTCCCACCACGTGCAGCAGGGGTGGATGTACAAGTAGAAGTTAGATCTTCTGTTTCCCAACATGTGTTGGCCCATTTGAATGCCAAACAAATGTACATATTGCTTATTGTCAGAAGTCTTCCTTTTGTGCTTTGTTCCTCCTGCCAAACAGGCATGCTTAGGTTGGACCCTCTGAACACTGCATTCCAGCTGCCACAAGCTGGGACACATGAAATGGCACAGGTGCCACAATTAGGTAAACCAACTGGCTAAGTGCTCATAGCACACCTAGCACCACCACAACTGCTCTGACACAGAGAAACTCCCTAAGAACAAGTAAGAGTGTTATACATACAGATGAAAGGATATGTCAAGAAAGACCAGAGGGAAAACAGGTGAATAACTAATCCTTTAGCCTTGACAGTTTTTGCCAATATCCTTAAAGCTGACATTCGAGAAGAGAACAGCTTTGGTTAAGGGTTTTATTAACAAAGGTATCAATCCTATCAGATTTCAAGTGTCATGGAAATACTCTGATCTTCTCTATGACAGAAAATCTCTTACAGAGCCTAACCTGAGGCCCAGAGATTCCCATTTCTCTCAACTGCCTTCAGACTGAGCCATTTATAGCTCTTTAATATCTAATAAGATGCTTGAAAATACATTAAAAATAATCTAATTGAATTCTTTGCTTAATTACATAATTGGAACTGAACTATCAGATACAGCTTCCTACAAACTTTGCAAGAAAAAAAAAAAAAGCCATGTAAAGTGGTTTGCAATACAGTGTTAGAAGTACAGTGCTTATCCACTGAAAGAGCTTTGTTAATATCTATCTGTAGCAGACAAGAGCTTGAAAGTTACTTCTGTTTTATTCTGAAGCTGCATAGAAATAAAATGACATCTAAAGTCTTAAGTGGATCCCAACTATGCCTTTAATCTCACTCATTTTCCTCTTGTGGAACAGAATTTATGGGCTTTTAGAATCCCACTACAGGCCTTAGGTTCCTTATGGCAACATGCACCGTCTATACTGGAACACATATAATAAAGCGTGCTATGATGTTCACTGTGGCCACACTACAGCATGGCACGTGGCACACACTGGAGCCTTTAGAAGAAGGGATCTGCAAGACAGCTGTCTGCCATTGCAGAAAACTAGAACCAGGGACGTATGCTCCTCTTTATCATATTTCCTTTTTAATAATACCCTCAAATATTTGCACACAAACATACGTAAGCACACACGCATACAACACCTTCAAACATACTAATGAATTAGTCACTACTCAACATTGTACTCGTACTAAAATAAATAATAAAGTTCCAGTTGTATAAAACAGTTCAGCAAAAGTACGTATTGAAAATCAGCTGCATTGACAAGCAAAGTTAGCATGACTTCAGTGAATGAGATTACTCAGATTAATCCTGCTGCTGTACTACAGACTGTTTTTCATCAGATGAATCCTGCAAGTTGCAGCACATAAGGCTGTTAGAGGTTACTCCTGTGGCATGAGCCATTGTTTTCTCCTCTTTTCTATGAATATTTGACGCACGTTTTAGAAGTACCTACAGATTGAGACCGTACAGTACATATCCACTTTTCTATTTTTCTAAAACAATGATCCAGGCACAGAGTAAGTTCTTTCCTTCAGTCGCAGCACAGGCCTATCAAAGGAAAACGCAGATGGAATTAACGCTCAGCCCGCTGAGAGATCCATTTCTAAAACATTTCTTCCTCCAGATGCCCACAGGCTGTAGCCAGTAGGCAACAGCAGAACCACCAGCCTCAGCTCCTCTCAGCAAGTGTGACAATGAAAACTGCTGAGAACTCCACTAGTTCTGCTTCCAATTCATTAACTGACCACATGCAATCACTTCTATTATATCCCACTTCCTTCAGGTGAAAAAACTGGCTTACTGAAATCTACCTCCGTGTGGTTCTTTGGGACCTATGAACACAATCCTGACCTCTTAGCTGCACATCACATACCACTTGTCTTCAAGACTGTCCTGTTAAAAAATGAGTACTGAGGGTTACTGCTGTATTCACTCCCCTTGCAAAGTTTCCCTGCAGCATACGGATCTCTCATTCTTCAGAACACCTGGAGGGCAGTTTTAGGGTTGGCTTTTTTTCTTACTACTTTACACCAATACTTTTATTACCACGTGCTTATTAACAGGAAAACACAGATCCTATTCTTGGGCACGCTGATGCACAAAAGGTTCTGATTTATAAAACTTTTTTTTTTTTTTTTTAAATTATAAACTTGAACAACTGCTTAGATATATGGAAATTAAACAGATCTAATGAAGTGGAATGGAGTGCCAAGTTTTAATTAAACAAATTAGAAAATTTGCAGAAAAGATATTAAATAATTTTTGAAATGGAAATGATATACTTCATTCCACGCTTTGCTGCATTAAGACTGCACTTCAGTGGGTAAAATACTCCCAAATGCACCTTGGTTAAGTTCTGCCGGGCAAACAACACGCACATCTACACACACAATTTCCTCTGAATATTTGCTCCGATGAAATGTTTGTCTGCACTTTGTCTTTACTTTCAACCAACTTCTTAGGGAAAGTTCTTCTGTGATGCACAGTTTCCTATAGAGAATTTGTAGTGAATCTTAGAGGGAACAACTTATAAAATAAGAACTTAGAACCTCTACATCTCCTGAAGGCCTAGATACACAACTACAAAGCAACATGTAGATGACCTGCTATGTCTCTCCAGCACTGACCAAATAATTTCATTGATAAGGTACTTCTAAATCATTCGCAACCGAGAGAGCTTGCAGAAATTGCACCATGAGCAATTCCGAACACACAGGCTCCAAAAAGCCATCAGCTACCACAGAACCGGAACAAGAACATAAAAAAGCATACCTGTAAAGTGTATAAATATGTTGCTTTACAGCATTTCTCCTTTTCTGTCTACTTCTACTTGAGCAAGCTTTGCATTTCCACAGATGGTTTCCCTAAAGGTTAGCAGGCAGCGACCTGCTAACTGCGGATGGACACAAATAAGTCTTCACAGCATTACCAATTAGCCCTGTGAGCTTATGGCAACTTTCAGGTTTATGATTCCCCTTCTACCACCCTCAGTTAGCTGTAAGAAAATCTACACCCCATTAAAAAAAAGTTATCTACCCACATGTTATTGGCACATTTGCCAACCATGCAGATGTTGCAAACTGCACACAGAAATCCTGAAGAGCCCTTCAGTCAGGAAGGACTTCACCTCACAGCTCCTGAGGGGTGGCAGTGAGAGCCCAGAGGCAGTGGGCAACTCTCTGAGGAGTTCTCTGATGTTCCTCAGACACACAGTTGAACACAACAAGCTCAAACTCAAGACCAGCTCCTGCCAAGCCACAATGGTTTTGTTAAAGACGTAGAGAAACACAGACTTGAATTTCAGTATACCTGTACTCAGGGTGCTTGCTTTGCTAAGTATGGACTCAGGAGCTCAGCAGACCCTCACCTGTGTGACACGATACTGAACCGCCTGATGCCTCCACACACCACACAGCCCAGCAGCCTCAACAAGCCCAGCCTCCCCTCATATTTTTACCTCATTTTAAGAGCTTCTACTGGTCTCGGTACTTTTGTTGTCTCTGCCACCTGATAGCATTTAGCAGCAGGCTGCAGGCCTCACCTGTGGGGAGCGCAGCACCAGGCTGTGCTGAGGTGCACCAGGCCCAGGTGCTGCCCCAGCGCTGCTCTGCAGAGCACTGAGGCCAGATTTACCACAGGGAAGCCGTTATTCCTCCAGCTGGCCTCCTCAGGGCAACCCACATCCACAGCACCAAGCATGAGGGCGGTGTGATGAGGTGGGTGAATGATCACCCTGTGTGTGCTCAGATTTTGATAAGCCACGTTATCTTGCCCTATTTAAAACCTGGCAGAGCCAACACATTAATATTTTTAACGTGCTCAATTATATCAGATTTTTGTGTGTGTGTGTGTGTGTGTCAGTGCAGCTGAACAGCATGGTAATTAGTAATAATCCTAATGATCGGAGCTTGCAAAATAAATTATTACTGAATAAGCAGAATTAAAGTTCTGTATAGCCCTCTCCTATCTGACAGTAATGCCTGCACACCTGAAGTCTTATATTAAACAGATAAAATTTGACTGGAGTGAGGCTGTCTTTCAGATGCTGTGCAGAAGTAGGAACGATTCATAGAATATGACATCCATTATAAATACAGAGCATTTAAAAACAAAAGAACAACGCCCTGTATTTTGTAGCACCTTCACATTAGCAAGAACCTTTACTAACTTTACAAACTTCCTGCATTTGATGAAATCCCCTCCAACATGCCACTCTTTCCCTGCAGATCTAAGGACAAACAAAACACAGGCTTTTCTCTTTGCACCCTCTTCTTTGCATGGTACACACCTTTCGGTTTACAGGAATAACATTACCTGTTCTACAGCAAAAACTTTCCCTGATCACATCTCAGCATACTCAGAACTGTGAAAGGAAAAACCATCCAAAGATGGTTTAAGCATTTTTACATCTATTTGGATGCAAGGAAAACAGAGGCAGAGGATCAGTTAACAGTATTACAAATAGTCAGTGCAGGCCAAATCTAATGTCTGAAATAAGGAAGTGCCCTCTCATATTGAGTGCTAGCATATAGCAAGAACCAAGTTGTACAAGTGCCTGGGAGCGTTTCCATACCACATGGGACCAACCAACCTGCAAGTGTCCTACAGTTCCCCTTTGTGGATGTGGAACTTAAGAATGATTATGACAAGTTTCTGTTTGAAAATCTGCTAATCCCTACAAGCCAGACGGTACTGGTAGAACCAACAACCAAACACAGTGGAGAGAGAACTCCATTAAAAACCAATAAAATGCCAAAGCCCTCTTCCCCCAGTTCCCCACAAGGAAGAAAGGGAAAGAGATGGCCTAAGTTAATTAGGGTTTAGCATGATTTATTGAGGGAAAGCTGCTTGAGTCAGAAATAGCACCTGAAAAGGTACTAGAAAGCTTTGGACATCAGTAAATTTGATTTTCAGGTGATACTAAGGAAGAAGGAATCTGTGGGACAAAATGTGATAATGCTGGCTTCTCTTTTATCATGAAGCAGCTGATGAAAAATGCATATCTAATCTGAGACCAAGACAGATGTATCTTTGCCTGCCAGCACTGTAAGATTCCACTCAGTAAAACACACACCAAGGAGACATGCATGCTCTGAGTGCTTGCTCAGGGACTTTTCTCACCAGGCTTCAAATTTTTACCCCTCCTTCTGTTTCGCTTTTTGCTTACAGCAAAACAGCTACACATATACTTTCACAACACAGAACAAAAGAGATTCTCACAAGACTCCAAGAAGTAGGACTTTAAGAACAACAACAACAAAAACCTAATACAGGAATATCATGAGGCTTGCGGTAAAATTAAAAGTCATGACATCACTGCTGTGCCACCTTTACTGTTTTGAAAGGCTCTGAAGAGATTTTTCTGCTCAGGAAAATCAAATAGAAATTGAGGTCTGAAGACTTGGTCAGTATTCTTTAGTGCGTGCCAAAGCCTCATTTCAGCTCTACTTTTGAAGTCACTAACCTGAGTGCTACAACACTCAAGTGCACCACAGATTTATAATATGTTTTTATTTAAAGAGAAGAAATAGCCTACAGTACCAGGCGTGAGATGATATATATCCTGTCTGTTCCAAATGAACTGCTGTAGCAGACATTAAAAAGGAAAGGTGAGTTTTAAGAAAACAGCTTTAGAAAACACACTCCACCAGCTAAATCTATTTCATCCCCACTTATATTTTTAAGAAGAGAAGACAGAATGAATTAAATTGAAAGCCATGTATTAAGTCTTTAGATTTTTCACAGAAGTTTATTGAACAAAACTCCTAAGAAGCTGCTCGCTTCTTTATCCACAGAAACCTATTTATAGGAGCTGAATTCTAATAAACACAGATTGCAGAGCAAAGAAAAAAAGGTCAGCGGTGTATGCTTAAAGCTTTATTGATGTCTTGTCAATCAATCTTTTATTTTGTTGTTTAATTTTTTTTTTTCCTTAAAGGAAAAAAAAAAAAAAAAAAGATGCATGTAAGCACTTTTTCTCCTAATAGCAGATTTATTGAGCATTTCAACAAATCAGATCATAGATACAATAAGCAATGATGGCTGATTATCAACTCTGTGTTTTCAGGTCAGGTTGTAAATTGACCCTGCATTCTCTGCTCCTCTTCCTGGGGAATAGCTAAGGCCTTTTCAAATACAATAATTTCCAATAAAGTTGTTGGTTTGGATTTTTTTTTTTTTTCATTTTTTCCCCATGTGTTTAACACTCTAGGATAGGTAGCTTACTGGTTAAAAAAACCCCACAAGTATCCTGGAAAAATATATGCAGTCACATATACTGTCTCCTTGTAAACTAGTTAAAATAATAAAGCTGACTCTTAGATTTAAGAGTGGTTAATCTAATGGACCTAAAACTTTAGAGAACAGTGCTTTAACTGTAGAATTTTTCTCCCTCCAGTTGACATGAGGAACAGTTACAGACTTCAGCCCTGATCCCGCACTTGAGGGGCAGCTGCTGCCAAAGCCCTTCCAACTCTGGTAAGTGGTGACACCTCTCTAAGGCAAACCATTTAACCTTTCCATTTGGCTGCAGCTTCACCTCTACCTTTTGTTTCTCCAATATCTCAGCTTTGTAATTTTGAGAGCCAGTGGTCAATACCTGCCCACAGCAAATCAATTCATGTTGCATCATTCTGTTATTTGTTACCTACTCCTCTTATGTTACCATTCTTCTTTAATTCTTTTTTTTAATTTTATTTTATTTTAAATCAGTATTTTTACATTGAGGAGGAGATAACACTGAGGTGATTAACCTGACTGTTGATTCCTCTGCCTAAGCAGATACATCTAATTTAGCAGAGGGTAAAGTATAGCAATAGGCTGTTTTTTCCCCTCTGGTATACTCTGCATTTACTTGCCATTCCATTGTCTGGACACTTCTTCAGTTGGTCTTTTGCTCTAAGTTTTAGTTTTCCTTCTGCTCCAAAAAAATAAGAACGAGCAGACAGAACAAAGCATGAACATTACCACAGCTCAGAGAAGATGGATAATGTAGTTCAGCTCATGAGAAACATCCACTCTACAAAATCTTTCCCAAATGGAATAAAACCTGCAACTCTGTCAGAATCTCTCCTTAGCTTTTGAAGACTCACTACTGAGAAGATCTGAGAAATAATTTTGATATTCTAGTTAATTTGCTGCAGTATGACTGCAATCTAAGCAAGCATACAAAGGGGAACTGTACTACTATATTTTGATGACAAAAACACCATTTCATAGAGAGAGACCACCAGTTCTGAATAACTCCTGTTGTGGTCAGCACAAAGTAGTAAACGTGTGACAAACATGGTACACATTACTGTTTGTCACTTCATTTTATTAAAAAAAAATAAATATATATATATATGGCTTGCTAATGCAAGTTAACTGGAGTGAGACAAATAATACTTCCTCAGGAGTCAAAAGCAAACAGCAATCTCCTACAACCATTCCATTTAAAAACTCTCATTTTCTGTAGATATGTTTGCAATTTACACATCTTGTCTGACTAATTAAAATGAGTCTGAAACTCCTTCCGGAAGGAATTAGTTTGCATTCTATTATATTTTCACTTTCTGCCATTAGTGGCATTTGATGAGTTACTTGATAGACCTTCAGCTGTCTGACTGAGTAGGGTATTATTATTTTTTTTAAAGAGGAGTAAGACAATAAATAATGTAAATGCACTTGAACTTCAAACTTTCACAACATTTTGATGTATACCAGTGGCCACATGGAAATTCACAACAACAGATAATCAGACCCTACAATGAGCAATAAATCAAATTTGAGTCTCCTCTCATAAACCACTTCAGGAATCTGGTTCTTATTATTTGGACAGCTCTGATTCTGTCTCTCATCATGGAACAAAAAGCTCTGTCCTGGATGGAGTCCCTGTGGGACAGATCTTGATGTTGATCTTTTTCCAGATAGTTCAGCTGATTAAAAATAAAAAGTGAATCTTGCCATAACAACATGCTTAGAAATTTTTAAAGGAAAATGTCTCTAACTATAAACTGAAAACCTGAGACTACACCTAAGTGAACACAACTGCACATCTCAGCATGCCTCTTCTCTCAGACACAGGTGAAAGTTTGACCCAAAAGCAGATGTCGAGACAAAAGGTTCCATCAAGGAACCACTGTTTCTCTCTGCTTTCTCTGTCTGGGTTTCTACTACTTCAGGGAGAACTGCACTACTGGAATGAAAACATATATTTAAGATAGTACCGCTTTCACTTTGCAAAGCAACAGATATTTGCACAGGGAAGGAGCCTCCTTTGGAATTATGGGTTGTCACTACAGAAAATTTAAACTCAGATGCAAAATGTATCCCTCATTCTCCATAGGATAGGATTACATTTATTTTATAAAATTGATGTAGATGCCACAAATTATTTTCTTCTTGCCATATCCCTGTTACAAGAGGTACATTCCTTTTTGCTTCACAAAGCATAAAACAGAAGTGTCATTATATACTTCTAAAGTATACAGATTTAAGCCTTCCCTTTCGAGAAGTAAATCAATACTGATTCAGAAGGAAAAGAAAACATCAGCTCTAAGAACAACAGTGGCTCTCTGCTTTGACTCACTTACCCTGAAATCCCAACTACACAGAAAGCAGTGGCAGAAGTCCAAGTGACACCAGGGTAAGTAAGTCACCATTCATACCTGGCTTGAGCTGCCATGTACTTAGGTAGCAGAAAGCTATTACAAAAGATCAAATCTCAGGGTTCTGTCATGTTATTTTAAGAGGATGTATGGAGTACATGAAGATTCACTTGCTCCAACAATGGAGACTCCATAACCCCACAGGCAGCTTATCTAGTTGCCCTAGACAATCCCTATCATGAACCAGTTTTTCCTTTTGCTTAAAAAGAAGTCATACATTTCAATTTTGTGCCTGTTACCTCTGAGAGAAGCCTGCCTACATCTTCTTTACTCCTTTAATCAGATATTTATTCACACTGAAAAGGTCCCCCTGAATCCTCTCTTCCCCAGACCGAGCCACCCCACCTCTCTCAGCCATCCCCTGAAGGCAGGTACCCCAACCTCTTAATCACCTCTCTGGCCTTGCACTGGACTCGCTCCAGCATGCACATGCCTTGCATGGGAGACCAAGCTCCAATTAATTTTACATTCTTTATCGTAAAAACAGGAAAAGCAGACATGCAAATATTTGTAAGTGAACTAGCCAACCATTTCATTATTATTCTTGCAGCTTTATAGAACCTTTCTGACGGAAATGATACTGCATAGTAGAGAAACCTGAATGAATGCAAAGAGGTTCCTTGCCTATGACAAAATATTGACTTGCCTCTGCCAATACAGCTATTACTGTATTTATCCTTCCAGCACCCCTTTGAGGCAGGGAATACTAATATACACATCGTACACATGCAAGACAGAGAACATGGTGACCTACCTAATATTGCACAGGAAGTATGTGGAAGAGTACAGAACATCTGAGCATGAGGCTAAATGTTTTATAGCAGATGGATGAGATGTAAACTAAAATACTCATGTTATTAATGGAGAAAACTTACAGTACTGCGGGACTCATTGGAAAGGATTCCCTACAGTATGCATTTTGGTCCCCTATAATTTCTCGTGGCTTCCATGAAAGCATGCAAAACTTTTCTCTCCCTTTATTCTCACTGAGACCCTGGCTGGTTTTAGGGGACAAAACCAACAAATGAAAACTACAACAAAACTCAACAAGAAAAAACTCACAAAACAACCAGTGACCTTTTAGTTTAAAACTATTAAAGAACTATTTCTGTGGTGTCAGTTAGTCCAGGTACTTGGCTGTGTGTCTCCAACCACTACACGCTAGACAGAAACCATAAGCCATTCAGCTTTTATTTTCCTGTGCTAGAACATGTAAAATCCTTTTGTTTCTTCTCATAAAATAGGTTTCACTTTACCTTAATAATTCTTATGACCTTTCTGTACATCTGTTCCAGTTTTATAAGACATTCCTGTCCACGGTTGACCAACACTACATGATATTTCTGAGGCTGTACCAGAGTCTCTATAATAGCACTAGCATTTCCTCTAGAAATACCACTCCTAATGCATCTTATGGTTGCATTGCCTTTTCCACTGCTGCATCATTTCTTAAAATAATTCTCTTTATAACTCACAATGCAGAGGAATAGAAGTATGGAATCACTATAATTGAAATATGGTTGGTTTCTAAGGAATTTCTTTGAAGGAGAGAGTAGTGTACACATTTCATAGATTAACTGAAGCCTTTTTTCAACTGAAAAGCATATGGAGATGTGAGAGGAAAAGAATAGATGGAAAGGAAGAATTGGTGGGTGTTACATACAAATGGAACACAAAGATGAGAGCACGTGAGTAATGATTTCTTGTGTGCAACAGCAGAAGGATACAGAGATTTTCTCAATTGGAAATTTGCTAACAGCTCTACATATAGAGAGGCTTGCCCGGATCTCCTAATTTCTGGGAGGAGAAAACAGTAGATTTTGACAAAACTGAGACTTTTCCCACTTGAGTAGGTTTTATGCAGCAAGAAGGGTCTGTGTGATCGAGCTTCTCTATCCTCTCACCTGTGTATGCAGAAATAACTATGCAGAACGTTAGGGCAGACCTTCATGCTGCTGTCAGAACTACATTATTATCAGGGAAAACAGCACCATTTTGTTACTTCAATGTAAAAATCATAAAAATTAAGGTCTCCTGCGATTTCTTTAGTAAATGTAAAAAGCAGCTTTTCATAAAGCTGCCACAATCACACAGCTGGTAAGAGCCTAGAATCAGAATTCTTAAGGAAAGGTGAGGTTTGGTTTTTACTTTTAAAGTTTATAAATAAATACAAGGAACTTCCTATATGACAAAACAACCCACTTAAAACCACAATATATTTTTCTCCGTGTGTCTCAAGTGTATTAGCTTTCACAGTACTAAAATATTCATTTTACTTTATATTGTGTGCATATTAAATATACATCAGAAAATATAAAATGCTACATTCAATGTTCTTGAAGTGAAATTAGAAAGCTGACAATTCATCTCAACTTTTTTCATGTGAAGATTTCAACAGCATTGGCACGTTTCCATGATACGATTTCCTTTAACAATTTTACTTTCTGATTTTTAAGTAAAAAGTGTTGTGTGGAATTTTTATTTATTTATTTTTTATCAGCTCTAATGAATGTCAGCTGGCTTTTTCATATAGAAAACCCTGAAGTCCTTACTCAGTCAAAAACCTCATCGATTGCATCCTCTGATGTTAAAAAATCATTCATAGCTGATACATGATTAATCACTACATATTTGTTCATGTCTTCAACATTATCTTTCTTTCTGGGAACGTATTTTTTCTACACACTATTTCTTTTTCTCATGCAGTCTACTTTCTGAAAAGTCACTGCTGGACCAAGGGAACATCCCACTTTGCCACTCCGAAACAAGAACTTCAACCACTGTTATACAGGTCAAGAAGAGACAAGACTGTGTGAATGTAAGTGACTGTTAATAAGTTATTTATATATAGCTTAATGAAAGCACAAATAGCCTTAAAGGAACTATCTATTGATTTGGAACCCATAACGATTTAAGTTATTTCTACACCCAGAAGAACAAAGGTGAGGAGACAGAACTTTTTATCCAGTAATTATTACCAAAGCAAGTTATCTCCAAGAGCCTTTGTCCAGCCATCAGCAAACACCAGTAGGAACAACCACATGTGACCTAGGATTTGCCCATTATAGCTTGAAACCCCAGAGGACAGAGCGCGTGCTGCTGTCCTTCCTCCTGCCCAGAAACCTGCCTCCAGACTTCATAGAACAGTGGGAGCGTGATTCTCTGGGTGCCAGGAGATCAGCCCACTAAAAGCCAAGTCAGCAGATTAGAAAAGGTTCCTGTGGACCAGATGAACAGTCATCTGGTCTACTAAGCAGGGCTGTCACTGGCTCTTCTGAGCAGAGGTGGAAAAGAAAGAAACAAACCACCCATGCATTATACAGATACGGAAAAACTTGCAGACACAAAAAATCTTTTTACGCATTTCACCAGTTAGAAGCTGCCTTTTCTAGACACAGAGTCCTACCTGACTTCCAAAACTCTAGGTATCGCTTTCTATTTCCTTGCGTCTTTCTGCCAATGTTTATTTTTGGCTGAACGTATATTCTGAAATTGTCTGCAATCTCTGCCTTCCTTAAGGACCCCTAAGCCAAAATTACTGAAGAATAAACAGACTCCATGCTCAACAATTAACAAAAGGGAGCTGGTTGTTTTCTGACAGGAACACACTGTCTTAAAATACACATATATAGATACACACATGCACACAATTATTCAGTATCCTTACAGAGGTTTTGTTGGACATATCGCCTAGCTCCCTTTATTAAGTCTCTTGATGTCTAATTCTTTGTTTATCCAAAGTCTCTTCATTTCTGCAAAATCCCGTGGCAGTCAGTATCATAGGCTATGCAATTTCTAAACTATTCCTAAAAACATAAATGAGTTTGCTTTTGCTTCACTTCTGATTTCATACCACATTGCTTGAAATTTTAACACTGGAAAGGGAGGAAGAGACAAAGAACAAAAAATTCCTACTGTGAAGTTAAAGAACTTTGTGTAAATAAAGCAAATAATCTATATTACTAATGGGGCTATTTACATCTGCAATTTCTTATTTGCAATACATGCATAATATATACAACAGCAAATCTTGCTATGCATGCCACTTCTTTTTTTTTTCCTCTCCTCAAAAAGCATACTAATTACTGCAGTAAAATTGAATTTGCCTGTGCATACATTGAGGTTAACCATGCAGTTAGTAATGAATGAAGCACCAAGAATCAGTTGTGCAACCAAGAAGGAAATATGTATTTAAAATCATGAGCAGGATTCTAATTACTGAGTCTGGGAAATAATTTACTTAATTTCAGCCTTAAGATTAAATAATTCTAAAAGATACTAAGCTGCTTTCCACGCTTAATTAGAGGCTCAGCTTCACTGAAAACCTCCTGAAACACCACAGTCGGTGACAGAAAAGTACCTACTTAAATTCTTTCCTGGAATATCATAGCATCTATAAGGACTGCTCTAAAAGTAACACCTCCTATTTTATTACATTGGCCCAGGACACTGGGGCAAATGATGGTGGTACAGCCAGTAGGAGCTGAAACTTCCTGCCAGTATTCTGTTACGTGTTGTTGCTGTGCAACAGATGGCAGCAGAGGGGCACTCTGACAAAATAATGTCTGGAGTGAAAGTTTGTATGAAGCAAAGGGGTGGAACTGAATTCCTTCATGTGGGAAAAAATGGTGCCCAGTGTTGTTCATCAACTCTTGCTGAGCACTTATGGAGAACAAGCGGTGGATGTGAGCACATTGAGTGGTGCATTTCAGCAGTGGTGACAGTGGGTCACCTCCACTAGTACATATGTGTGTGTGTGTGTATATATATATATATATATATGTATGTATGTATATATACATATGTATATATGTATGTATATGTTAGAACCACCGCTTGCAACACTGAAGGGCCCGAGTTCGAATCCCCTTGTGGCGCAAGTGGTACAAGTGCTGCTCTGCTACACTAGAGGGCTCGAATCCCGGGAGTTGGACTCGATGATCTCTAAGGTCCCTTCCAACTCGCACAATACTATGATGATGATATATATATATTTTAACAAGCATGGCATGCAGGCTCTTGCTCATTGCTGGCGAAAATGCAGAGCTAATGGTGAAAACACTAATAAACACTATTGAGAAATAGTGTTCTGTAGCTGAGATTTTGCTCTATCACAGTTTGCATCTAGTAGTTTCCAAGGAAATAAAGAGGAGGCATTACTTTCAGAGCAACGTACTTATGACATAAGTGTCATTACTCAAAAATGTCATGGGATGCAGAAGTTATTGTGCTCCCATATTACAATTTGTTAAAAGATATATCTCCTAAATCACCACAGAACGCAGCGCAGCAATTTATAGCGCATCATAAAAACTGACGAATGAGACAGAAAAACCACTGAGATGAGAAAAGACATTAAGTGCGAAAGAAGAGTTTTCAAATTCATTTACAAAAGCCCCAACGCTGGAAAGTTACTGTGTCAATTCTGACCAAATTATTCACTGGTTTCCACATCGATGTAACATAACTTAAAACCTGAATGGTTTTAAGGCTCCTGAAATTAAGCTACAAAAGGAAGCAGTAGAGAATTTTCCTGTCAGTGCAGGAATAGTCAATAGCAAAAAGAGTAACCATCAAGCAAGCCAGTTGCAGCTGAGGGAAAAGCAACTGAAATGACAAGTCAGCATGAACGCATGGGTGGGACTGTTTGTCAAGTTGCTATGCCAGCAGCTAAGACTGTATCAGTATTTCCCTTCTAAAACTCAATTTTTAAAGAATTTATATTGCTTGACTGTTAAAATATGTTTTTAGGCAGAAACAACGGTGCACTGTGCGCGGGCAAATTTTTAAATTAAAAATGGCTTCCAAAATTGCTCCAGCAATTTTCTGCACGCAATTGTTTCCATGTGAAAAGATCCGCATTTAGGGATGAAAACAGCATACTTCCTTTCAAAGATTATTCTTTTTTCCCCTTTTATACACACGAATGGCAAAACAACAGCTCCAAATCAAAACAACAGCGCCCCGAAGTAAGCGCTGCTGGATTTGTCCCTGCGTTTGAATGCAGGCGTACTGCAAGCTGGAAAGGTTTTGGTGTTGATTTTAAATCCACCAAGAATTCTATTTAGGAAAGTCTCAAATGAGAAACCATTTTATTTTCTAATATGTCGTTGTGTCCCTTGGCAAATATGCCAAAAGCAACAAAATGATGAGGGCTTGCGTTTTTAATATCTTTTTTTAATATTCATTTTTATTCCCTAAGTGAATGATACGAACTAAACCATAGCAGCCGATCATCTTTAAATTATTTCTATCACCCTCCCATTAGCAGCTATTCTTTCTTTTTAACCATCTAGGTTTTCGAAAGATGAAATCAATGCTATAAGCCATTGCACGCCTATTAGTAAAAACAATATTGGTACAAAAAAATGTCATCGCTTTTCAGCAAGATAAACTGTTCTTTTAATCCAAAGCATCAAAGCAATTATCTGCATTTTGTTAAACCAAAACGTCTTTTTAAAAACCAGCATGCTTAGGGACTCACATCAATAAATTACAAACCAAAACAGAGGGAAGTTGCTGAAATGTTTCTAGTTTCGGTGGAGAAGACATATAAACACCAAGCAGCAAGCATTCGTCAGTCCTGCAGTCTCTGTACAGCACAGAGAAATAGATGAGCTGGAGGTGCCAGATCAGCTGCTGATCCTGCTCAGCAATACATCTCCCAGAGTCACAACGAGACACTTTGGAGTGAAAGGCAAAAAATAAAAATAAAATAGGAAATTGTGCTATCCTGCAGAAAGAGTTCCCTGCAAGTGCTTAAACACATGTTTACACACACAATGAATTTAAACACTATTCGTTTCTCAGCTGGTTTGCTCTGACACATGCATCCTTTTCCAATATTTACATGAAGGCAGTTTCTGCAGCACCCTCGCACAGACTTTGCAGGAAAGAACACCACGACTTCCCTTTGTTCAGGGTTTGCACACTAGAAGAGCACCTCTGCATACACATGGCCTGAGCACAACCTACAGATGCAGAACCCTTGTGCTCTTTATTAAGAGTCAGTTTTCATTTAGGGAGATGGAGCCTCCCATATTATTGCCCACCATGTGGTACATGAAACAGCTTTCAGGGCCTGAAATCTTATCATGGGGAGGGCTGTGGACACGCAAAAGAAAAACAAGACTGGCCAAAGACGGATTGCAATGCTAAGTGATTTGCTATTTGGAAGTGAAATAGAACCCATCACAACCAGCCTGGAAGCAATACTTGTTGACTGACACCAGAGCCGTTTATAAAGTTTGAAAGTCATGTTTTGGGAGCTGATTTCTGCCATTACTTTAAACTGTAACTACTCATACCTCCCAGCAACTAAGCTGACTGTGCCTCTGCAATCAAGAGCCTTTTCTTCTTGTGCATGTTTACCAATAAAACTGTTATATTTCTTGACGTCATCATTACAAAATTACAGTATCAGATTCATGTATTAAAAATAAAATAAAATAAAAAGCTTTTCTTCACCAGAACAGATCAAGGAGACAGCCTAATACTCCAGATTGGAAATAAAAAGCCTCAGCCATAACACCTTTTTCTCTCCCACTAATCGTTACTGTGAGATCAGGGTCATTTTTGCCTCAGTTTTTGCCTTGAATCTGCCTCTAAATTCACAAACTTGAGAACAAGGCAGCATCCCAAGGGACTTTTCCCCAAGACCTTCTGGTTCTAGTACTAAATCTTTAAAACATGGGATGAAACACAATATATACAGCAACATTTGAGTTCTTTTGAACCACATCACCACAGTCCTCTTGTTTTGTTTTTTATAATGCTAGCCTCTCCCTGCTGATTCCAAACCAGCCAGGAACCAGAGCAGAAAGGCAGAATTAAGTCCCTTTGCCTTTCTGAAACACCCCACCACAAACCCTCTAATAAAAAAATACTTCATGATTTGCTTTCTTACTGCTGTGCAAAGGAACACAATGAAAACAGGGCAAGCAAGCTATACCTCATTATTACTCACCGGTCCAGAATTCTCCCAAACCTGAAGTCCCTGTAAGCCACTCAAAACTAAGCAGGGAGCCTAAATCTGGCTAAATTTGTTCCTCCCAGCACAGGACCTTATAGCTGGTGTAAAGGACTAAAACTGCTGATTGTTCCTTAAAAACACTAGGACAGCAGAAGAGGCTGCAGGTGTGCACCATCAGATCATACCTCCCAGGCACCACCTGGAGCCATAAGCTTAACAGATGTAGGAACCTCTCTGAAAAGGAGACTAGCAGGCAGCAGTGGGTACATAGCATCTACCACTTGCTTTAGACTTTACTTCCACACAGGTGATTTAACTATGTGCCTACACAATTTTAGTAACTTAGCAGTTTTAGTACTTGAGTTCCTGTGGATGTGGCTAGCAGAATTACAGTATACATACCCCTAAGGACAAAGCTTTGGCTGTGTGTCAAGGTCCATACCTTGTGTTTTCAGGTGTATTCTTCTTGGCCTCACTCCTGCCTCCAGCATGGCTTGTGGAAATGCAAGGGGAGGACACTTCATGTGGTTGTGTAAAGACTTCCATAGGAGAGAATCAGATGCTGCCAAATTCACAAACCTGAAACTCAAGCTGCCCCACTATTCCCTGCACTATTTTAGCCCAAGCAGTGTTTTGTCATGAAGGGACTCCTTGCTCCTACAGAAACATGCCAGCACAAAGGACGGAACTACACTTAAGAAAAAAACAAAATCAGCTGTGGAAGAACTTGTTCAGTGATAAGCCACCTGCTCCGTATCAACTACATTAGCTCTACCTCAGACCCCACTGGCACGGCTCACTGTTTGGTCAGTTGGGATTAGCAGAGAGCTCCTTGCAGATGTAACACTCCCTTTCAGAGAACTTACATTGCTTGTATATTTTACTCCCTGTCCTTAGACCATCTCAGGTACTTAAATTATGTGATGAAAGGTAAGGTATATGAGCTCCTATATAAGTCACTGCCTGATTACCCAACATATTTTAGCACCTGCAATAACATCAGTGCACTGATCAGACCATTATAAGCAGAAAGCAGGCTTTCCAATCAATAGAATGGCAAGAGTTAAACAGTTAAAAAAATTCCTACAGTTTCCCTGTGAAGAATGGTTACAAAACACTGCTACCTAAGCTAGCCTTCTGAGGTTTAATACAACTGCTGAAGAAAACTGGGCTGTTTTCAGTTCATTTCATATGACAAAATGTTTCAACATTTGGAACCAAAGTTTCACAAGTATCCTTTCTAAACTGACAACAATGGACATGTGTACAAGTCATTTAAGACTAATACATAGAACAATATAAATTTATAGCCATAGATTAACTATCCACAGGAGGCAGGCTTGGCTGGCCTTGGAGCATGTTCCCTATTTTATACATATTGCTAGCTGTTTTCTTCCAGGAAATGTTGTGGCTGGGAGGAGATTCTATTTCAGTATTCTGAAGTTGGGTTCCTTTTCTTGGTTAGGAGACAAATGCAAGTAAGGTGGAAATACTTTTGAGAAGTCTCATATTATTCAAACTATAGAATGGCATACTTCTATTCCTCATGTGAGCACTGGTTTTGTTCTTTTTGAGTTTTCTTTCCCCCATGCAGTATTACACTCAACCCACAGTATTCTCTATTAGTAGCAGTAAAGTGCAGTTACAAAGCCAAATATCGAGTCTTTGGCTACACTGACCCAATTCTTTAGAACACACAGGCAATGCCAGGGTTCAATCAATTGAATTTGGCTCAGGAAGGTTAGGAGCTGCTATCTGAGCCATAATACTTCCATAAAGGCAGTGCAAGTGCTGCGTGTGCAGCTCACAGAGTGGGCCAATAGCATAGGTGTTCTCGTGATACATACTCCTTTTTTCTGGTGAGGCTGCTGCCATGTACAAATGTTTTCAGAATAAGCAGCACAACTGCAAGCAAAGGCCAGATGGTAACGCACTGCACATCTGTAAATACCTGCATGCAACATACATAAAAGACCTGCTGATCCACATACTAACCCACAGAGAAGGACAAATCAGGCAGCATTTTTTATAGATATAAGCAATATCAGCCCTTCTCAGAACTCCAGCTTTTAGATGGATGGAAGCAAACCCCACCAAATTTGGTACTGTCCATAAAAATCACAGTTCTTAGCCCATCTACCCGCTTTGGAGCACTGGGGCATTTCTTTCTTAGTCTGCTCACCACTGTTCCCTCTAGTTCTCACCTCAAACTTATGCTGAAGTACTGAGGGGATTCTGACTCTTGTGAATTTGGGGATGTCACATTGACACACCTCTCCTTAAACCCTCACCTTTCTTAGTGCTAGTTCAGACCACAGGGCTACTAGAACTTTAGTATCTGAGTCTCTGCGTATTTCCAATTAATAATGAAGTAAGAGAGTTGAGGTGAAACCATCAACATGTTACTGTTTTGATCATACGTGGGTAATGCACTACCTAAGCCACTACTGAAAAAATAAGTTTTGAAAAAAATCCTACTACATATAAATATAAGCCTGTCTTCTAAGTTACCCCAAACGTTTCGACTGTTTCTGCAAGAAACACACATGGCACTCAGCGTCTTAAGATAATTAGTCAGTCTATAAGCCTCTTGTCTAAACTGCTGTTGGTAGTTTTTACATAATTTCTTCATCAGCTAACTCTTTTTTCCACTGATGTCACTGTAACTTTTTCTGTTCAGCCTGGCTGTTTTACATTATTTATCCAGTAAGATAACTGTCTTACATTTGAATGGTTTTTACCTTTTTTGGAACTGAATCCCCTATAAAATTTAGCTCCCAGCTTCCACGGTGGTTCCCAGCCATCCAGTGTGATATTGTTTGGAGAGTGGATTGCAGCTATTAAATTTTCTACATCCTGGCAAATTCACTACATTGTAACATCAGAACAATGATTTCTCTGAGCACACTGGCTCACACCACCTTTCCTGGGCAGGAAATCACAGATAACAATCACTATTTCAGCAGAGGCACTGTGGTTGAAAACACTGGCATTGCTTCTGCTCTGGAGCATCTCTGCTAGGACTCAGAGATTCGTTCATAGATCAAAACAAGCTCCCTAACCAAAGTTCCAGGAAGCACTTTTACCTGGGTTTACTTTTATATCTGTGGGTACTTTCACACAGTCCAATACTTCTCTTTCTTGCTGGATTGGAGCCCTTGCCAGACATAACAGAGTTTGGAAGACCTGCTCTAAAGCAGTGGTGCCAGAAAGCCCACCCATTTTCCCGTGTAAATCAAGGAATCAGTGTCAGCATACCAAGAAGTAAATAAAGAAATGATTACCCCGTTTTGCTATTTTCCTGCAGCATCTTGCAAGTCATTATCATCGACAGTTGCCAATAATAATTGGCAGGCAGCCTCTCAGTTACTGCTTGTACCGGTTGCCAAACTGCTGTGTTTCTTTTTTCAGTAAACCTGGCTGTGCAGGACAGAATGTGTTGGTAACATCTTGAAAACTGTCTTTGTGATCCAAAGTGACAAAAGCCTTTCTCCCAAGGCAGCAGCAAAAAACAGCAAAACTGTACAGAAGTTAGAAAGCAAGAGCAAAATAATCCAACCTGGGGATTTACTACTTTTTCCAACAGTGATTTTCTAGAGTCCCTGTTCATTAGTATTTATTATTTAGCTTTTAGCTTCACGGTGCTTCCTTTTCACTTGGGATATGGGTTATTGCTTTGCAAATTGTATACTAATATTGCTTTCCCACAAATACTTTAGGTATGACCCCAGAGGCAGTGCTGGATGCATTTTAATGAACCTTTGAACTTTTAAAATTCAGTAGCGTTTATGTTAACCAGAACTAAAAGGCAAAACTGAAATCCAAATTGGGTGGTCAACTTACACTCTCTTATTCTTAAAAGAGACTAAAGTAGGACAACATTTGCTCCTGCACAGAAGGCACGCAGTAAGGCTGTCCTCAGGTTAAATCATCCCCAAAAGAGACCTTACATGCTTCAAAAAGGATGTCCTGAAATATCCTATGAAGGGGAAATATTAGCTTCAGTTGGGAAGGAGCAAAACAAAGTGTACTTGAGATTATGTGCGCTTAGAATATCTGAGACAACTTTTGAAGAAACCTGGCAGACTGCTTTATGAAACGAGCAGTTGTTCCTTTGGATATTAGTAAGACATTGCGAGAGAATTAGGATAGCTAAAGTGTTCTCAGATGTTTGCACTGATCACTCCCCAGCCGAGTGTTTGGAAAATCCAACGTGTAAAATTTCCCATAAACAAAAGGATTTAAAAACTGTCGGTTCTGGGATGTTCTTGGCCAAGTTTGCTGAACAAATAGGAACAGGCTTATAAGTATAGATAGCTGATACGGGCTGTACTCAGGAATACTTGCGCTCGTGAGCCAAAGGTAAAATTAAAGTATAATTACAACAGAAAAAGTGACAAAGCTGCGAGATCTGAAGGTAGCAATGCCTGTCCTTTTTCACTCATCCTGTTCCAACTCATAGGCTGTACAAAACCTGACTGCAGGCACCAATCACAAACCCAAACCACAGCATGAACGCTCCTGACCGAGTCATGTAAAAACCTGTGTGAGCCTCCCCATCTTCTTGAATAAAGGCTCTCACCGCCTCACCCTGAGCCCTCTGTGAACAGCTGCCCATTACAGGAGTGACAAGATCTCTTTTACACAGGGAAGAACTTTCAGCATTTTCTGCTGATCAGAACAGCTGGATAAAGTCTTTTATTTTCCTTCCACAGAAAACGTGAGGGATGGATATTGAAATTCCAAGAAAATGTATCTGTAAGATGACATGATAAATTTTTGGAAATACAGCTGTGAGCAGCACTGAAATGAAGAAGGAAAGAAGCCAAAAACTCTAGGGAAGAATAAAAAGAAAAGAAGATAATTTCTTACCTTTCCATCATGACTTGATTAGCCGCAACAGGCTCCAGGTTTCACTGCTGGCTCTCTTCTCAGGAACCTGGGAAAATAAAACCAAACTGTTTGAGTGTTCAGCAAATGATACTTTCATCTCTGCCAACAGTGAATGAAAAAAATGTAACTTCTCAGGAGGGAGAGAAAAATGTAAGGAAAACCATTTAGTGGGAAGCTGTTTTTTTTCCCTGAGAATGGTGATAACTGGAGAGATAATTATTCGTTGACAAATACAATGAAATTTTGACTCGTTAGCATCTACAACAGCACCTCTATCCCTATCTCCTTGAAACTGGACGCTTTGGCATCCTTAAGCTTCAGGCATTTGATTTATATTAGATTAGTTCCATTGCATTACAGTGACCACAGGTAGCTTCTGGCTTACCAAGAATTTCTCGCTTCGTTACAAATATATAACAATATCAGGTTCATACCCACTTTTTAAAGAAAAATATCCCCAAATAGGCAAAACAAAACACCAAATGAAGGTGGTTTAGATCTCCATTTCTTTATACCACAGACAAGAACATTTCTTTTGACATTCTGCTCTCTGTAAAGGGCTCCTCACATCCCTTAGGCCTTCTCCATGAGGCTTTTCTGCATTTGAGAGAGGATATATGACTGGGGCTTGCACGTGAGGTTGGAAAAAAACATAAGAATTCTGTTTTATAAAAAGGCTTTTTAAACACCACAAATCAGCTTGCAATCACATGTAAGGCTGTAGGTCAGTGCAAGCCAGTATAGGAAGCTCTTCAGCTAGGGTTAATTACTGGCCATTGGCCTGCTTTAAGCCAAAAGCTCCTTCTACCTCCATCTTCTGGTCTTCCTTATCATGGCAGTGTAATCTCTGGGTACACAGCTGTCTCAGCATGGCTGTTTGAGTGTGCTCAGCACGTGAGCATGTGAACACACTAACATGGCTCCAAACCTTGCCACAGCTTAGCTTAGTCTCTTGGCTTGCTTTCTCTGGATGACCTGAGGCATGGCACAAACAGTGCACTAAGACCTACATGACTATTATGCCCTCCTGACATGTTAGCAATACACAGTACGTTTCTGCAAAACATCCAGTCATCATTTTTATGGAGACAACCCACAGTAATCCTCTGCCCTGTGAGGAAAATGGGAACCAGAGGGCATGCTCCTCAATATCCTCCAAAGCCATTGGGCTGCTATGGACAGCCAAAGTCTGCCTTAATGAGATCTTGCCAGCTGAGTACAGAACACATGAAGCTACCTCAGAAAGATATAATCTTAAATGTCTGTCCACCAAGAGACCTGTGGGGTGATGCTGTCCACCTCCTGCTCAAAGCTGGGCTGTCCTGGGTCACGTTAAAACCACTTATTTAGGCTGAGCCACCCAGTTATGAGCTGTGTTAGAGATTGAGACACCAGGAACCACGCGCATCCCTGAGAACAATTTGGGTCACATCAACAACAATAGCTGCAATAAACTAATACAGGGGGAAAGAAGAAACTGCAGAAAGGAGTATTCTATTCACAGCCCAAATTCAGACTCATACTTTCATTTCCTTTCTAGATGCAGAAAAAAAAAAATCATCATGCAAATTCAATGCAGTCAGTTCTATAAGAAATAAAGCAAACACAAGGAACTCAGTGAGGTTCTGTTTGAACCATACACTTTGGATGATGGTTAGTGTTTAGCAGATATGGCAGTGGAAAAGAAGGCTTCCATTAATGCCACACATTAAAACAGCCAGCTAGAGTCCATTTACAGTGCTCAAAATCTTGGGGATATTTGCTGTGTCACACTGGCAGGATGGGACCAACACATCATACTTGGCAGAGTTTGGGTGTTTTTATTTGCTTGGCTTTAGATCAGACTTCAAGAGAGAACTCCTTTCATAACAGCTGTATGTCAGTTGGAAAGGTAGGGTGACAAAGGGACCCCTCCAGCCTTAGCTGTGAGCTGGAGTGACGGGGCGGCTGAGAAGGGAAGGGAGAAAAAGAATTTCCTGTTGCTTCCACAACCATAGGAAAATGAGCATTCTGCTGAGTTTAATGATAGTTATTATATCCTGATAGTTAATGAGTTTCAAAATAGGTTAGCCAAAAATCTTCCTCTGCAAGGTTTCTTTTTGTCTTCCTCTCCCTAGAAGCCATGCCACAACTTTACCAAAGACAGAAACAAGGCAAATATGCTGAACATATGGATACTGAAGGAAATGATTTCTCTAGCAATGACCACATGAGAACTCTTAGAATTTCCTTCCGCAGCTCACTACTTTTTAGTGGTTTGGATGACCTTGATAGGAAAAGCCAATGTTAAGGATCTGATCTGAATTTTCTATGACAGATACAGTAAAAGCCAGAAAATCCCTTCCGTTTCCCAAAGTGTCGATAGCACACATCAGCGAGTACCCATTTATGCAGCTTATTTGGTGGCTGCACACGAGTACCCGGAGATGCTGACTAGTTAATAAAGCCTTGACAAACGTTTTTCTTCAACATCCAAAAACACTGTCATCATCACACTGCATAATAATTAATTAAAAAAGCCCATTACGTTTAGTAGATAAATCTGTGTTGGTCCTTAGGTAACTAACTCCTTTATCCAAATTCAATAGCATTTAACGCTTTTGAAAGTGTTTTTCGCCCTGTGAGGTGAAGAAATACAGAATGTAGAGGTGGTGAAGGTGAGATCCAAACACTGCGGTGATGCCCACAGTCAGGAATCCTGAACGCTGGCTCCCAGTTCCAAGCAGGAACCACTGCTGCAAAACCCACCTTTACTGAATGCAGCGTGGCAGAAATGCAAGTGCCTGCATCCAAACAGGAGCACCTCACAGGGGATACCTCAGCCCCACAGTGCCAACCATTTCACAGATAAACAGCTTCCTGCCCATAGAAATACAGGAATTTACATTCAACTAAACACAATTTTACTCAAGTTTGATCTTGTGTGTATTATTTTACAAAAATACCTGGCATTATGTGATCTAAGGAAACCAGCTTCCAGGAAATTTAAGTCACCACTTAAATTTAATGTTGGTTGTTTTCCTTCCTTGACCTTTTTCCTTATGTAAGCTATTTTCATGACAGGGAGAATTTGGTCACAGGTAAGAACAAAAATACTGTGCAAAGGAGATGCTCTCTCCCTGTATATGTATTTATTGTGCATTGTGTGAACATTTTCTCCCCGTGTAATAGAGAGCCAGAAAATCATCTGTCAGGGGATGATGGATGATGAAGTCTGCTGCTTCGGCCTCAGGGCCTGGCCCTGCTGCTATACTTGACTTAGCCTTCGGTAGGCACTAAGTGCTCTGTCAGATTCCTGCCAAGGGAAAAGCACATGCCTGCAACTCCCCGGAGTGTGGGAACCAGAATAAACAGAGACATTTTTAATTTTACCACACATTTTAAATCTGCTGTGTCACTTTCCTGTAAGCACTGTCCGTATTTTTGTAATACATTGCAGTCATTACGGGTTTGTGGCTCTGTCCGTCACTGCTGTTCTTTGCGGTGTGCTGACCAAGAAAACAAATGACAAATAAAAGGAATGCACACAATGAGTGACCACGTGGCTGCCTACCGCCCTCCGTTAGCAAAGGAGAGAAGAGTTCTTGGGGTTTCCTTTCCTCCCTTGCCCCCAATGACACTCTTGTTGGTTTGTCACAACAAGGCTTTTCTCACCTCATGCAGCTTTATTAATTCAGGGGTTTTTAGAGTCCCCTTGGGTGCTCCATCACTGCACGTGGGAATGTTACCACAGGGCTATCGTTAAAAGCCAGCTTCCATGCTTCTTTCCACCCCCAGAATTCCATCAGTCATTGAATTATGCTGCTTGGCTTGGATGGACTGAAGCAGGGCTCTGAAAATATCAGGCATTTCCATTATGAGCCCCGTGTCCCACAGATCCGAGTTAAAAACAACATGAACCAAACATTGTTTTTTAATGCATATTTTCATTTCATACTGCCTAACTGCTATTTATATCCAGGCTTTTAAAACAATTTTTTTTAGAAGAGAAATGGTCAAATGCAGCCGGAATTTCCATTCTTCGGATCCCCGAGATATCTCTTTAATCACTGCCTCAGCATAGGATATTTATACCATCACTAGTATTAAAGAGGTTGATTCCTTGGTTAGGAGAGTTAGAGAGAAAATGCCATGAAAATTAACAGTTCTTGCATTATAGAGAGAAAAGGTCAAGTACTAGCTTTGTGCATAGAGATCAGGATACAAGTTTCATGAAAACCTTCAATATATTAGATAGCCCTTCAGCTCAGAAGAGATATTTCCCAGCCCTAATTTACCACTGGGTAATTTCTGAGGAAGGGGCTTATTCACAGCTTCCTGGACCTGGAAGAAACCACTGGGGCCTGACAAGCCTTAAAAACAGAGCTGCGTTTACATGTTTGGATCAAGCACATCGACCCTTAATGGCATCAGTTTGATCCCTGCGGCACCACAAAAGGTGCATAGCAAGATAAGGAGTAGAAGTCACTGAAGAGAAGAAGGGATATTTTTAGGCTGTCCAGCATCACTGTCATAACTCCTGCAAATTCCAAACTTCCTTGGCTTTGATATTGACACTCCATGGCTTTGAGTATTTGTCAGAGCATGATGCCTGCTCTTGGAAATCATCTTTCCTTATTCATGAAAGAATCGCCATTTGCAACCCTCACACTGAAAACTGATTTCATTTTAAGTTATTAGAAGACAATCATTCCTCTGCAGGATTAGTAAGGATTTCTTTTCCACAAGAGGCATTAATACAAGAAGATATCCAAAGTCTGTTCATGTTATTGTTATGGATGGGTTTCGCTGACAGCTAGGAGCCTGACTTTTATACCAACGCATCCATCCCATCATCACTCCAGGCTTCCTTACTAAATATGCCCATCATTCAGCAGCTGCAGAACAGTTTAAATGCTCTTATCTGCTATGTTAGAATTCCTCAGGGCAAACTGTTCCTCAGTCTGATCTTTACCTTTCTCCTGAATCCAGTGCATTGGGACCTAGAAAGGTGTTATGACCAAAGACTAGTGTGACTACAGCAATTACCAGTTCAGCAAATAAGCTTCTCATTGCAGGCATCGCTGAGGCTATACGCGAGCCAAGAAGAACCCAGAATCACAGTGTCAGCAGTTCTCAAAGACTATTTTAAATGCTATCAAGTTTAATAAAACTTTTACAGTGGAGAACAGAATGTACTTTGTGTTCCTTTGAAATTGATGGAACAAGCCAATTTTTCCAGGTTTGTAGGCATAACATGTATTAAATTATAATAAGAAAATAGCTATTTAAAACCATGAAATGAAAGACTATAACATACATTTAAAGGTCAACAACTGCATGAGATTTCTTATTATATATTTTATCTGAGAAATACTGGAAGACAAAGGAGCTCCGGCACTACACATGTACATTTGCAGGCTCAGACTCTATTCTCTGTTCTAACTTGGACAAGGAACTTCGTACTGTTACAGGACGGCCCTGTTTCACCTGAGCCTCTTCCAGCACTGCCTTTGCCTATTAAGGGGGTGACTTACACCCTTTAAATAAGTTCTGTGACATGTGCTACATGTAGACAGAGCTTTTGTAGCTGCAATAGCAAGGTCAGACTAAAATACTCTGATTTAATTCTCATCTCTGCACCATATTTTCTTTAGGACTATCATTAAATCAGTTTTACTGCCTCCACCCCGATTTCTTGTCTGCAAACATGGGAGGTTGGTATGTTCTTTACAAGGGAACAGACGCCGTGTTAACTAACACTGCCAAACAGAAACAATAGAGATGATCAACAAAGAAAAGCCCATTAGAAAATACCCAGATGCAGCAGAAACTTCACTGAAATTCTGGCAAGAAATGTGATATAGATTTTGGCTTTTAAAAGCATTTCTATATTTCAGCATTAAAAGCATTTTATTTCTTACTACATACGGTAAATGGAACTACAAGGAAAATGATAAATATTGTTGTTGTTTTATTGAAGTGCCATTTCAGTGGGCCTCCCATATTTCAGCCTCTTTACTTTTAAACAGGACTTCATTTCAGCAACACTTTCAGGGCAGCATACCTTCCTAGATCCAGAATCTACGCAGAGACAGGAGCCCAGCAGTAATCCTATTTTGCAAACACCTTTTGTTTGCTGCCCATTACAACCAGGTTTCCGAGTTCATAGCATTGGTAAAACCCAAAATCGCAGTGCACTGAAACATGTACTTCATTATATAGACTTGCCTGAGCTTCATAAACCTCAGAAATCTTAACTGATGTGAATGTATAGATATATACTGCACATGGAGCCTGATTCAAATCCACTGACATCTATGCAGTGCTTCAAGAGAAAATAACTGAGATTGCTATGGGCAACCTTATACCTTCAGGCTACTAATCAGCTTCTGAGCATTAAATTCAGATGGTTTACATGAAATATAAAATAGCTTTTTTTTTGAGAGGAAATCTTACAGTATTCATCAAATATGTAAAGTACAACTTAGAAAAACACTACCACAACACAAATCCAGGTGTTTAATGATGAATGTTGTAAGATTGGCACAACTTCGAAAAGCACAGCTGTGATTAGGATATAATTATCTTATGCAAGAAATCCATTTCAGAGCTATAATTCTTTGCTGCTAATGACAGGAACAGATTTTTATTATTTCCACTCACCTTAATTCTGCAAAGCCAGTGTGGCCATAAAAGAGTGATTTGGATCCCATTCTGGCTCGGAGTTCTAAGCAATTTCTTTTTGTAGCTGATTGAATAACAGAGATTTCTTGTGAAGAACCCAGCTTTTATTCTGGATATCAGATTGATGGAACAGGGCTGGCAGCGCACAACAATAATTTATTACTAGATAAATACGGCATGAAAATAAGTAGAAGAAACCGGGACGCCGCAAATATTTGTACGTTACACAGCTGATCTGCGTGGAGATTTTATATCTCAAATATTTCATCATATCAGAAAGACATCCTAATATTGAAAAATAATTCTACTCGTGTATGGATGCAGTAAAAGTTGGATGCAACCGTTGTCTGCTGAACTAGCTCACATGTTAGATACTGCACAGACATCCATGGAAACACACATGTATGCCATATGTACACTCGTATTTTCAGCTCACAGTCTGTTACCATTGAATGCAATCGCAAAATTGCACAAGAGCCATATTGTTAAAACTGGCCCAAAGGAGGCAGAGATGTGGCGATGGAGGCATAAATCTCCCTCCACCAGGAGGAGAGTTTTCTTTTGACACATTAAAAAAGAACGGCACTGTGTGGGATGAAGATCCCTTCCTGACCAAAGGTTTCTACAATACTGCCAGAACCCAAAAGGATTTGTTAGCATAAGGACTTAAAATGTTAAAAACAACCTCTCTAGGCTTTTCCCCCCCCCCCCCCCTTCTAAACTTCAGATGCGAGAGCATTAGGGTGGAATAAATACAACCCAAAGATAATTTGGGACTTAAAAATCCCAACTTATAAGCCCACTGTATTATTTGCAAAGCCTGTATATCAATATTAAAAACTTCTAAGGAAATTAATTTCTATTTTTAAATCATTCTTATATTTAGTGTATTTAATTTAAATAGTGTAAGACTGCAGACAAGATGAATTTTCTAGTATCTTAATCATAAAAATATATTACTGTTCCATATTCACAAAATGGTTAAATAATATTCATAATTTAAAATAATGAAACCGTAATAATTCAGATTGTTCTACAATGATACTAAAGGGGAGCAGAAAATAAAGTACTCCATCCGGCCATTTCAATTAAAATCTGCTACACCGTAATAAAAAAAAGTATTTGGAATTAATATAGGCAAATAACACATGCCAAAAAAAATCCTCCGCTCTGATTGACTGAGACTGATTCAAGTCTGCCGTGGGCTCTGGCCACAAGAGAGAAGCTACGCTGGATTACACAGCACTATTGAGACATCTTCTTTAAATAGGTATTTTAAAAAGTCATGATCCCCTTTTCCACTAGATGTTCTCTGTAAACATTTGGGAAATGAATCACTCAGCAGCCATGGAATAGAAGAAAAAGCACTCATAACTTGGAAAAAAATAGCTGCATTTCTTGAAAGAGACGAGGAGGCTTTCTGTAATATGAAAGCACAGCTTAAAAGATATGTTAGATCCACGGAGATCTATTGCATAAGGATGAAATTTACCCTCTGCGTAAAGAATCAGCACAAGATTTACCCAGCCATTAGCCGTGATTAAGTGGTATTTTACAGATGTAGACAGGAGCTGACTGAACAAGGGATATCATGCCGGCCCTCTTCTTGATGTGCAGCTCTTCCCTTCCTGTGCCGAGTATGGCAGCACACCTGAGTCACAGCTCCCAGATCAGCCGAAGGGAGAACAACAGCACCACTGAGCAACCCCTGCTAGACCCACCTCATCACTCTGCTCTGTGATGAGCACCATTTAGGTTTCCCAAACCACATCTCATGATTCCTTTAGTGACCTAGAAACCTTGTATCTGGTTTCTCATTCAGCTGTGGGAACCTGGTGTGAAGAAGAGATGGGCTAACACCCTGCAGGAGTGTGGCACTGAGTTCTGCCCACGGATGGCCAGCACGGCACGCCAACAAAACACTCAACCTCCACACTTGGCCCTTACTCACTTTACAAATGCCAACTAAAAGTACCTGAGAGAATGCTTTAACATCAACTGAATTATAACCCATGAGAACCAACTCACAAACGGTGCAGACCTTGAGGGACTTGCTGGAGGAAGACAGTTTGCCAGTGGCTCGGAACTCACTGAAAGTCCCAAGTCTTCCAGTAACATGGAAATCTGTCTGCAGCAGTGCAATTTAGCAGCAGCATCCCAAGGCTACTACCCTGTGTGAACCAGAGTGTTCCCTGGGCTCTGCTTGTCCCCCTAAACTCTTGTGGCAAGCAGAGGACAAAGTGAAGAAAACTCTCACTTTTAAAACACTGCAGCTAAAATGGAGTTCAGCTGGAGCAAGAATATTTCCTCAAGAAGCTGCTGCAGTGTTTTATTATCTCGGGAAAGCTCCGTTCTCAAAACGTGACTGGAAATCTCAAGCCAACCAAACCTCCAGACAAATCCTGCTGTTTGTGTGCCTCTCACCTCGGTACCTTCCACTAATTCTCAGCAGGAGACCTAGAGGAAAACAAGCAGTTTGTTTCAAACTGTACCTTGTCTTCTCTGCTTCCTCTTTCCTGCTAGCAGAATAGAAAGGAAGAGACTCAAAGTGCAGATTAATTACGGTACAGATGACTTCCCCAAGACTTTTCAAGCCTCATTAAAAAAATTCAATTCTCATCAATTTAATAATCCACTAACATTTGTTTTGAGACTTTGTCCCTTCCCCAAAACAGAGAGGAGTGCCAGTAAACTGGGTTCAGGCTCCGCGTTAATCAAAACAATTTCAGTTCAGCAATTACTAAACCCAGCTAACAAATGAGGAAACTGCGACATATACAAAAAACAATGTAATTTGTTTGACGTGCCTAATGGTCTGCTGCGCTAATTAGGGGCCTGACAAGTTTATGGGAAGTATTTGCTAAACATGGGAGAGCTCAAATGGGGAAGCATCTCCACGGACAGTACAGTGCTCAGCCTGAAGCAGCAGCATGGACTGACGGGTGAATGGGTTCGAGCTTCACTCGGTAGCTGTAAAACTATCAGGGAATATTTAAGTTAACAACAGTGATTTGCATCCACAGAAAACCCAAAGGCTGGGACTAGATTTTAAAAGTCACTCTGTAAGTTGTACTGGAAATTATCCTGCATGCAAAGCTGCATTTGCAGACAGTGATCCTGCAGCTGGCCTGGAGCTGAGCACACGCAGGTAGATGCCTTCTTTCTCCTCTGCACTCCCTTATAGTCCCGTATGGGTGGGGTGGACAGAGTACATTGATAGGAAGCTGAAACAAACTTTAAGCTGACTTCAAGTAAGGAAAACAATAAAGCGCAAAGCATGAATTGTGATGAGCAACAAATTGAAGGCAGTAAAGTTTTCCCCATAGCAGGAGACTGGTAAATGTTGGGAAAAGAAATCTTTATAATTATTGACACTTGTGCTGGAGCAAACCTAAGCCAAACCATTCAACCACAAAGAGATGCTTACCATTTTTTGAGAATCTGGCTGTGTTTTTCTTTTGGAAATAAAGGTGAGGTAGAAAATGGAGTTTATATCTGGATGTTCCACCAAAGCAAACAACCAAAAAAACCCCAAACAAGCTAAGTTGTTTTTAATTGTCGGGTTAAGAGCAGGGATGTAATTCCAGGAGGAGGAAAGGGAGGATAAAGGAGCCCGCTGTAATATTTCTGTGATGAAAACAAACACGAAATGTTTCATTTTGTGATTAAAACATCTTCAGTATTCACACAATGAGAATGCGGAGAATACGTCCAAGGGTGGGATTCTCAGAAACGACGATTTCTCATTACATATTTCCTATGTTATTACAAAGCCCCCTTACAGGAGGAAAGCCAAAATATTAAAGACATGTTACCTTTAAAAGGCAGCCTTGACTCGTTCCCTATGAGATGCAAAACAAAGCAATCTCCAAAGAAAACACAAACTAAAAGCTTTCTAAGCACCGTAAATGAAATGAGTTATTTCTGTGGAAAAAAAGCCCAGCAAACCAACACAGTTTCCCAATATTAACTGTCTCGTTTGAGATTGATTGGGATAAAAATAATTTAGTTGACTCATGCTGATCTAATAATCTTTTTTTTTCATGCAATGTGCTGTCTTTGTGGCTACATATTGTTCCAATTTTGGTTTCATCCATTCCCGTTTCCAAACGACCATAGCTTTCATACAGGCTTGCCATACACCAGATCCCATCTGTCCGTGACCCTGAATAAACAAGGGGCCTTTGATGTTTTTACGCACTTCAAACCACTTTGTCATCCCCCATGATATACGAGCCACACTGCAGTGACATGCAGTCATTACTGGTTTGTGGAAGTGCCTTCTGCTTCTTCTCCTGATGTAAGCTTACCATAGAACAAATTTACTGTAATCTTTCTGTTAACTTGTGTTTCCCTACGGAGGGAGGAAGAGGTCAGCAACACAGCACTGGGATGCTGGAAACAGGCTTTCTGCACATGCAGCACCCTGGCAGCCAGAAACAAAGGTCTATTTCTAGAAATGGAACAAGAAATGACACAAAAGCCATCCAACCGACCAACCAACAGATGATCAGAAGAGGGACTGCTTGAAAACAAATAATTACAAGGAATTTGTTAACTGATGGACGGATTTACACACCTCGCACAGCAGCTTTGTTGTGGCGTTGTGTGTTCATCCTATTACATTTCGAGGCTGCTGTTCAAGGCTGTTGGGTTTTGGCGCTGCCAAAATGAAACAGAGATGATGTGGTACCATATGTCAGGCAGCTGAACAAGGATTCCTGGCCCGACAAGTTTGCCATGCTCGTCCACCGGGAGCATTAAGGAACTGGAGCAGGAGAGGTGGGTGGCTCTGGATGGGCTCTCGCTCGTGCCCTGACCCCTCAGCAGATCACGGCATGCCTGAGGACTCATGCCTGGATGTTTCTGTTCCTGCCAACCACAGAACAGAGTTCATCTTTCCTCCAAGACAAAGACAAACATGAAGCAAAGCCCTCCAGCAATTATTTTTTAATGTAAATGCATGTTTATTTCATGCCCTCAAGCCTTTTAGTCCTGGTTGTTTGTGACAAACATTCCACAATAGACTCTTTAAAGTCTGGCATATGTGCCAGTGCTAACGAACATACAGCACAAGACGTAAGACAATTAAAATGAAAGACGACAACAACATGCTGCTAATGGTTTTAAATTATTACATTGTAGAATACTTACTGGTACACCATGGAGGAGCTATCCCCACAGCTCTGCACAGACCTGTGCTCCATCAATAAACTAATCTTTACCATGTAATACATTGGTTTTCTGTTACTGTGATGCTTGTGTTATACACTCCGGCATCCTGTAACCACAGATCACGCACTGACACAGCCACACACCAATCAGCTCACGTCTCTGCTTCGGTGTGTGATAGATGTTCACAGCTCACATCCTCAGTCAGCATTACCAAGGAGGCACCACGCAGTGATCTTAAGATGGAGCTGCTCCAAGGAACTGCTCCAGGGCGACCTGTGAGTGCTGGAGTGCCCAGAGTGCAGGTGCTCCACCAACACTAAAGAACCCTGTTCTGGGGAGCAATCAGCTCAAAACAGCATCTGAGATGCACGGTGACTTTGCTTGCAGAGGACCCTACAGGCTGCAAGCTGGCTTTCTCCCTGCTGCCTGTGATGCAGTTTTTTGTGCATTCTCAGCTCAACAAGGGTCCCAAATTGATAAATACACATGGAAAATGGCATGTAGGCACCTAAATAATGTGGTTTTTTTTGTTTGTTTGTGATATCAAAACTATAGAGAGTTTCCAATGTCTGTCTGTCTGCTTTTTGAGATTTTGGGGGCAGAAACAAGAAATGGAAAAGAAACACGGAAACATTCCACTAAAATCTATTGCCAAAATACAAAGGGATATTTTAAGGCGTAAGAGACTCAGGATTGAGCTCCCTGACCCACTCTGTACACAAACAGCCTCGTCATCCACATCATTGCCTGTTTCTGGGTAGCTCGCTGCCCTTCGTTCAAATGAGTGGCAAGGCTAATGCTTTCAAATAAAGATGTCTGAAAATCAGATTTCAGTGAAGCGAAGCTCCAACTGGATTTAGCAGATAGCACCTCTGAAAAGCAAGCTTCATTGTTGAAAGATAAATGGAAATGTGCATTCTCTGCTTTAAGAACTGACTCTCAAGAAGTCCTTTTTCTGGCCCTTCCCTTTACGCAATATCTGTGCTGTATAAATATTTCAGCAAGACTTTTCAATGCCATTTTAAAAATAAAGACATTACGTTCAAGAAGGACCAAACTAAAAAAAAAATCTCAACATTGTCCCTTTATGTTACTGTCACAGCTGCTAGAAGTCACATTTTCCCCATTCACTGAAGTTTCCACTTACATAATGGTAACTATATCAGCCATAATGACACTCCCAACCTCGCAGAAAAGTTCTGATAAAGTAAAAACTGAGAGCTGTAAGGAAAGATTTGTCACACACAGCACTTCTTTTTAAATATATCTTCTATCCCTCCGCCTCACTAAAGTTATTTATTTTTTAACCAAAATGAGAAGACACGGACAATTGTTTTCAGGTTAGCACCACAAAGGGAAGGAGCTTCATATCCCATGAAAGAAATGAGGCTCTGTGAAGCTTAACTATTCTAAATTATTGAAGCATTGGAGAGATTCTGTGTGTTTTAGCAGTCACGAAATACATTTGCAAGGAGTATTAGCTGAGTTCTAATGGAGCACAGATATCACCTCCCCTGCCCTGCTGGAAGCCAAGGGCAGGTGGGATGGTCTGAACATGCATGGCTGCCTGCAGAGGAGGGCTTGGATCCAACACAAAGCAGTGCCACCATCCCTACTGTGTGCTGCACAGCCTGGGGAGAGGTGCTGGTGGGCACCCAGTGCACTCTGCCAAAGCTCAGCCACCCTACATGGACAGAAGATCCCAGCTGGGAACTCAAGCAACCACTCGACTCATTGGCATGTTCCTTGACAGTAACCACTCACTAGAGTACCCGTGAAAAAACAGCACCACTAATAAATCAATGGATAACACTATGAGCATTTTATAGAACTGGAGCAGACTAAGCAGCAGTTATTCTGGATCCGCTCTTGACCTTGTTTTTACCGTATGAGAGTGGACAAATGACTCAACTCCTCTGCTGGCTGAAATAATACCTCCAAATCCCTGCGGCCCCTAGCAGGAGTTTGGGACTCTCGTGGGAAAAGTGCTCACTTGGTTTTACAGCATGTGAGGACAGATATTTCTGTACTGCAAAAAACATTCACATAAAAGGGGCACTGCCAGCCCACAAGCCACGTGCTGCACGAAGAAGCTGCACCTACTCTTGTTAGAGCAGAACAGCCCAAATTAATGGTGATCAAAGATAAGAAGGAAAATATTTCCTTTACTTGATCCTTTCATAGCACTGCGCAGTCAGTGCTGTTCTGCTCTCCTGCAGATCCCTACTTCTGCCTTCCTAAAGAGGCACCGAAAGCATCAGTGCTATGCAGGGCCCCACCAGGGGCTCTGGCAACGGCTGGTGGGCACGTGCTGCTCCCACCATATGACCACTTGTTCCTCTTTGCTCAGCCAGGGAGCTTGCTGTGGGGCTGTGCATTTATCTTGGCTTTCTGGAGCAATTTAAAACACCTTGCCTGAGGTTATCTGCCAGGCCAGGATTGAAACATTCCTCTTGAATATCAACCACCGATCTGGCCAGCAGATGTAGCAACCTGGATGCAGTCCTCTATCCTGGACACGCACAGCTCCGACACTCAGAAAGACCGAAGGCCTCACTGGGCCATATTCTAATAAAGCTGTTTTTAGACATAGCAGCTCCCTTCCTGATGACCAAGCAAATCTTCACTGAGTGAAATCACTGCGTGCAGTTTGGGAAGGATCACAGCTCACAGAGACAGTGAGTGGCTCTTCAGAAGAGTCTGCCAGTCTGCCATTGCCCACACGCAGCACTGAGACTGCCTCCCCTCTGGGGCTGCTCCTGCTCTCAGCCTGGCTGTGATGCACCTGCTCTGCACTGCAAACCCGAAATCCAGCGCTCAGAATAAACATTCATAAACTCTGCAATCTAATTTTATACAGCAACAAAAATGTACAATAAATTTCACAGTTCCATTGATCCTAATGCCATTGGCATCGCCCCAGCGATTGATTTAGTCATTTGATCAGCTGGAGAAAGGGATGGGGAATATAATATTTTAGTGGACTTCATAAATTCAGAGCTTCAGCTTTCAAGTCCAACCAATACTACAATAAACCATACAGACCATAAATGGAACAACTAAAGTTTTGTAATTACAACATGGTTTATTATGTAATAATTTAACACATGGCAGGCACGTTTGATTTATGCAAGATGTAGAACAGGAGGTTGTTTCTGTGCAGAGCTGCAGCAATGCATTTCCTAGATAAACATTCAGTGTTGTATCTAAACTTCCCCAAACGATGACTGCATGCTTGGCATTACTGAGGGTCTGTTTTAGAAGCAAAACATACATTTCCCATCTACCTTGCACAGATTTTTTGGGCCTGCAGGGGCACCGTGGCCAGAGCACTTTGCAGTTTGATCACTTTGTGGGCAGAGGTGCTGGGAAGCACAAGGAAGCCTGCACACCGTGTGGTACAGCAGCCAGACCTGCCCTGTCAACCCTATGGATGTGGGGGAGATGTTCCCACACATTCAGGCATCCTGCTGCAAGCTTGTGTGCCAGGGGGATACGGGCAGCTCGCTGTGAGCAGGGCACAGGAGGGAAGGGGTTATTATGTCTGCCTGCTGACATCCAGTCCACCTCAAGAAGACATATTTGCACTGAGAGAAAAGAAAGCTTTATTCTCTCGACAGCAATACATCCATTTTCATAAGTTCATCTCAAACTTCAGGAAAAAAAAAACAACAAACCAAGCCCAACAACAGCAAACCAAAGCTCCAGCCCTGCAAAATCAATTTCCCTGTTTTGAACAGCCTGCAGCTGTCCCCAGGCACCCCGACAGTCAACAGAAGCCCAAACTCTCACTGCAGCCCGAGGTTTAGATCATCTGAAATTCAGACCCAGCAATGCTGCAGCACTCCCAGGAAGCTGGTTTTGCACAGCATGAGGCTGCTCCTGAGCCCTGCAAAGCAGGAAAGCAACCCAAGACTCTGCTCTAGTCCACAGACAGCCTTGCACCTAGACAGGACAAATCCTGGTGCACCAGAAGGAGCTCTGTGTGAGCTGCCTGTGCTATCAGAGCCCCACCAAAATACCAAACAGCACCGCTCCAGCAGTTACTCTATGGAGCATCTGAACAGCCAGACAGTAGTGAGCTGGGAAGATATTCAAGAACGATCCTGATCCCAAGGCTTCAGAAGCCTCATAAAACTTGTTTGCTTTGAATTTACAGCAGCTCTTAAAAATCCATGCACTGTCCAATCCTCTATGGAAAATGCACACTAGCAGCTCCCAGAGGAGGAACCCAGCTAACAATGTGAGCCTGCAGTGTACGGCAGCCCCCAGATGCCTGCCTGCAGTCCAACTTGCAGGCACTGAGCAGGCAGACGGCTCCCAGGCCTGCAGAAATAGAATCACAGAATTATTAAGTTTGGGAAAGACCAGTAAGGTCACCTAGTCCAACCATCAGCCCACTGCCCACTCCCTCAGTGCCGCATCCCCACGGCTCTGGGACACCTCCAGGGGTGGTGACCCCCCCCACACCTCCCTGGGCAGCTGCACCTCGGCCTGACTGCTCCTTCTGAAGTGAAATGTTTCCTGATACCCAACCTGAAAGGAGCTGCAGCCTGACCAACACAGGCCTTACTGCTGTTAGCTGGTACTTCTGGAGAGGTGCTCTCCCTTTTTTAATCCTAATTTCTGAGTACCTCTTAGAAAAAAAACCAACATAACTCCTCTTGAGTTTCATCAGAAATGACTTGGATGATCTTCTGTTAAAAGAATGACTTTTATCTTCATTCAAATACATATTGTATTGGCTTAGAAACATCAAAGAGGCAATGTCTTTACATATTCTATTTCTAAGAAAAGAAAAGGAGTTCTCTCTTTATTAACATTGGTAATGTTGAATCTTATAATGAAAAATGCACAAAAGCAATATTTTTGATGAATAGGTAATAGAACGGCACCAAATAAGAGAGCATTAATGTGTTTCTTCCCAAAGAGCAACTCAGATAACGCACTGGGTGGTTTAGACAAAGCCGCAGCCAAGTGTGGACAGAGGTGCCCTGCATCATCACCTGCCCACTGCTTCCACAGCACAGCCTGACCGCACCAACACCACCAGTTATTGCAGTTACAAACAGAACTACAGTAGAGGCACTGCAAGCAATGGTTTGGTACCCTTCAGTATTTATAGTTTACCAGCAAGTGGCTTGCAGAAAGCCTGCAACATCCTGGGGTAAAGGTGTGCACATCCCTTCCCTCTGCTGCCTGCAGCACAACAGAGCCTTTGTGCGCTTGGATCCTGAGCACTCCTTTCCCTCTTTGTCACCCTCCCCCGCTGACTTTGGGCCACTCCGATAACACAATTCTAAGGGCCATTTTAAGCAGTTCGACTGGAAACCACAACAAGAAGAAAGAAAACAAATAAAGCAGGCACGGCATTCTGGGATTTCTGTCACATCTGGAAAATACCTTCATATGCGTATACAAAAAAAAAGGCAGTTACTTTGTTCTTCAAAACATTTTCATTAGGCTTCAGCATTGAAAAATCCCAAAGAAATCTGTGAAATTCAGGGATTTCTGCAGCAATCCCTTCACAGTACGTTCCTTGCTCATCTGATTTAATATCAAATGAAACTCTGCACTGGGGAGTGGCACACGTTGCAGGAGTAAAGGTATTCCTTCTGGAGCGTTCCTCCTTTTCCTTTGCTTATCTTATTAGAGAAGGAAGAAATGCTTCATAGCAACAAATACCGTGAAGGAGGAAGATGTGCTGCCATCAGAGCCTGTGCTCTGCTCAAAAAGCAGAGAAGCATCCATGTACTTTGAGGGGCGCAGGTACAGTACCCTCACTGCATTCACCCCCATGAATCTTTTGCTCTACCTCGCAAGTTATTTGCCACAGAGGAAGATTTAATCTCCATCTCCGCTCATGACCCTGCTGCTGTCTGCCCATTTGTCAGCTTCTCACCCCGTCATTTCTGCACTGGAAGGATTGCAGCCTACAGCCACCCCACCAAGGCTGCTCACACACAACCCATCCCAATTCACTAACCAGACTTTAAATCCTTTACGGAAGCAATGCTACTATGCTTGTCCCATTAACTTGCACCTAACTTGCATATTCTTATTATTGCTCTTCTGTGCTATATCTCTGTCTGCTTGTCTGTCTTTAGCATGCACAACACTCACAGCAAGGACTTTTTCTTTTCAGTCCTTGGAGCTCGGCTCATACGGGGACCTACTAGAGATAAATAATAAGACAACAATTTAATCTGCACTCAATCACTGTGATCTATGGAACAGCAACGTCTTGTTTGAAGTGCGGTATTATGTTTGGAAACGGCAAACAAGAAGCTAATTATTTTTTGTGTTTGTATCTGTCACTCTTTCCTCTGGATTGAGGCTCTGTCTCAGCCCGCTGGCGTTGAGCTTCAGGGAAACAAGAGACCAGCAGGGCTGAGCTGTGCTGGGGGAAAAGGTTCAAACGAAGAGAAACGGTACATGGAGATGTCTGCAACATCTGAGGCAGCGGCTCAGGATGCAGATGTAATAGCAAGTTGCACAGCCAAACGTTTGCTTTTGGGTGATTACTGAGTTCAAAAGATGTCCACAGACGATGAAATTGGAATTAACAAATAGCATACAAACTGCACAGGGATATGTGGGCGAGATGAGAGAAAAACAGTGCTGGGATTAGGAGCACGCAGCTTGCAGGATCTGTAACAGCTATAATTTCTGCATGAGAATAAACACTTCAGAGGTGGGAAGAGAAACGCAGAGGAAAAGAACCAACAATGAAAAGAAAGGGAAGCAGCAATTGTTCCCTCTGCTCTAAAAAGCAACTATTAGAAGTTTCTAAAGTTACTTTTGGATCCAAGAGTTGTAACAACTCCCCGTGCTGTCATTAACAACCAAAGATTTCTCCTTAAAAAGGACAAGGAGAGTTTTCTTAACACTTATCACAACTCTGCTTTTAAGGCACAATAAAAGTTACTAAAACAGAACTGGCACGAGAGATCTTACAGAGCTGTGAAAAATTAAACCTTATGGGAAATACCCAAAAGAAATATTTCATATATTTGTGTGCACATTTGCTTGTATGCTCCAAAAGATGACAGCCGAGAGGTGTGTGTGCTGCAGGGAAGGATGTATGAAAGAGAAGCGAAGCCCCTCCTGAGGCTGCTCAACACTGCATTTTGCTCCACTGCCTCCCTCTCAGTTCCATCCACTTCTGAACACCATGCCAGCATTAACATACATCTGAAGATACACATCTCCACCAGAGCACACATGTACAGGAATTATCACCACATCAGAGTTACATATGGGACAACATCTGTCTCAGGGAGGCGGAGGTAAGCCCTGGAAACACCCATACATGGGGTGGCTGCGGGCACCCCCTCATCACCAGCTCACACTGCTCCCACACTGTAGGGACTGCAACAGTGTCTATGGGACCTCAGCAAACCAAATCCTGCCATTCTGCTAAATCCTTACCCGTTTGTCAACAGTTTAAGAATTAAACCCCTGGAAATATAATTACGTCCAATGTAGATTCAGGTGCTTTTTGGCAGATGTCCTCTCCTCCTGTTTCGTTCCTGCTGCAAATAGGCACACTGCAGTTCTTAAGAGCATTTCATTCCACAACACCAACTGCAGCTGAGGAATATACAAGTGCGCCTGCCTTCCCCTGCATAAAGCAGAGGAGCTGCTGCAGGACTTGCTGTAGTCATGGCAAGAGGTCTGGGGCTAGACAAGGGACACACAGCCCTGCTCCAAGCCACAGCAGATACACTCAACTTTGGAAGGAGACTTTTCTTCAAGCAACTGTCTGCAGTCTATTCATAATTCAATTTTCTTCTTAAAAACGTAGGACAGAAGATGCTCAAGCTTTAAATCCTACCCAACTCAAAGATGCATCCCTGTTTAATTATCACACAGCCACAATGAAATAAAACAATTCCTGAGATCCTCCAACCAAAGATAACGTGTTGCTGCCCTTGTGGCTACAGCATGTTGTGAATTCACAGCTGACAGCACCAAAAGCACGGAAACAACAAACAACATAGAACAGTGCAGAATGTGGCAGGCAAAGGATACAGCCACATGGAGAAGAGCAAGGAAGCAGGAAGGAAGTAAATACTACATCAGTATTTACAGGAATATCCAAGCTGAGTACATCAAATCCTGTGCTCCTCTCTTGGCTCTCCTTAATACACTAACACTTCACAGGTTATGGAAGAGATGGGAGAGAGATGGGGGGAGCTGGACACAGGCGCCCTCAGCACAGGGGGCCTGCAGGGCCAGTCAGGCAGACCCACAGCATTGCTGCACCAAGAGGCAGAACAGCACGGATAGCAGAGTAGTGTCAGAAATGCATTCACATGGGGGAGAGCAGAGACGTAACATGGAGTACAGTGAGACCCAGCAGGTCTGAGGGCAGATCCTGGGGGTCTCTGGAGAGCAAACAGCATCAGCAGAGTTCAGCCATGGCTCTGGGGTCACACCCAGTTAGTTAGATACTCATATGAGCAGCAAGCTGAGAAGTTCTCCAAGAAGGCAGAACTGAGCTTACCTCTATCACCCCATCCTCCAGCAACAACAACCACCCACTGCATTGTTATTATCAGGCCTGTCAAAGCCATCTGTCTATCCACAACAACCTGGCAATGAAAATTCATATACAATGAAAATTCATATACAGCAAGTGGCCAATCTGATTCCCTATGTGTTGCCATTAATGTAACAGCTGCATCACCTAACGCTGTTGTAGAGAGAATCGAGAACACTTTATATGAAAGCCTGTATTTTTGCCAATCCATCTAATTAATAAAAAATAATACATGAATGCCAGAAAACACAAAAATACTGTCTTAAGTATTCATCTAAAGCTCTTGCACTAAACAGCACAGAGATGGGCTGAAGTCAGTAGTGTAGGGGTGACAAGGGGTGATCCCTGGGCAAACAAAAAGCACTTCCAAGACAGTTCCATTAACTCAGTTTAACCTGGAAAGGTTTACACTGCATCCCAGCTGCCATCCTGCTACACACATTCAGAGGATGCTGAACTGGGACAGATGCAGCAAACTATGCTGAATAAGTCTGAAAATATCTCAAGACCTCAAACCGAGCGCTCCAACACGTCGAGAAGTGTTTCAGTACTTTAAAGAACAGGTTTAGCCTGCAACCATCACTCTCCTGTTGTGTCCCCAGAGAAAAAGGTTTTCACAGCGCACCTGATCTGCAAGCAGACAGACAATGAGATGGCTGCAGAAATGAAGGGGCTCACAGCTCGCACACAGGGAAATTTCCTCTCCTCTGAAAGGTCCATGGAGCAGGAACTTCCCATGCCTCCACTGCACCTTCCACTGCTCAGTCTCTGGCCTGTCCATCACTGCAAAACATGGAGGTTAACAGGCCAGGTTCTGTTAACCTAAATACATCGTGCCCTTGACCAAATCCAAGTAATAATAATTTGAGACATCTTACCTGTTTGGATTTCAAAGCTGAGAGTGCTAACAGTTTTAATGAACAGAAAGGAAGAATGTTGCACTGCCCTCCCTCACAAGAGCTGCACGAGGCCATCCTGCACAAATTTCTCCCTGAGGACTTTTCAGTCTCATGCAGATGCTGAGCTTTTTTTCCCTCCCATTGGAGGTTCTTTTTCCTGCCCCCATCACAGGGGTGAAGCACAACACACTTCTGCATTCCTGGGAGCACCACCATTATTTGTACTGCTGCAATTTGGCATGTACAGGGAAAAACTGGCCATCATATTAACTTATGGTGCTTTCATAACTAGTTGCCACAGCCAGCAAAAGATTAGTTGAAGGAAATTATTTCTGGACACACACAAAAAAAATGGCTTGTTTTTGCTCCAGTAATTTTTCAGCTTGCCTTCTCTGCAGAGAGGAGCAGGAGCACTGTCTTGGTATGCAAACACGGAGCCCAGACTCGCCTGTGTTTATACACATCCCACTTCTCAGATGTGCAAGGTGCAAACATGCATAATACATACGGGTCAAGTTTGATTGCTTAGGAAGGAGGCAATAATACTGGACTAATTATTTTCCTGACCTGATGGGTAATATTTTATTTAACTCCACACTAGGGAAGCTAAACTAGCTGGCGGGAAAGAGAAATGTATTCTCAAAGGGATAATGCAAGTTTATGCAGCACCTTTGATTTTGCATACACACGATGATTGAGATAATTTCAAAATATTATTTATTCATTATGTTTTTATTTGGGCTCAGAATGCAAAGGTTCCATTTTCCTATTCCCCTCCCCATGCCTAATATTTGTTACAGTTGCATTTTTCAAACCATTTACTGTCTGGAGGGTAAGTAGAGTGACACTGCTCATAATGTGCAAATAAATGTGAAATAAGCTAGTCAGCTCAAGTGGAATGAATTACTGTCACTGGTAAAATAAGGCAAGGGGGAACGGCTGCCTTGGGAGCTAAAAAAGACTCCAGCAGGTACTGCTATTGAGCGACTGGAATAACACTTACTATGATTTATCAAAGACCACTTGAAAGCACTTCTGAGGCATTAAATAGGCATGAAAAGAGGCTTTAGTGGCAACGGGACTATGCCAGAACTGAGTGATTAGGAAACTCAAAAGCTTGACCCTAACATGCAGCCTGCAAACAAGTGACGCCAAAAATCTTCAAAGCCTTGTGCAGCAGAGAGCAGAGAACAGTCAGTTTTGGAGAGAAGAGATGACCACAAAGCCAGTGGGCGCCCATTACAGAAAGCTGACAGCACAGCTATGGAGAAAGGAGAAAAACCCAGCCCACAATTACCAGCACAGCCACACAGCACACAACCAGAGAACAGCTTTCCATAGGAACAAACATGCAAACGAAAGAAGAACACTGAAAACTTTTTCAGTTGCAGCGTCACAGTGGTTTTAAAAAGGCAGTTGGCTGCAAATGCAGTTAATTACAGCAATATCCCTGCGGCAGTGGCACCACATAGCCTTGGCCAGACCCAGAGCTCACCCCGTGCTCCCAGATCTCCTTTGGCCAGCCAGCCACTGCTCAGCCTGCTGCCCAGAACAAAGCGTGCGCAGTACACTCGAGTAGCTCTGTTATATTTTCATAACAAGAAATAAGGAAGCAAGCCCCTGAGCAATTCACTGCAATGAACACTTGAGGAAGGAAGAAGCTCCATGTGGCAGAGCTCCCAGCTCCATCTGCACAGGTAGCCAGGGACTGCTGTGGGTGGGGAAGCTGAAATGGAGAGCTGGAAAGCGGTTGGGGAGCACAGACTTTCTTCCTTTTAGACTGCCTAATAAGCTACACTTTGCCAGCCAACTTTATGATTTTGTGCAAAAAAATAGACATCTCTCCCTACTTCTCAGCAAAGATTTAATAGCAGCGAGCTGTAAAGTGGTCTCACATTACTAAGACTTCATTATTTTCACAAAATATACTACTGTCATTTACTTGAACATCATGAAGTATTATAAAACAAGTCTCTTAAAGTCATTAGCATGAATTAATGAAGTTCTGCTGTCTATCTAAATACAATTGTTGCTGTTCTAGGTCTTTTAAATAACTAAAAGCCCTCATTGTGCCTGAGACCAAATAATGCCTAAAAAATACATCAAACAAATGCTGATATTGTGAAGTACAAGGCCCACAGCATTTCCCTTATGTTCCCAGGATGTTCTATAGGAGAGAAGCAGCAGCTCTAATGTCATAATAATGACACTGAAGATGCACTGCAGTTGTTTCTATATGTAGCCCTAATGGCGCAGAATCAAAACAACCAGGAATCCCTCTCTCAATAGCTGGACCTCTTGCCATTAACTCAGCAGGCTCTGTGTGCTGGGGGTCCCGCAGAGAGGAGCCCCCACCCCCTGGTGCTATGAGGAGTTTCTCTGAAGAGGATTTATTGCAGAGCAGCATCTCTGTGGCCAAGAACTTCCCAGAGCCATACAGGAAGGAAAAACCCTTCTTGGAGGTGTTCAAGGTGAGGCCAGATGGGGGCCTTGGGCAACCCGATCTGGTGGGGGGCAACCCTGCCCATGGCAGGGGGTTGGAACTGGGTGGCCTTCAAGGTCCCTTCCAGACAAAGCCACGTAGACAAAGATTCTACAATCCTTCTTTCCTGCTTTTCCTGGCATCTGCTTTCCAAATACGCAGCGGCTCAAAAGCCACACAAGCACTGCTGGACACCATAGCTGCTTTAAACCGCCATATGTTTGCCCAGCAGAAATAATGCAAAATGCCATATTTCCCCAATGACAATGGTGCTTTTCCAAAGGTAATTACATTGCTCCTTGGGAGGCTAACTAAACTAGGTAAATTAGTTGTGTCTGTCGCTGCTAGGGACAGGTTGGAAGAGCTCCACAACATGTGCAGCTTTAGTTACAACATCTCTGGAAAAGTCCTCAGGGATTGAGAACAATGAAACTGTAATTTAGCCAGTCAGTCAAAAAAGAGATTCATAGAGACTCTTCTGTGCGCTCGGCTCGCTGTATATTTTATGAGGGGTGCACTTGCTGCCTTCCCTCTCATTCCCCACGCATCAAGCTCACAAAGAGAACAATGCAAGTACAAAGAAAGGGAGGGACTCTATCTTTGTGGCATCACTCAGATCTTGTAATAAATATAAGCCTCTGTGTAATTATTTATTTTCAAAGAAGGTGCCCATTTTCAGAACACTGAAAACACTGCTAGCTGTTCTACTCATGTAAAAGAAGGTTTGACAAATCACAGTAAGTGAAGGATACAGACTCTGAAGACTCTTTGGTTTCTTTCCTATGATTTCATAGGTAACTTCTGTAACGCAGGGCATCGTCTATATGCACTCGTATTTATATGCTATGGCCAGTATTTCTGCTCTTCCTTCATATTTCAAAAGACAAAGCTCCCAAGAATATGCACAGATCCTATAGGACTTGCTAAGTAAGGATTAGCCAAGAGCCACGCACATGGACACCTCCACCCACAGACCCCTGTATACATTTACATGAATATTGGCTTAGCTGAGAAGCAATAGCAATTAGAATGAATCTGAAGAGAGACAAACTTAAAGTGGTTCCCTGCAAACCCTGTAATTAGATCACCAACAGCTGTTTAGCCTTGTTGACCTTTATCCGAAATAATAATGATTTCAACTGAAAAGGCTTCAGTCCCAGAAGAAATATGACAAAAAGCAAATCATCATGGACCCACATCAGGGAATTAAGCATTATTTGACCATTATTCTGAGTCCTCTCCCAACAAGGCTAAGAGATATAAAAATAAAACATCATTAGAAAAATTCGGTCAGAAGAAAAGATACACTATGGGATTGAATGGGGGACTGCCCCTGAATACAGTTTGTACTCTTAATCACTGCACTGTCATGTATTTGAAGCACGGTCTGCCGTATCTGGCAAAACTAGCACAATACAAATTCAGCAATAGAAAAATATGGTTCAAGCAGAAGTCAATACCCTGCCTTTCCTCCCCCTTCTCTGAAATTACAATTCAAGTTTTAGAGTGCCTTGAAAATAAAATAATACCTTGAACGCTCCGCAGAGAAACCAAAATCAAATGGAAAAGCAAACTTTGCAGAGCTGATGGGAAAGGGGCTGCCCCATCCCTTCTCCTAAGGCTGTAGGATGTGCAGAGCAAAGCCTACTTGTGAGCACGGTGAACCAGGCTCAGCCTGAGCCTGCTCAGCAGCAACACCCAGTAAAGCTGATGTCAGACCTGACTGGACTGTAATATGTATAAAAGCTCAACCCAAGGTGCTTTCCTTCTCAACATGCTGAGCCAGACTAAGTAAGCTGGTCTGCCGCACAACTTTATCCTCTGAGCAACTCCCTTGACATTTGTTGCAGTGCCTGACCAGTTCTTCTCCTTCTGGTTACTTTCTGAGTCGCATTCAATTCAAATTCACAGATAGTTTTGGAATGATTACAATGTTTTGCTTCATTGAGTTTTCTTGATTTTTTTTTTGTATATTTCCCATTCACTAAACTTCCCCCAGTCCTCCACTCCTAAGAATATATATATGAGGCTTGTTTAGTGCAGGTGGTGCACAAGAGTAGCTAACGCAGCCCATCCCCATCACGTCTGTAGCATTACTCCACATGTCCTGCTTTCCAGCAGCACTCAGGGACAGCCAGATGACCCATGTGCAAGGCAAAGCCAAGGAGACCCAGGTCTCCTTCCTTGAGACTGCCCAGATGCAATGTGAGAATCACTACGTCACCATTAAGAAGATTTCAATGGGCTTTGGAGACATGTGATACTATTTATAATCAGCCCTCCTAGACAGTTGTTTGCATACTCCTCCCTGATGCAGTTTCCCTTGAAGAGAGTTGCTACACAATCATTACAAATTGATTGCAAAAGAGCTAACAATCATGATTAAATCATTAAATTCTTGTCTACGCTTCAGAGAGCGGAGAGAAAATTAACTTCCCACCAACCTAATTTTTTCCTGAACATGAAATAATGATTTTCTGCCCGTCTAATTACAAAGCCAACATCTGATCAAGCCGGCATCCAGAGGGGATTATCACATGCACAAGTATTAGACCTCATTACCAGCTTGAGTGCAAAATTATTACATCTTGTAATTGGATGGTGAGATTTATATACAGATCGGCCTGGTTTCTGTAAGATTGTAATTACAAGCTTCGTTGGTTAGCTACTTATCACTCAGCACAGAAGAGAGGAAAATAAGCAACAGAAAAAGCATTTCATTAACCCATAACCCTATCAAGGGAGAACCACTGTAACATCCATGTCTGCATTAGGGAGAACAGCTAAACTCACAGATGAAACAATTTATTATACTCTTTGCAAATGGGATTTCATTTTGTTTAACCCCTAATGAACTATTTTGGTAAACTGCATAAGCAAGCCATCCATTTTATAGACAACTAGGTTCAATATAGTAATTATAAGGGGTAACTGACTGAAATAAATACTCATCTGCTTAGGGGCAAGGTTATTTGATATACAATTGCACATAGATCTGAGCACTCACAATAGGTAAACAGGGAGCTTGCCTGTCACAGAGACTGGAAAACCCCTCACATACAATCAGAACTGGGAGAGCATAAGAAATCCTGCTGGCAAGAGTAAGACATACACACACAAATTACCGAAAAGCTGAGCTCATCAGGGTCTGCGAGGGCAGGGCATGTCTGAAAGGCAATTAGGAATACAGAAACATTCCACACTGCTGCAAGCAGCTGAATGGGAGTGGTGCATGAGGGACGGATGCGTTACTTCCATTCAAACAACATTTTTAATATAATAGTTTTAGGCTTTTTAAGCAGAGAAAAATCACAATAGCAAGCCTCTATCATAGGCTCACTTTGTGCCCGTGATATGCTCTGCCTTCACTTCCCAGCTCCAATAGTACGATGCCAATGGATGTTCCATCACTGACTTTGATCACCATGTGAATCCTGACCTCCTTGGGTATTGAGTTAACAGTTTGTATTTAAGATTATAGCAGAACTTGACACACTTTTTTCTTCTCCCTCATTATTTTAAATCACTATTGCTTACCTAATTGGGAATAGCAAATCCAGACTTCACTTCTTTTACACACCTAATGCAGAACAAAACCATGGCATCCCCATGGCATCCTATGTTGAAGCCACTATGGCAAATGCTGGGAATCTCTCCTGTATCCAGCAAAGTTTCAGGAAGGCAAAACCTTCCCGTTCTGCTGAACTATGAACTATTTATTTGAGTAATAAGCCAGTGGAAAAGCCAAAGCAGAATCTGAATATAGACTAAAAGAAAAAAAACACTACAATAATCTGGCTGGGATGAGTTCTGGGTCAGAGGAAAGGCTCTGCATGACACCTAGAACTTTCTTACCCTACACCAACATTAAGTCTGGTGAGGTTTGATGTGGTCAGTAGGAATTATATATTACACTGCAAGACAGAGTGATTATATATTTCACTGAAAGACAAGAGTGATTCAAAAGGACATGGGTTTTTAAAAGGTTAACAGAATATTTCCCAACTCAGTTCACTTTTGGAAAGCAACTTTGATTTCAAAGAGCATTTTTATCATAAGCCTAATTACAGTGGATTTTTATCTCACGTCAGCTGTTAAACTTTCATTGATTTCAGTAGTGCAAGGTAAGCAGCATATCAGGATTATCTGCAGAGAAGGATGATTCCCTGCTGTTATTTCTAGTAGTAGCACCCAAAGGTTCCAGCTGGATTGCTCAGTTCTGGGCACTCGACACATACAGATAACAAAATATCTGCGCCAGGGGTCTTGCAGTCTGAAGGAACTGATATATAAGAGAATGAGAGCGACCTGCTACCCCGAGGGGTTCTCAGTGCTGTAATTCTTCTTAACACAAGCTGTTTGCCTGACAGAGCCTTTCTTTGTTATTACACTCAGCCTGTATATTAAATATTTCTAAGGCCTTCTGAACTGTACTTGCCTATTTTATATACCTATCCTATCATCCTCCAAAACCATACACAAGCAGGAGTGAACCCAAGCAATTTTTCTATAGCAAATTAAAAAACAATAATAATTATGCTTAAGGAAATAGAAATGTTTTCCAAAGGAAAAAAGTATGTAGGTATAAATAGCAGGACAGTGTAGCTGTTGAGTGCTATGAGAGAAGCTCACAGGGCACGCTCAGCACTCTGCCAGAGGACTTGCAAAGTCTCCTGGTTGAGGGAGCACACCGAGAAAGCTTTATGTCTACCAAGTTCTTCTGGCTGTATTCTTATGGAATAATTACTTGCAAACTATGTTTTGGATTTTTTTTCCCCTTTTTGATTGGCAGATATTCTATGCATTATTTATTAAGTTGCACTAGGGTCACGTCCTAGCCTCATTTTTCCCCCCCGCATTCATTGTTATTTATTATTTGTGCTGTGGTAGCACCAAATAGTTCTGGCCATCAGCTGGATCCCATTCTGCTAAGTACTGGAACAGCCTGACAGAAAGGTAGGGATGCACACTGAGGATGAGGGAAAAACAGCTGAAGATATGCAGGTGTGAACTCTCAGCTTCTTGCACATTTGTGCTGGATCCATTGTTCTTATAGGACACGTGCATGAAGGAGAATAGGGAAATGGAGAGGTGATGGCCTTCTCCCAAAGGTTCACTGAAAAGAGCAAGGACACCATCACTAGTGATTCTACCAACACAGTCTGCCTACACGGCCTCATGCTGAGTTATGCATTCAGTGTACAAAACCCAGCATTAAGGCACTAAAACTAATACAGCATTCAGAGATGTGTCAAAAAGCCCTCAGGAGTAGTACACATGCTTTTTCCTTTGATGTACTTGAGAACATAAATACATCTTCTCCATTAAATTTTCTTAAAATATTTTGGCAAACAAATTTGGGATGAAACCAGTAGCACCTGCAGGCAAGACTGTGGACTTCTCATGTCACACTGAACTGAAATCCAGGCAAAAATAGGCACTTTTCCTTCACTTTGGTAATTATGTGTTCTGAAGGAATGGCAAGGCCCATGTACTGAGCTTTGTTTCCACAGCTGGCACAGGATCTCTAAGTTTTTCATCTGGATTCTTCCCCTCGAGGCTCTGTGGGAGTCTCTGCACTCCAACATCAACGTGCCCTGCACTGTGCTATGTGATTGGTTTTACATTGATGGGCCTTTGGTCTCCATCCCTGTCATAGAATTATAGAATCATAGAATTACTCAGGTTGGAAAAGACCTTGAAGATCATCAAGTCCAACCGCAGCCTAACCAGTAGCCTATCTCTTTAAGAGATCTCATGATCTCTTCTGATTCTGTTTAGGCCCATTCTCCAGCCTTGCAGAGTCCTTTTTCCTGAGAACAGACCCATCTGCAAGGTGCACGATCCCTGCTGATCCCTCTCTGGCTGAGGTGAAGTGAAACACAATAAATCCCAGCAGAGCTGGAGCTTTCACATTTGTATTCCCATTAGATGCCACCTAATAAATTCAGCATCATGAAAAATTGAAGTTGGAAAGGGAGAGAAGAGAAACGTATGAGGCAACTCTAGAAAATCCATCCAATTGAGCTGATGGGAAAGCTCGAAGAAGACAAACTGCTGCTTCTCTTGGACTTGGGCCACACCGGCAGTGCTTTGAGGTCCAGAAGAGCAAGTTCAAGGAGATCAGAAAGGCTTGTAAGAGCAGTAGGGAGAAGCTTTCAGATTTATTGGGTTAAAGCAGGGTGGAAGAAAGATAGTAATATTGTAAAAATGAGCAGCAGAAGGCACTGTATTTAGTTCTTGTTGCATTTCAGGGAGAAAATACAACAAACAGAACTCAAGGGAATACAATAGACTAGAATTAGAGCAATAACAGCTATCCACACATTCAGAGGTAACCAGACACAAAACTTCAAGCAAAGTGCAGGAGATGAGCAAAACCAAACAATTACACAACAAAATCTGGCAGCACAAGAGCCAGCTGTTCCCAAACTGCAGACATCCAGCCTCGCTAGGAGGGCACAAGGTGCCCTGTGAGTCCCCAAAATGGCTGTGCTGTCCCTTCCCTTTCCTGCTGGGCCCTCCAGAAACACATACAGCTTTGTATTTGGGGCTGTACCTTTTGGTGCGCAAGAGAAGGAAATCCCTACAACTTGGACACAGCAGCTCCAAAGGAAACCAGCCCAAACCCAAGAACGCCCTGCCACTCATTCACAAAGCAATTACAATAAAAATTACTGCAGTTAGCAGTGGCAGAAGTGCTACGAGCAAGGCGACCGCAGCAAGCAGCTTCCTTTATTCACCGCAGCCCCTCATTATGTATCACTCCAAGAAATCCTGCTGCTTTCCCTGTTTGCAAGGGAGCCTCGAGCCTTTTCTCAGCAGCTGTCACTTGGTTTGCAAAAAAAATAAATAAAAAAGGGGCCTCTCAGCACCATGGCGATTAAATACCATTATAACTTTCCTCCTTCTGCATACTGCAGTAGGCAATCAATATGGGCTTACATTTTATGAGACAAGGAGTTAACTTGTTCAATTACGGTGCAGACAGCTCTATTCTTTTGTAACAAGTAATCTGGGTAGGGAAATCGATACTGACAGGCCCGATGCACGCCAGCTAATTTCATATTATCCTCAGCCAATCGGGTACCTGCGAATAATAGAGTTGTTGTTACAGTTCATTATGGGGAGGTGGGATCAATATCTGTACAATAAGAGGATTGGCAATGCATCTGCTGCAGAAGGAGCCCTGCAGGGGAGGGCAGCCCCCCCGCATCCATTTACACAGGGGGAAAACAGGAGGGTAATGGGGGCCCTGAGCCCCGACCTGCAGGTACAGGCACAGGCACCCGGGATGGAGCAGGGCAAGGGTGAGCAGAATGTTAATGGCAGATTAAAGGGCGTGCATATGCTTCTCCAAATGAGATAACACAGCACAGCCGAGCGAACCAGAAACAATCTATTATTTTTGAAGTGTTACATTAATATACAATGTATGCTTGACAAAATACAGGGCAGGAAGGGAGAGAAGTGGCAGTTGTATTCTGGAGGTGGTGATATATATTATATACTCACAGTATTTCATGGAACATGTTTCTTTGATGATGCAAAGCCCTACCTATGCTAGTATTTATTACGCAGGGTGTGCAAATGGGGCCCAATAGAAGGAGATATGCTTGTATTCAGATTAGAGGGTAAGAAGAGGAAGAAGTCTGTGATGTGTTTTCAAAACAGCTTGAGAAGTAACACTCTATTTGTTATTTAGGCTGTTCAAGAAAAGAAACTAAATTAGATATATATACATACATATATATATATATATATAGACAACGGAATGAGTGGGTTTCTTTTGAAAGAGCAGGATTATTTCAGATAAACAACTCATGCTTGCTTTCCTCAGCCACAGAACTGACACCAGCACTGCCTGCAATGACACTCACACCTACGTTTCACTCGGCTGATCTCTTTCTCTTAGGCACCTGATCTGAGGCAATGCAGTCTCCATTTCAGTGGCTGTGAGAGCATACAGCCTCAGCCAACTCAGCACAGAGCTGCAGCTGCTCACTGGATTTTAGCCTTCAATGAATGGTAAAACTTTGCACGGATTCCAAGGGATGGAAATCTTTCAGAACCACCTGAACCCACACTCCAACCTCCATAGATGACCTCTTAAAAAACAATGCCCTGCCCCAAAGACTTCCACCTCTGTGCTACCAAGGCTTTGCTATTTCCACTTAAGCAACCTTTCCTTTCTAAAACTCAAACCGCCCTGTTCCGGGACATTTTGCATTATTTTCCAGAGAGTTGCTCTCCATACAGGATCCCAACTGCTCCTCTCCAAGGAAAGTCTCACTACAGCTCAGCAGAAGCTTAACTGGTCGCAACTGAGTTTTTAGAAACTCATTATCCCACTTTTAAATAGCCCACTTTGCTCATTTTGTTGTTAAATGCACCCTGCTGTCTGCTTTGGGATAGGAGCGCAAACATGGGAGCCAGATTCACTCCACGTTTTAAAAACCCCATTTACCCAAGGGGGACTTCAAGTATCCCAACTTGTGACTGGACTCATCACGTACCATACAAATGTGGATTTTCATAAATTGCCAATTCCACCTTAAAAAAAGAGTTGAGAGATATCTTCAACACAAGCTTTACAACTATCCATTGATTTCTTGAGTATCTTTATCAAAGATTTTGCATTAACAGTAATACACAGAATCAAAGAATTTTCTTAACTCTGAGGTTAAGGTGGTAGATTCACAGTAACCTAATTTAGTTCCTTACTCATCCTGAGCATTTCTTAAGTCCAGTAATCATTTCTCACCCAAACTCCAAGTCAGGAACAGCTGAAGTACTCATAACTTTCCATACTCATAACTTTCACCAGCAAACTTCACACACAGCACAAGAGAGAGCTGGTGTGTCCATTGCCAAGATGTGGTGAAGCCACCAAGGATGGAGTTTGGAGGAGGCTCACTGCTAACAGAACAAGCATCTTTTTGTGTTAAAGAAACCAGCTGCTTTCAACTGCACCACGGGGCACAAACCAGCTGCCACCAGCCATCATGGCTGCAAAGTAACAGGGCCAGAAAGGTGTCCCAGGAAGAGACCGTGCAGAACAGAACATCGTTCTCTGCAATGCCTCCATCCAATGCTGCCTCCAAGCAGTCTGCATTTTCCCCTGAAACACGGAAATTTTGCATGGTACACAAACAAATATGCATGAAAATGCAAGCAAAAGCAAGCATTTCCCAATTACAGCCCTTTAGCAGAGAAAAATACTGCTGGTGTTGCAAGAGAAGAGGGAGGAGTTGCATACGGTCTCAGCCCCTGGCTAGTTTAACAGGTAGCTGAGGTACACATAAAGCAGAGACCACCAAGATGGATCAGCAGGTTCTGATCTATCCTCATGCACTCCAGAGGAGAAGTAAATCACTGTATATTAGCCGGGAGCTCATGGCAGCAGCCAGACTCTGAGCGCCTCTGCAGGTGCCCTGCAATGGGTAAGTAAGAAATATGTGCGTTTCTCAGTAAGGGATAAATGGCTCTAACTTGTCCTCAGAGAGCCCTTCTATGTATCAGTGTTACTATTCTCCTGATAGATGCTCATTTCTTGCAGTAGAGTGTCATAAATACAGGTAACTTTTATACCGCAGCTCCCAAGTGGCCATCATTTTAAATCCTGAATCACTGGAGCTCTTCAAAACGTAGTCAAATTAATAGAAGGGTGAAAGAAGGTTTTGTTTCAAATGCTTAAAACCTGTGGAGCTGAAGTACTACAAACATTCTCCCCACCTCCTGCCACACTGTTTGGGGCTGCGGTGGCAAAACAGATTCTGCTGTTTTGGAAAAGGCCAACTCTTCAAACTGAATTCATCCACCAGGAACCAGGCAGATAATGGCTACATTGGGCCAGCTTCGAGCAGGCAGTTCTGAGAAAGCAAAACCAGAGCAGTACTGGAGAACAGGATGGCTCCCCTGTAACAACTGGGGTGGTCACCCCAAAGGAGACATCTCAAGTAGAAAGGGGCTCAGCCTGGCACACCACCAGCTCAGCAGAGCTCATCTGGAACACTGGTTCAGATGAGCGGCTGTGGATTCTCTGCCCATCCCTAGGTAAGATAAAGATAATTACCTTCCTTTCACGTGGGGCTCTCAAAATTCAGCTTCACAGTCACTCCCCAGCAAGGACACCTGCTGTGATTCTTGCAACCAAAGCAACAATTGCTGCATTTGTATAATAATGTACCATTTAAAATGTTATTGTGATGCAATAGCTCCACAGCCCAGCTATAGGTACTGTGCCTAAGTATGTCCAGCTGTCAGCTATGCCATTTAACAGCTACTAAAGCCTTGGATATATTTACTAAAAGGCATCAAGCAATTCACATTTAATTACTTCGTAAAACAAACCGAAGTAGCAGTGGAGGAAGAGTTAAATACCGTACTAAAAGGAAGAAGCCACAACTAATCACAATTAAGAGGAAGTCCCAGGCTATTTAAATGCTACAATCCAATTATATCAGGTAAAATGAATTACTCCTTTAATGCTGACTTTATATGAAGATACCTTCTTATTACTCTCATTAATAATCATCAGACATCATTTTAGCCCATATTGGCTGCAATAACATTTCTATTAGCATCATAGTGTAGCAGGGCTGACAATTAAAATAAAAAATAAATCAAACCCAGAACTGAATAAATGTAATTATAGTTCAGAAAAGAGCTTTTATGACTATTTGATTAGTCAACTGAACAGTACTTATCTTTTAAATCTTAAACTTCAGCTAAATGAAATTTTTAGACATTATTACTGCAGTCCCTGAAAAGCTAAGATACAGGCAGCAGATGTTTTCTAGAGTTACTTAGCTGCCTTAGAACCACTTCATAACGCATTACTTGGAAGCATCAACTAAAATGGACTTCATATGGCCACGTACCACCTGAACAATTGGAAGTATAAGAGACATCCACTAACAAAATCTGCTGCTGAGGACACAAGCAATCAGGCTCCCCTGGCTGTTCCTCCCCTGGACACCATTTTATGCCTGAAAGTCTTATCATGACAAAAAAAAAATCAAGTGCTACAGCATAAGAACATGCATCATAAACAGCGCTGCCACAGCCTGGATGGAGAGGTCTACCCATGAACAACAACAGAAGAAGCAAATGTTTTTGGCTCAGAGGATTCCCATAGGATGTAAATAAGGGCCACGGTACACACTGATCAGCTGCAACTCCCAACAGAAGCCAACTCGTTCTATCCAAAATCTTGCCAAGAGCCAGGCCCAGCTGCTCCAGGAAAGACAACTTATTTGTGGGCAGAAAGCAAATAATGGCAGCAGCTTTGCCTGTGCCATGCATGGAGCATGGCCAGCCAGCTGTGCTCAACGGGATGCACCGATGTCTGGAAACTTACAAAACAAATGCCTGATCCAATAGATATCATTATCCAATTTTCTACAGGAACGTGCAGGATTGTTTCTTCCAGCCTTGAATGTTTGATGCTGAGAATTTGAGAGTAACTCATTTACGCAACCGAACATGCAACTCTTCTTTTATTTTTAAATGGGGAAAAACTATTTTGATAAGAGTTCCAATATAGTCGCATTTTTTCATCTTACAGTGAAAACTCATATTTTAAACTCCCTCTAAACTTCAAGAGTTTCATACCCCAGCTGGAAATCTAATCCCCACTGCTGCAGGAGACCACCGCAACAATTATATCCTCATATTTTCATCTTTTACACCAAGACATCTTCACTAAACCCACATTTTAAAGTAAAGCTTTACTCTCCTCCAGGGATACAAACCCCCACAAACAATAACCTCAGTTGTAATGCACTTAACAATTTTCTTTTCTCAGAAATTACCAGGCAACAAAAAATACTCCACAGCCCAGCCATAAAAGTTTCATATTAACTGCATTTTCAAGGGACAAAAGAACAACTCAGCATAAGCACACGTTATAATATTGTCCTAAGAACTCACCATCAATGGAAAGAAGCATTCATACAAGAAATTGCTCCCGGGCTGTATAGTCACCCCCATTCCCACAACAGGAAGTGGGTGCCACAAGCCACTAACAGCTCTCTCAGCCTTCCTCCCATCATGAGGCTCAGCAATAAGAGGCACTTGTCTGCCATACAGGCTATTAATGACATTAAAGCCAGGCAGTTCTACATAGGTCACTCCAAAAGTAATGCCTCCTATTTAGTTCCATGGAAACTACAGCAGATACGAAGAGCACAATACCCCTATTCAACAGAGTATATTCTCAGCATCAAAGGACTATTCCTCAATGTAGCCGCCATTACCACTATGCATTTTCACCAGTGACAAACATGCTGCACTCATGAAATGCATCACCCACCGCCTCACTGCGCTCACATCCTCTGTCTGGCCTCCTGAAACATCCAGCAAAGTGTTGACGAATGTCAGTGAGTGCCTTTTTTCCCCCATGTGGAGGAATTTAGTGACACACCTTTGCTTCATGCACACTTTGACACCAGATGCCATTCTGTCAGAGCGCCCCTCAGCAACAAAATGGAATGGAATGTTGGTGGGAAGGTTCAGCCTCTGCTGCCTTACCACCAGCATCTGCCCTTGATGTGGAGACAGAGGCTGGAGTTTTGCAGCAATGCTTCAAATACGTGAGCTGCTACAGAACCACAGGGCTGTCCTGCCTCCTCTGGATGCCTCTGAGGATCAGCCTGGGATTTCACCTCTTTCGGTCCATAACAGACACTTACAGCACAGCAATGCCTTTGGTTTCGGTGCTCAGTTTGCTCAGAACTTTGCATCACCATTTCTTTCAGAAACACCCAAATTCCCAGGAAAAGCCCTGAGCCCTCTGCAGCGCAAACAGAAGTACCTGACACACTTAATTTCTGCACCACTCGTGCACTGACTTTTTAACATCTCTAAACAATTTGTTTTCTACTGTTTCCTGGTGCCCTCAAGTGAAAAAAAAAAACCACCAAACAAAAAACCATGTTTTAATTTCAATACAGAGAACTCCTAAAGTCCTTGCAGCTTTTACTGTTGATTACTTTATAAAGCCAGGGATAAGAGTTTGCAAGGAACCAATGGATAATCATTATCCCCATCAGCAATGAGCTGTGACTTGTGTAAATTGCATAATAAATTAGGTATTTTGAGATAAATGAATTTACAATAAACAATCACGGCCCGAAAAGCTTTACTTCTTGTCTCCAAAGGCACAAGCTCTGGTTAAAATCAGCCACAGGTAGTTAAGTGATTATAAACTGTAAAAATAAATCAACCTGATATAATTGCTCCAAGGAAAAAATTACCAACATATTTAAAATTTCAGCAGTGCACCTTTTCCCATATCCATTTGGCATTATCTAATTACCTTCACATTTCATTTCCATCAATGATATGACCTGTATTTTCCTTTTATAACTGTCAGGGAGGGGTGGGAGGGTGGAGTGAAGGACCACAGCGATAAATCAACCTCACCATTAGGACCGAAATGGCTCATCGCTGCAGCTCTAAATCCAGGATTTATAAAGATGTCTAGGCCATATAGCACACTTGTGGACACCATAATAAATTCATGAGCACATTGCCAAGGCAAACTACTTCATTATGTGGCAGGCTGCTAGCCATTAATCTAGCAGAGAGAGATTCCTGGGAAACTGAGACTGCCTGGAAATTTATGCAGGCCTAAAGTTACCCATTTCATTATGGATTTAATCTGCTCTTTCTGCCAGAGTGCATGAAAGGTTTTTACAGTTTAGATCAAGTGCTTGTAACTCCCTATTTTATATTATTTCTTCAACAATAATGTCCTAATTTTCTTCTCAAAAACTATTCAAACTGAATGCCTTCACGCTTGCCTTCCTCTAATATTACACTAGATAAAATATTTATACAATCAATTGACAAAGAGCAATTTTTTCCCTTAAATGTTCCATTAACATGTAAATTTTCATATGATCTTTATCTCATAGGCAAAATGTGCTCTGCAATGCCTACCTTCTTCCAGGCAGTTAACCCTTTTGTTGGCTGTAAAGAATCCAGATCAAAACAGATTCAGGGCCTCATTTCTAAAGCCCCCAAAGAGGTCCTGTCTTTAAATTACTATTCATTGAAAAGAGATGTAGCTCCTAAAGCAATTTGCTTTCCTTTGCAGATGGCTCATTCTCTCCCACTCATACACACGCACAAGCAAAGACAGACGGATATGTATTTTTAAGTCCAATTCCTGCAACTAAGGTATTTCAAAGCACCATTTTCAACTTCATAATAGACTTTAATAAAATGTCACTAATGAGGTAGAGTACTCCAGATGATGCTGTGACTACGACACGTGGATTTAGATTAATGAGACCAACTATAAAAATACTCTCTGCTGCACTGAGTAATTGCAGATTACCAGCTTCTGTAAATAAAGATTCCTGCATGTTCCAGGTACCCCCTTGTTAATTTATGGCCATCCTGCTTATGCTATTAAGAGAGAAACTGAGGCCAAAACATTGTCAGTGATTTGATGAATATAATGGCTCATAAGAAGAAGACCAAAAACAGAAGCTGGAATAATAACTGCGTGCAGAAAAGTTTTTAGCATTTCCATTTTCTTTTACATTCAGTACCCTTTGCTGTTAGCTCACTATAACTCCAAGCCATATATTTGGGAATACACGCTGATATCTTGCTAGAAAGGGGTCTGAAAGGCTACATTTGCATGTCAGGGTGGTTCTCATTAAATATCTGAAGTTAATTTTGATGGATCCTTTGAAATTATGATGGTGAACACTGTCTTTCTTCTTACCATTGTGTCATTCTTCTTACCAGTTCTGGTAACCTAAAAGCACACAGGATCTACTGGTTAATAAATCCATCATCAGCCGAGGGGCAACCAATTGCCATGACTTTAGTAAGACAACTTTATCTTCCATATCAATCTTAATATAAATATAAGTATATACACATACATATATATATATGTATAAGTATATACACACACACACATATGTATAAGTATATATAAGTATATATACTTATACATATAAAAATATGTATAAGTATATACATATATATAATATATATATATTATATATATAATATATATACTTATATATATACTTATATTTTATATATATATATATAAAATGGAGCAAGAAAACATGTGAGAACAAGGAACATATGTAATGTGTTCCTCTTACTAAAACCTTTCATCTTTCCCTTGTCCTGGGTTAGAAAAGTGGCAGGTTGTCTCACCCACTTCAGCAGAACAATTCCCCCCCCCCCCCCATCAGAAGCATTTGGCTTATAGGACAATTGCAACTCCAATATTAAACAGGTGTATGTTGGTGATGATTTTCCTCCTAGTCTTTCAGATGTGCAGACTTCATGAATAACACTTCTACCCACACTAATGTATATCTCTGCTAAGACTTAGCTTTTGTGGGATAAAGCTTACACTCGGAGTGGAAAACCTACCTATTTGAAAACAGCAACAAAAAATCCAAAAGAAAACAAAAACCACAAACACCTTATTTTTCCTTAGCAGATCAACTCAAGTCTACATTGCAGGAAGAAGACCAGATCCAATTTTTACACCTAATAAAGGGAAACTACCTTTTATATAATTCATTATTCTACTGCCAAAGAGAATACTGAACTCAAAAAGTACATGATCTCCATATCACAGTGGGAAAAAGGTTGCTGTGCAAAGAGATAGACATTCAGATGCAGCAGCTCTTTACATCTCTCTAGCTTGCAGACACATCACAGTCTACCTGAGCTGGGTTCCCATGCTCGTGCTAATCTGCATTTTCCTTTGACCCTCTCTTTCCCCCAGGTATTATCTGCTTTCCTCTGACAATGGAGCAGACATATGTTCAACATGGGGACCAACTCTGTTGAGCTGTGATAGAAAATTCTCATATGGAATTACACCGATTGTAAAAATACTATAAAACAGCGTTAATCATTTAACTACTAAACACAGAATTACACAACACACACTGTAGGTGGTTGATCTGAGCACCAGAAACTGAAACAGGAACGTGGAAGGGCCTAGATGACGACTTTCCTCTGGTTAGTAAAATTTCAGTGTTTCTCCAGTAGAAACAGTGTCAACCATGACATTAGGTCTAGAGCTATTTTCATTATTGTTATTAATAATACTTGCCGTTTCCTAAAGTGTGGAAATTAAGAAGTCTTTCACAGAATTACCCTCAGTCTGAACCAGAAGAGTCCTTAAAAACACTGCTTAGAGCTTTACTGTGGTCTGTCACATCAATAACCACAACATCACTGCACTGGTGTCACACAGACCTTTGCAGTTCCAACTAGGACACTTCAGACCACCAAGAATGGCCAAGATCATCTCCAAACGTCACTAGAGCTACTCTTGGCACTGCTGACATGACAGCAGACTTATTTTAAGAATGAACAATAATGATTATTGCACTGTGGTCAGATCTTTATGTAATCATTCTACCTTGCACCCTGGGATGCATCAGACCCAAAGGAAATGACCCTTCCTTCAGATCTTCACTGTTGCAAAAATAGACCTACAAGAAGCACAGAAGAAAGTTTTTCCTACAGATAATCACCTGGGAGAGAAAGAGTTTGTGCAGTTATGTTTAGTGGAGCTAATGAATGCCTAAAATTGAATTAAATCACTTCCCAAATAGGTCCTAACGTGGAAGACAAGGGTTCTCAACATATAAGGAGGGCACTTTACCTCTGCAAGAAAAAAGTTAAATCAGTTCAGGGACTTTGCTTAGAAGTCACTGAGGATCGCCTGTTTCTGGGTATTTCAGTCTTTCATCACTTCCTTACATTTTCTCTTTTAATTCTTTTTTTTAAATGGAAATTTTCTGATATGACTTATCTGGAGGGTAGTGGGTGGGATGAGTGGGAGCAGATTTCATTGTTCTTTGTTGTGTTTGTTTTGTTTTTAAGTACAGCTTTAACTTACTCCAGGCAGGCACAAAGACCCAGACTCAAGTACTTAGGTCCTGATCTCTGATCTAGCCCAAATCCAACAGCCTCCCAATAAAGACTTGAACATCCATCTGAAGTGCACAGCAAGAACACCCACCAGCTCTCTGAAGCACACCTAGCAGCCGACAGGCGCCCACTTCTCTCCATGCTCCACCAGCCCTGAGACTAGCTGGGACAGGATCTCACCACGGCACACTGGTTTTCCCTAAAGCCACGATCCATTGAGTTCACCTTGGGTGCAGCTTCACACAGGAGCATTTTAGAGGCTCTCAGAAACTCAACAGAAAGGTTTTCTTACAACACTTGTAGTTCTCATCTTCAGTACTTTTGTGGACTTGGGCATAGGCTACTGCAAAACCCTGTAATGCTGTGGCCTTCTTTGGATACTTTAAGCAAACAAGCAACCAATCCTCCACACCCTCTCTTTTTTTCTTTTAGTATTTATTTATATATATATATATTATATGTATGTGTGTGTATATATATGTATATGTATACACACACATTTTTTTTCCTCCAAGACTTTGTATGTATCTGGCTATTCAATAAAAATAAATTTCTACCAGAAAGCTGAACAAAATCCAAGGTTTTAGCTGAATTCAATCCATTTAGGCCAATGCAAATACAGGAAATATAATACCGCTTAGCAGTGTAAAGGCATATAAAACCTACAAAATATTTCTGGAGGCAGTGATCCATGCCAAAATGCCAAGAATAATATGTCCAGTAATACACACACCAATTTTTAATGTAGACAACACAATCCACAAGAGTCACATTTGTATATCTAAATTGGTATCACCAGCACTGTCTATTCCAGAGCACAAAGGAGATTAGTTAGAAGCTATGACATACGTATACATCAACAGTGAATTACATCTGAGTAGAGGGAAGTGCTTGGCAATAAGATATGCTTGAAGACAGCCAGCTCGATAAAAATCAAGGGTCCAGATATTCACGGTCGTGAATGATTTCTTCAGTCTTACAACTTGACGAACATACCAACTGTAATCAGACTGCAGCCTTCATTAGACGACCCATTAAAAGGAAGGCCAAGACCTCGAGTGCTCTTCCAAGCACCCAACAACCTGGCAGGCCGAGTAGATAAACAGATTAGGTAACATTCTGGCTCACGCCTACCTTGTCCCTCACTTGCCCATCAGCTCATACCACAAGCCACTGAGTGGAAGCCTACAGCTTCTGGCCCCTATACAGCATGAGAAGGGCATCCACAGTGCTTGCCTGCAACATGCTGACTATAATCATGATTTCTATTTCTCTGATCAGGGCTATGTTCTTTCAGCCAATACTTTACAGAGAAAGATTAACCAGACCTCTCTAACAGTGCAAGAAAATCTGAAACCTACAAGCCCACCAGCCTGGAGAGCTGCAAGCCTTGGCAACTGGACCTGTAGAGCTACGTGCAGAGCGGGAGCTTGGTTGGCTCTGACTGGTACTGTTAGTTTCTTTGTTGCACATCGATAAACACAGCAAAAGAGCAGTGCTTTCAAAGCAAATAAGCAAGCTAAAGCAGTTACCTGATGGCAACATATTAATTGTGTTATCCCATCTAAACTGCTCGACTGCCAAAAAACATTTACAGAGATAAATTATACACAGAAGAAGAAAAAAAATGTGATAAAGTTCTTTTTATCCAGAAGCCCTATCATCTCATCCAGCAAGGAGTGACTCTGATCAGCTCTACAGCGAAGGTACCTCAGGCATTGCTAGCCTAGTCTGTGCAAACTTTGGGGAAAAAGGAGTAGATGATCTGAGCTCCAAGATGAAAGCTGCCAACACTTTCTTACCAGGGGGTAGAAAATCATACGAGCTTAAACACTTCATGTTCAATAAGAGCAGGGCCTTTAAACTGTTGGCACAACTGGTCCTTCAGGTTGCTGAAGTTAAACTACATTGGCATTGCCAGAAAGCAGCAGCAGAGTGTGCCAAGGAGTCAGTCCCTGAGTAGGCTGATGAAATCCAGCGCATGCAAGCAGCAACACCAGCAGAGGTGAAGCCACTGAATGGACACGACACTACAAAGAGTAATAAGGCTAGAAAGAACGACTTCTATAATTTCAGGCAATTCCTGGAACAGAAGAAATCACTGAGCATATGAAATGGATATACATAATGTGATTGAATAGTATTATTGAGCTATAAAGTTTGAATGCCAAAGGGATTTGAAATGCGCACCAGATTCTGGTCTTGTGCAAAACAGCATGATTGCACAATGGCAAATCTTCCTGAATATTTGGCCTTGTACATTTCAATCTGGATCGTCACTTCACAATCACTTACCTCTTGTTGTGTATGAATGCTAGAGATAACTATTTTCTTCAAAGTGTATTTTAAAGTGCAAGAGAATCTAATTTAAAGAGACAGAATTTAATCTGTAAATATGTTCAGGCATCTTCTGTCTAAGTCAATGCGAGCTGAGCAACAACGAGTACCAAAAAGACTGTCACCCTCCTGCCTTTAAAATAGCGGCTGTGTTTTATTTTATCTGGGACACAGTGCTGCTATCGTACGTATCCATGCATCATACTGTATTGCAGACTCAGCCCATGAGGGGAATCCTTAAACATGCTCATCAGAGCACCATTTGGAATCAGCCAGAGGATAAAATTATTAACCCTACTCAGATCTACCCCAATCACAGCATAGCAAATTTGTTAGAAGGAATCAAGGCCTGATCTTTCTGCATTGACTCTACTTAGCTGGGAGAGCGTGGTTAAGTTCTCCCTGATGCCACGTTTTCTTTTCAGTCACATCAGAGAGCAAGCAAAGAGCCTTCCCTAAGAAAACCAACAGGAACGCACCAGGCCACAAACACACAGTTCCCTCTGCGAATGTTTTCCGTGAGAAGCCAACCCAAAGCATCGCTCCCAGCAAGGTCTGTGGATGCTCCCCTCCCTGCTGCCATTTGCCAGGTGAGGTTTCCACACCGTGCTTTAAGGCCCCAGACAATGCCATGGCCACGTGTGCTTTTCCAAGGCCACGGTGCCAGGAACTAATGATATGTGAAACGCTCCATCCCTGCAGGTTTTCCTGCTCAAACATCTTCTAAATAAATAAATAATTGAAGACAGTGGCGCGCGCCGCATTCCAGCCCCGAATTCCCGGAGCAGCTCAGGTCCTTAAACTGAGTAATTTGCCTCAGCTTGCGTATTGCAAAACCCATTCAGCAAAAGATTATGGGCCTTTAAGTGCCATCCAGGCCTGAAATATTACTCTAGGGCTTTAGGATGTCAGAATTGAGAATTGCTAGTGAATATCCTGTTCTGGCAGTACTAAAACTATCATTATTTAGCAACGTGGAAGCAGGCAAATGGGGGCAGGGGAGAGAGAGAATCTGACAGAAGGGAAAGACTATAACTTAACACAAACAGAGGTGCAGTTTTCATATGTGGCCACATGAATTCTTTATGGAATAAAATGCATTTGTGAATCAAAAAGCAGATGCAGATTTATATTCCCACTTAAATCTGCCAAAAGCGAGTAAATGAATACTGAGAGCTCATTTTAGTTCAGGAAACAATTTATGAGGATACATGGGTGGGTGCAGGTACTCTACGTGAGCAGTCCCAAGGGGAATTAGCAGCTGCTTCTGCTCCTTGCAACTAAGAATAAATAGACTAAACTGAAAATTAGCAGCACCTCATTAAATGTAAAACCATCCACATGTAAAGCAACTAGCATTCAGCTTTAAAAAATTCAGAAGGCGCAGTATAACATGAAAGCCAAAGGAGCTTTTGTCTTTCCATCACAAATTATTTAGGCTTGGATAGTGGCGTCAAGCCAGAGCTCAGAGATGGAGCAGTTTGAGTCACTTTTCCTGGTACAAGATGCTTTCTGACCTCAGGTCTTTCAGCCCTCTTCAGCACTCCATAACCTCTGCCTCACCCTCCTCCTCCCTGGTGCAGGCTCACATCCCTACCAAGGAGACCTGGTCCCGGACTCTGCCTGGGTCCAGGCGGTGCTTTCAGTCCCCAGTTATCTCCAAGAAAGCCCAGAAGCTCCCATGGAAATTTCTGCAATGCATTTACTACTCTTCCTATAATCAGCCATCACTAGAGCTCAGCTCAGGACCTAAATGCATCCACATACCTAAGAGAAACCATTCTCCACAGTGTCGTGTGTGGAAAACGTTACTTTTGTACCAGTGATTTGCAGCTTCCAGTCTAACTCCACTTCCCCTTTTCTCCTGTATCTTAGATAAGGGCAGAATTACTTACAAGCCACTGGAGGAGCAGTTTGAGTTCAGAGCCGTAGTGCAACAGCACCAGCACACATGCAGTTTTAATGGCCCAGAGTCAGAACTTCTGCTCACGTTCCCTCCTGTTCCTTTTCAGATGGATGGGAGACAAGGAAAGCCAAAGCAATGGCAAAGGGCTGCCAATTCCACTTCAGGGCTTTACAAATGGAAGCATCTATTAAGCACACTGTAGAGCTTCCTTTCCAACAACAAAACCACACTTTTTAAACTTGCGGCAAGGATTATTGGACTTCACTGAACGTGGGATATCCTTCATGCATATTCTTAATGGACAGTGATTGCAATGGTTTTGTTGCGCTATTGGAGTATTGATTATTCCGATACTATTGACCTTTAGAGGATACATTTGATTTTTCATTACCATTATGTCTTAATAACGTTAATAAAAGGAATAACAAAATAAATATATAAAAAAAAATCAACACCAACAATCCCATTTAAGATTCTACAGCATAGCTGTCTCTTCCGCATATAAAATAGCACATAACCATTCTGGTTACTCAAGAATTTCCCTGTGCCGTTACAGTTTGTCTCTTTGCATCAGAGAGTGGCTTTATGAGTGACTTTTTGGAGCACGTAACAACTGCATTTCCGAGTTAAAAACTTGGAATTTCATGCTGTCTTTCCTATCTGAAAGTAGGCGATTAGTTTGCAGTTATTTCTTTTCCTGGAACTTTATTAAAATGAGGATTTTTTTTCCCCTCATTTTCTCTTTAAGCTCCTTGGATCCACCACATTCTCCACAAAAGGAGTGGTGCGGCCTTCACTGCCCCCATTTTGGAGACTCCAACCTGGTGGTTTCTCAGTGGTTGGACTTCCAGTGATCTACAAACACGCACTTCTACCATCAGGGCCAATTTTAGAGCTTTGGGCTTATGACTTGAAACAGACTTCTGCCAAGGTTGACAACCCAGACCGTCCAGTTATTCAGTGCTCAGATCACAAGGGCATCGCACCCAGTTAGAAGGTCGCTATACCCTCCAGTATCACACATGCCTTGCAAAACTCAACTTCCCTAAAGCTTTGCCACAGCAGAGATTGCTCCCTCATCTAAAGAGCTCTCCCAGAAAGGCATTTGCAATGTACAGACACTGGGCTACCCCAAAGGAAGGGCCGTGCCAGGACAGCCATCTTTGGAATTATTTCCCTTCTCATTGAGGTTTTCCTTGGAGAACCAATATCCAATCACTCTGATTAGCTTATGAGATTGAACAGGAGCTACAACAATAAGCGATTCCTGATCTACACATGCTTTAAAACAGAAATACATACAATTATCAAGAAAACCTAAGATAGAAAATACATTAGGCTTTATATCCAATATTAGTCTTCCTAAGAGAACCACTAACTCTTAGTTTGATGCGTTTATCAACAAGAAAGTTATTTCATAGGCTCAGCACTGACTGTGTATTAAACTGAACCAGAGAAGGCAAGATCTGTTATCCAACTTTCCTGTACTACTGTTGTTTTGAGTTTCCTTTCAAGCCCTACAATAGGCTTTTCAGAAGATTGGTTTTTGACACTATTTCCTGACACTGATGCATCAAAGCAGTTAACCTAGGAGAAGCATCAAGGGAAAAGCACATCTTACAAACCCCTAGTCATTAGCAACATCCTCAGGTGACACAGAGAGCTAGAACAGTGTCAGCTCCCTTGCGGAGCAGATCCAAGGCATGCCAGTGAAATACCAATCCGAGGCTCATGTTTTTATTGGGATGGGAGCAGTGGAGAATTAGATGTGAAAAAATATTAGCTTCTATCAAAACCTCCTCTCCCTTTAGTAACTGTTGGAAGTTGTAGGTACAACATGTGAGATGACAGAGTACGAATGCCTTCGCTAATGGGCTGTAAAACAAGGCTGAGAGCCAGGGATTCACAGTGCAGCAGACAGAAAGTTTCTTGCTAGTCCACAGACATCTTCATTACGTGGCTTCATGCTGCATTAACAGCACATGTCTAAACAGACACGATCAGGACAATCAGGGAGTAACCTAAAACCATTCCTTACAAAAACCACATGTAAAAAACTTTCGTACCTTTCTACTTGAGAAGTAAATATTTCTGTTTGAAGAAATACGGATAGATGTTTGGGGTTTGAGTTTCCAAATATTTAGAGATATAACTTTCCTGAGCCCTGTGTTTAATGTTATTGAAATCACCTACTGTACACTAAGGCACCCAGCTGCCTGTTTGCAGGATGAGACCCTTTGCTCACTGCATTCATAAATACAAAGGCCAGAAGGAACCATTACAGCCCAGGCTGACCTCCTGCATAAAACAGGCCTTCAAATTTCAGACGTAATATAATTAGGGTTCTCAGGTTTAACTGATAACAGCAGCAAATACCCCACGGACACTTTAAAAATGTGTCAGGCAAATTTACACATAGAAGGTATGCTTTGATGTGTGTCACTGAACATCACCAGAGCTCAGCTCGTTCATGCCCAGAAGTTCGCCTTTCGTTTGTATTTTAAAAGCTCTTCCTGACAGCCTTCCTGCTCCTGCTCCGGGGAAAGCTGCGAGGACTGTTTATTGTTCTTGTCTTTTCTTAATATTTTTAAGCCCCTCTCCAGGCAATGGTCTAAGATATTTTTCTCTTTGTTATTTACTTGCCAGGAATGACTGTGGAGATGGTGCCTGAGGGTGCTGCAGGCTCTCCAAGGACAGCAACTGACACAGCATTTTTATTTTTTAATGCTCACCAATGCCGATAGCCTCAATTATGTTGGTTTTTATCTATTTTACATACTTTGAGCTGAGCGGCCTCGAAAAATAAAAGCCCTCCAATTAACCCTTGCTAAACTATTTCACTTTTGATTAATATTCAGACCAATTAATCACTTGTGCCATCACTCAGATTGGCTATATTTTTCTCCCCAGTGAAAAAAGTTATTCCCCAATAATCATTAGTGCCGTTAAATTACAATTCCGTGGAGAGGGACAGACCAGATGAATATACCTCTGAGTACAAAAACAGAAGGTGACTGGCAAGCTGCTCCAGACTTCAATCTATTTTGGTGTAATTGTTCACGTGACGCTGAAGGGCACGTTTGATAAGGGGTAGGTGATGTGTGCGATAGCATCACAAGATACAGGGTACTCCCACTGCAGAAGTACAGTGGGCACAAGACTGTGGAAGCCGGTATGGGGAGCTGAAAGCAGCAAAACCACGTGAATTATATTAGTTCCCACCCATTACATATTCATGAATGGGGGCTGGTATTTGTGAATTTGGCTCAGATCAGGCTGCCCTGACTGGATTCAGACTTCCAGCCAAACATTTCTTACAACTAAACATTTTCCTAAATGTGACATGATTTATTTAAAGAGATGTTTTCAAAGCGATCCAGTTACTGAGACTCTACGTATCATATTGCAGCTTTAAAAACTTGGCACTCTCCCTTCTCCCCCCAAATTTGCCCTGGTTATGAACTCCAGAAAACATAGTTTATGGTGGCACTGCTGAGACACGGCTTCAATTAGGCTACAGTGGGGCTGTCAGGTGCTGCAGCCAATTATCTAAAATGTAAATGTTTTAAGAAAGGCAGCACTTTTTGTCAGGACCAAAATGATTTCCAGCCTCCAGTTCATTGTTTCAGAACCAGAGGCACATAACTCAGAGAAACATGAGGCGTACAGTAAAAACATTGCATGTTGATTTACACGTCGTATTGACCAATACTATTGGTGAAGTATTTACCTTAATCGATATTAAAAGGTCACACCAATGATTTAAACATTGTCTCAAATCAGTCACTATTTTCATTCACCACGATATGAATACCTGTGAGCTCTTCACTTTTCCTACCAACTTCACCCGCCAGGGGAGGAACAACTCCTACCAAACATCCTCTTATCGCCAATTACATCTGAGAGTACATAGTTCAAATCAGAGTTCTAAATAGGAAGCTCTGCATACATCCACCTATGTAAGTTTCACATAAAAAACCAAAAGCGTTCTTGGAATTCTGCTGAGGGTGAGACCCGTGCTTAATGATGAAGAAACACAGTGCAAAAATACCCAACCAATAGGGAGTTCCTCCCAGGCCCCCTGTGAGTGAAGATTTCCACCTTACGCCCTGATCCATCTCACCTCCAAGATCACTGCAATGATTAGCTTCAATGCCTGGTCTGCAGGGCCTTAGTTGTACCTTCATCTCTCCATCAGGACAAACTCCATGCAAACCACCATCTCATTCCCGTTTCTGCAGTGTTTTCCCTTCACTATCCATGTTACCTAAGTTATCGGTCATCCTGATTATAAATATTCAGTATGAGAAAGAACACATTTGGGTTTACTCAGGTTGTAACATTTAGTTAAAAATCGGTTTTAATTCTAAATCAGATCAGCACATTACAGCCTCAGTTGCTGCACCGGACTGTGGCAATTATAAATACACTGCTTAGCTGTCAGAGTCACGTTGCTATTATTTACAACATGTGTTTAACAGATACGTTTGCCTTTTTTTCCCCTACAGAGAAATATCTGCTTACTTCATGCACATTTGTATATTTTCAAACATAACCACAATACAGAGGCAAATAATAACAAATTGAGAAAAGAATTTAATAGGATTTCTTGTTGCAAGCACGGCCAAAGCTTTAGCTGCTTTTCCTGATGACCTGCATACACAATTACATGCCTGAGTAACAGATGTAGTTCTTGTGGCCCCAGCACAGAACCACAGCTGACTCTCCACTGGAAACTTGAAGTTGTCATGCTCAACTCCCTGTCCCCCCTACCCCAAGTATGCCTATGCTTTGCTCAGATGCTTATTTAATGCTACCTATTTTTGCTCTTGCTGAAATTTACACAAGGTAGACATGAACCAAACAGGCAACTTTCAACACAACCATGTAATTTCTTCTACTCTTTAACAAGTACAGATCAACAGTATATCCACCTTAAGCCCGTTTTTAAATATATATTGAATCCTGCTACTCCCACTGATGTTTCCATGAAAAGTTACTTTTGATCTGTTTAGGAGCCAAACATTCCCAAATACTTTGCAGCCCACATGCCTCACAGACTTGGAGTCCCTGTAGATTCAGACTCTTCAGGGTTCAGCCTTATACTCCTGTCTTACTTTCACAGCAGACGTTAAGTCCTTGACCTTGGACCATAAAGGCTCCCTGTGCCTTCAAGCTATGGCTGCATGCTGGAGTTTCATGGCCTTGGCAAGTTCCTCCTTCTTAAAGGAACTCATAAAAGTGAGATCTCTTCTGCCTCTTCACTCCAACTTGACCTTACTGGTAATATTTTATAAGTCTCAACATTATTAGATCTCAGGCTCTCAGCCCAACCAGGAATATCTTGCCAGGGAAATGGCTCAACCAAATAGTCTTACAGCATCTATTCAAGGAAAGGGCAAACAAAAACAAAATCAAAGAAAGCTCAACATTTCCATATCATTGCCAAGACGCCATCCTGAAGTTCTGGATCCTTCTGGAACTCCAGCAAGTCACAGGCCCCGTGCCTCTGAAAACATCTACCAGTGAATGTCACCTGGGAGCTTCCAACAAGATCCAAGCAGGGACTTGAAGCATAAACACAACTATCTGGGACAACAGAGCAACTTTTTGGAATGGTAAGCCATTATGTGCATCCAAATTAACAACACTCCACACTTCTTATAAAGCAAGGTACTCTCCTTGCGTGAGCTCACTGATGAGCCACGAGCTGCAGGATTTAATTCCACACTTCATATTCTGTGGGCTTATCTGTTATTTCTGATAGGCAAGAGGCAGCTTCTTTACAGTACCAGTGCTAAGCCTTGTAGCTTTCCTGCTCAGACTTCCTCCCATGGTCCTGTCAGCTCTCCCAGCACACACTGCCCATCACCTCAGAATCACTGCTCCAGCAGCACCAGATGAGTCAGCCTCCACACATCCCACCTCACAGCCCAGCACTAACGGCACAAATCTCATCCTCTAATTGGAGCTCTTGGAAGCAGCGAGGATGCTGACATGAGTAGTGGTTTGTGGAACTGCCCCCTTAAACTTCTTCTTAATCTACTTTAACAAAGCTCCTTACTCTCCCTTGATTTAAGGGACTGTTACTGACTGCAGCTCAGATACATTAGCCTGTGAGCGAGGGGAGAGAAGACTGATAAATCACAAAAATGGATTGCACTGCAGGTAATTTACATGGGCGAGGGAAACACGCTCCTCACTATCCCAAAGAGAACGCAAAGGGAACGTGTCGTAAATCTTCAAACCGTTTGTTTGTGAATTAGGTTCCAACTACGACTGATTTTACGACTGTAAAATGAAAACTATTTACACATAACAGAATTAACTCTTGTAAAGACCAGATTTACTTATTCATAAATTAGAGCGTCCTTTCACTTCGCATTCTATTACTTGCAAACAAAGAGAATTTCCTGCCCAAATACTGTGCAGCAGCAGGGCTTGAAAATACCACTTATTTATTATAGACAGAAGCCGTATATATTGTACAGCATTCACAGCAATGCAAATTCTGGCCCAGAGCTCAGTCTTTCAGTTGAGTTTTGGTAGAGAAAATTGGGATTTTGCTGTTCTAGTGAGTAAACTTCAGCCAGATCTCCTTGCCAGAGACTTGTCACTTCACTACCTTTGGATCTTTCCTCACTTCAGAGCTAAAAGCAGAAAAACTGTCCAGATTTAGCAAAGCACACACCAAGAAAAACTAAATCATAGTTTAATTGGGTGCCTATGCTAGATACTTGGCAACACACCGACAAATCTGAGGTCTGAATCTTCAACATCCATACACATCATGAAATCATTCTGCCAGCAGTATGGAGTGAAAAGTGGCTATAAAACGCTCCCATATCACAAAGATAATAGCTCACAGCGCAGCAGGTACTAAATCCAGTATTAACTACTTATTGCACAGGGGGAACAGGCTAAAAATATCTTCTAAGGAGGAGCAGCATGTTTCCAGCCCCATACTGGCCAGCTGCAAGTCAGCTCACTTACAGTTCTAAGACAATCAGGCAGGGATAAAGTAAGCCGGCTCCAATCATAAGGAGTAACCTTAAAAGTAGTTATGAGAAGGGAAAGGGATAGGAGGTAACCTCAGGTGATCTTCAAGATAGTTTGGGAACAGCATCCCTTTCCATCCAGCACAGAGACTGCAATGCAGGCACCTGAACTAGAGGGAAGGGTGCGTTCACAGTCAGGTGTGCAGAGCAACTCTCTCCCTGGTTTGGACCCCAGACCCACTCAGACTCAGCCACATCCCCGCAATTAGACATTGGAAACAATCCTTTCTGACCTCAGTGAATCTATACCACGTGCAAATCTTTGAGGCCAGGCTGCAATCTGCTTGCTGGCACTCTCATCTCATTCCTGGAGATGTGGGAGTGGGAACTAGAAGGCTTGGAAAGGACAATTAAAATTCTCCATAGTCAAAAGGCCTACTTTGTTGTTTGCAATCACTGTAATTACTATGGAAACATCTCAGATGAAGAGCAGCCAGCCCCACAGCACCTGGCTCTCCCAAGCAGTAAGGCTGAAGCTCATGGCAGGCTCTGGGCACTGAGCCCCACTTGCTGGAGCACTGCAAGCCTGGGGACATGGCTGCAGCCACACACACCCTGCTGCTGCCCCAGCTATCTGGGAGCCCCCCAGGTCAGAAGAGATGGATGTGGTCTCTAGACAGATGACTCCTTCATATGAATAATATATGTGCATCCGTTTATAGCAGGTGTTTAATCCGCAAGGGCTTTTCTGGCCAGTGGAAATTCTATCACATTATTTCTTCCTTGTCACCGTTATAATACTTTTTAAATGTTGTTTTTCTTTCCCCTGTTAAAAGGAAAACATTTCTCAGAAACAGTAGTGGGCTGTTAGGGCTATAAAACAAGTTTGCACAGTCATGTAACACGTTGAGCCACAAGACACGACAGAGCGTGTTTTATGGGGCAATTAATACTTGCCTTGGGAGCACTGTGAGGTATGAAGCACCATCAAACACACGCTGGTACATCCAAATTCAACTTGTGAGGCTGCATTTTGAGCCTTGGCAAATAATTATGAATTAGTTGCCGATTTCTAACTTGCACTGGTTGAAGGAGCCATGCTCAGCACCAACAGCAGGCAAGAGCACTACCAGCATATTGGCCTCACCACCAACCCAGCTGCACCCCAAAAGCAGCTCAATGCAGGGCAACATCCCCCTGCCAGGAGCTGCAGCACTGAACAACACACCAGCATCATAACACAGAGCAGGAAAGTTGTAGCAGCAGAGGCTGACTGGCAAAGCACAGTGATCGTGTTCCTCCCCACACATATTACAATGAAAGAAGGACAAATGAAGTGATAAGGCTGAGTTACAAGCAATGCCAGGTCTGCATGATCAGCTCAGAGCCAGATCCTCACCTGCTATAAATCAGCACCATCCTACAAAACTCATGTTTCCCCTTGAAACTAATGTCCTGGGCTGTCATGCCTAGAGCCATGACCCTTACAAGCTGGTATTCCAGACTAATCCTCCAGGGCTGTTAAAACTATACATACTGTTTTTTCTTGGATCTCCTTTTAATTCTTGAAGCTCATCTAGATTTCTGCTAGCCTGACTTTTGGAAATCTAAAGCTTTGGTTTTTTAATCACTTTCATACAATGGTTCTTTAAAAACATTAGAAACAAGTATTAGAAGGCCTTCGATTCGACAAAACACACAGGACTGTCCCTACCAGCTTTAAGTTGACCGAGTCCTTCCCTAAATTAGGATTTTATAAGGGACCTCATATTTGTAGTGAAGGTGGGTTGCAATGCAGTTCTGTAACACTCTTCAGCAGCTCTACTTTCTTGGCTGGTTGCAAGAATTTCCTGCAGCATGCACTACTGCAAATGCTCTTATGCCAAAAGAAGTAGATACAGAGGTGCAAAAACAAAAGGACCCACATGTAAGAAAGTACCGTTTTGTTTCTCTCAAACTGGAGATTTAATAGCACCAATCCCAATTCTGAAAGGAATGTCTGGGAAAAGTTGCTAATAACATTTTACTTTTTTTCCTTAAAGCAGCCTTAAAAATAGAGACTGCTGAACTTTTTCATGGCTGCGTTCACAACTTGGTTTGTGAACTACCATGTGTGCTTATATGACAGCTTCATTTTTTCCCTGCTTGCAGCTCTGACCAATCCGTGCCAAATCAAGTAGCTGTACGGCTCGTTAAAGTACAGCAAAGCAAACAAAAAGGGAATGTTTATTTTACATTACTGTGTCAGATCTCACTTTCATGGACTACTTTTCCAAAGAGAATAAGGTGAGGAGGGTTTGGGGAACCTCTGGTTCCCACCACGATGCCAGTCAGCCGTCTTCCCAGGGAAGTCCCACCCAAGACTGGCTGTCCTTTCAGTACTTACAGTTCAATATTGACCAGCTGCTCTTGCTTATTTCTACTGAACTTCTATTGACGTTTGAGGCATTTTCATTACAGTGGCAAAGGCAGAGCTTAAATCGTGGCAGCCTTCCTGTGCTAAGTTCTCTCAATATCCATTTGGAGATAGGATGCTAGAGATGTTTGCTTTGAGTCATTTTTATTTAACCGCTCCCCATCTTTATCTTATTTGAGGCCTGTACACTGACCTCTACAAGTAATAGCAAGGTTACAAAGACAGCGAGAGCTCCCAAATATAGGTATTTATCTCCATTAATCTGCCAGAACTGCTCACTAATCATGGTCCCATTAAATAGATGTCAGAGAGCATCAATTTCTTTGATTTCTGAGATCCAATTAAAACATAAGGAGTAGGCATAACAATTACAGTACTTTACATAATAACTTTGCATCTCCATTCCTCCTGCATCCTATTAAACATTTTAGCACCTATTAGGGATGACACACTGTGTACTATGGAGGTCAAAAACTTAAAGGAATCCATCCAAAAGTCCAAGAGTACTGAAAACACTGGTGGCATTTGACATAATTTATAGTGCTAAAGAGCTGGGGAACAGGAAAAGGTTGATGTAGTAATAACATTAGCAGGAACTATACAGTCCATGCAAGGCAGTGCTAAATAAAGTGCCAATCAATAGCTCTTTTATTAGCAGGTACAATCAATGTACAGCAGGCAGGCCTGGCCAATTAAGCTTATCGACTGACCAAAGAGTAGCAGGAAGCATTCTTTCCTCGGTTTTGTTTTCCTTTCAGTAAGTGAGAAACGAGTTCCAGTTTTATCACTGGATTCCCACCAAGGCATCTCCAGGAGTTCCTGTGGAGTGGAAGCGCTGACAAAAAGCAGGCAGGAGCTATCTTGGTATCCTTTAACCTAGGGTCAGCCACCAGAGCCCACGTAGTCAAGGGTCACTTGCAAAGTAAGTTTTTTTTCCTAGTGACTGTATGAAGTAAAAATGTTTGAGATGAAGAGGAGAGAACCGCTAAGGGAAAACAGCAATGCCACCTAGCAAGGCTTAACTATTAACAGTCCTGGAAGGCCCAGGGAAATGAAGCCTGTTTCCATTCCATGTATTCAGTGCATAAACTCTGTAAAACTCCAAGTGTAGAGCAACTCGAGTACCTTCCCTTGGAAGAAAGAACTCCAAAACTACAACTTCAGTAAAAAATTAAACTGAATTTCCACCTCACATTGTAAAGGCTGCTGAAAATACGGGCTTTACTATTCAGCTGTGACTAACTAGGCAGATGCAAATAGGATATTTATCCCCAGTGACCCCCCCCAACCCCCAACTCTGATCTCCTCTTCCTCTGTTATCTCTTTCAAAAGGAAAAAGCTCAAAGACCTGATAAGCTGTGGGTTCTCAGTGTGATCAAACAAACACTGTGCAGTGGTCACAAAAAAGAAAACACATTGTAGGAACAAACGGTAAAGATTATGTTCTATGAAGAATCGCATCCAAAATTAGCAGCCCTGGTGCCAATTTCCCACTGATGGAAGCTGGCTGGGATGGCTGGGGCCTGGCCTCCCAGCAGACAGCATGCAGCATCCATCCCTGCAGTCAGGCAGGCTACATCAGCCTGCTCTGCTCTTCTTGGGTTTGATCCTTCAGCTTCCTATTGGAAGTCAGTGAATACAGCCTAGTTCGCCAGGCTCGTATCCCTCAAGGTCTGGCACATTCAGAGCTTCAGTTATTAACACCTCAAAAAAGCTGGGGGGAGGAAGGGCATTCTCAGCATGTTTGACCACAGGCAGATGGGCCCTGCAGGATAGGTCAGTTTCCAGCTTCATATCAAGCAGCTCCCTCAGCTGTATCCAATTCAGGAAATATTTTAGCAATCTGCAAAAGCTGCCTTAAGTGTCAAACAATCCACAGCTACAGGGGAAGGATCCCACTTGTTATATTTATTCTGTTTGCTGGCATTATTTGCTCGCAGATGATAATTTACAGACCTAAGGAAAGCAAATCAAATAACTTTACATCTTATCTAAGCATCACAAGCCCAGCCTTTGGTGCAACTCAGAACTGCTCAGACTGCATCCACCACACTGGGTGTTGTATGATCCTACTTTCAGTGCATGGCCTCTGCAAATATTCACCACAGACCACACGGGCACACATTCCCCTTTACTAGAGAAGCCAATCTAGCAGTAACCCAGCTTTGTTCACCTCCCTTCATGACACACAAAACCCCTGGCCCACTGTATTATGACCATGAAACACAAAGCACAAGACAAAAAACAAAGCAGGTATTCCACAGAAGCACAGAATCAAATGGATTGGAAGGCATTTCTGGAAATTCCCTAGCCCAACATCACTGCTAAAGCATGATCCCCACAGCAGGTTGCACAGGGAAGTGTCCAGGCAGTTTTGGTATATCTCGAGAGGAGATCCCACAGCCTCTCCATACATCTAATTCCAGTCTCCATTTCTTTCTTACATGGCAGCTCACAGAAGGTGATGGAAGACTGCAATAACAACCAGGAGCAGTGTAAAGCAACTCAATTTTTCAGAAGCATTTCTCACTCAGCCCTATGGTTCAGCTTTCCATGAGCTCAGAGGCCACAGGGCTTCCAAAGGAAAGTAAATCGCACTATTGCTTTTGGTTGAAGAAATCACTTAAAGACAAACTGAGAAACAGTCTCAGCTATTTTGTTCACAAAGCAGAATCTTATTCAAGATCCCCTTATTTAATCCAGTCTGGCTACAAGGCTCAAAGAGTTCAGCTTGTCTTTCAAATAGAAGTGGTCTGCTCTCTGAAATGCTTCTGCCAGTGACAGTTCAGGCCCACATTCTGCTCTGAAACCAGGACATTTATAATCACTATTCAGCACATCTGAACATGGCTTTACTTCAACATTGCACTATGCATATCCAAGCACTACAATGCAAATCTAGATAGAACTATCTCTGGAAAGCCATGGGCGCAGGGGACAGCCAGCCCCAAACTTTACTCACCTCTCAGAGCTGCCCAGCGCTGCTTCTTTCTTGCTCAGCACAGTCACATCACTGGTGGAGACATCCAGCCAAGCCACTTCATGGCTTCATCTGCCACTGCTGGTCTCTCTTGCCCTCAGAGCTGGAGCTCATTCCTCTGCAAGAGCATCTGTAATGAAGAAGACATCCATTAACTTGGTTGAACATCTAAACTAAGCTGAAGAGATACAGTAAGTAAAAAGCCTTTGTGAAGGTAAAGCCTGTACTGAGATGCACAGGAACTACTGTCTTCCAGGTTACAAAAAGTCACACCTCAGGGTCTTGGTATATTGTTATTGTTTGGAGGCTCCAAAGGCAAGCGAGTTATGACTCAAACCACCAGGACTGTCATGCTTTTGCCAAGGAGCAGCAAGTTCTAAGATACAGGACTACATCTTCCCACTCAACACATTCTCAACTAGAATCCTTAAAGCAAAAGTGGGACACGCGCTACAAATCCCACTTGGTTGCTCAACAAAATCACTTTGAAATTCCCTTTCCGTGCATCCATTTCAGTAGAGGGAAGAGAACCAAGAAGCCAAAGCTTCCCAGGAAGGCCCTCTTGTGAGCACAGAGGTGGTGCCCACTGCAAAACTCCCGATGCTCCCTGTGCCTCTTTTCCCATTGTGCTCCTTTCTCAGTGGTGCAACAGGTGGCAGCAGTTTGTTTTTTAAAGGTCTTTATTTCCTTACTGCCATTTTTCATGCACCATTCAAATCCCACCCACTACCATCCCCTAGCAAAGAGCAGACATAATGCTAAGTCTAATTATCAAAGGCTGAAACCCAGCAAGCAAGCAATCATTTAGTGACACGCTCGTGATTTCATTGATTTGAAAAGATATCTTTTGTGGCTATTGAAAAAAGAAAAATTGCCAGAGACTAAAACAGAGTCACTTACAACACAGCACATGAAAATACCAGGACTGGAGGGAGATGAGTGAAGAATGTTCATTTGTTTTCTCTGAAACCAAACCCAGCTCCTTGGCACGTGAGTCCAGAAGTCACCTAAGATGCCTTTTATTATAAACAACCTTTCTGCTGAGGTTTGCATTATAATTAAGGGTGATTTGAACTGTCACAAAACCAGCATTCCTAAACTACTTTTCTTAAGAGTCAAAGTCCTGTAGTTTTCTTTACTTTCCTCCCTTTTCCTTTATTATTTTTTTTACTGCCAAACAAGTGCTCCAGCAGCTGCATTCCTGGGGAACACTGACATCCAGTGGAGAGCTGGGGTCATCCCTAGAGCCACTGAACTGGACCCCAAGTCAGCAGCTGGGAGAGCAGCAGCCCAGGAGCCACAGGTTGCACTGCAAACCAAGCTGAGCCTCAGGAACAGCCTGGGTGACCTTGAGCTACAACTGTTATTTTGTCGTCTACATTAAGGTGATCACATTTCTACCCATGTTATTTCTAGTGGTTTACTTGTGAAGCTCAGATGTGGGTTGGTTGGTTGTTGTTTTTTGGTGGTTGTTTTTTTGGTTAAGGAAATGTTGGAAGAAAAACTGCTTGTATCCACTGGTGAGCAAATACACCATGCTTGCATCTGTTTCAGTGATACAGGATGACATGGTTATGTGTTTGGACAGCATTGTATTTCAAATGATAACAGACAGTCAACAATTAACATTGTTTTCCTTGGAAGAAACAGAGCCTCTAAGGTCACTCATGTTATCACCTAGCACAGAGACATCTGATAGCACCAGCTGGCTCCAGCCACCACAAGGATGTGCTTCCAAGTTGGCTCAGTAAAAACCTACCCAAAGGCAAACACACAGCTTGGTCTGGGAATCATGTCCATAAAGCCCACACTCAGATGTGACCATCTCCTGCTCCCCAGTAACTGCACCAAAGATCAACTTCCAGGAGCTTTCATTTTAAGGCACCGCTTTGTTAGGAGCATAAGGGGTACAGGAACAGTGAATGGCCACAAGAATCACAGTGCTGCCTCCAAACCACAGTAAGCAACACCCAAAGGAAGAAAACAGTTGTACTGCAAGCTGCAAAACAAGAACCCTTTCACACAGAAATATTCGAGGTTTCTAAATTGGTTTTCACTCCATGCTGCAATCCAGGACACAGCTTCAGAACACTTCATCCTTCTGATCCCTCAGTGTGGCAAATCCACCCCATCACAGCCACTGGCCCAACCACAAGCTTGATCTGAGCGGGACTGGGTTTTCAGAGTCCCACAGAGAGAACTGGAACCCAAGACAGTCATATCCCAGGCACTGTCCCCACAGCTGCTTGGAGCAATCAGCCCCAGCTTGCTCTCTGCTTTACCGCAGACCCCACTTCCATTGGGCAGACCCATTTGTCATTAAGGCTGTTTCACCACGACATTTCCAAATAAGACTTTGATCAGAAGTTCCCAACCAGCTCCAGTCAGGTGTATTAACCTTCTGGCCAATAAGCCGTGCCACGCTCCATTTCACAGCATGCAGTTTTAAACCAACTCTAAATGGTTTTTGTGAAGTTCCTATAGATTTGCACCAGAAAAAAAAAAGATATTGAGTTGTTACACATATTCCTTAGCTTGCAATAATACAAAACAATCCAGTTAAAGGAGCAATTATCCTCCACATCCTGCTCAGTGTGTGCACTGAATTGCACCCATCAGCGCCTTACTATTGAGAGCAGCACCTCAGGGTGGTCAAACTGCTATCGCCTTTGCTTCAGAAGGGCTTGAGCATGCATTTAAAAACAGCAACGGGGAGTGGAGATGCTGCCTTGGAAGGATGCACCAAGAGCAGTGCTGAGGCCAGTCTGTGCTCACGTGCCTGCTGCACCTGGGACAAAAGAGCATGCCAAACAGGCAACCTTTTTCTACCAAGGATCTCTGCTTCAAAGGTGAGCATGAGATACCTGTTCACTTCACTCCTGACAAGAAGATTTATAAATCTCTCTAAAGTTCGTGCTATTTTAATCTATTTTTCAGAAGTATACGTACAGATTGTAGTGCTATTAAAGAAAGTGTTCCTTTTTCCCCTCTAGCAAACGTTAGACCTGTCTTAAGGCAGGATATCTCCTTACTGCCTGTTTGATTTTTGTTACACAGGTTAAGTAAAGAAATACCTCTTTTTTTGTTGTTTTGTTTAAAAAAAAGAAAGTTCTTAATGCACCCTTCCAAAGGAAATAATAGGGAATGGCTCTTGTTTCTACAGCTAGCAAACTATGTGGTTTCTTTTATGAGCTAAATGAAAGGAACATACAGAATAATCATTATGGATTTGTATGAAATTACTAGGTATGGAATGCAGTAAATCCTCAAACAAGCTTTAACTATAGCTTGTAAGATATAATAATCAGGTAAAACTGGAGACTGTCCTTTTGTAAGATGCAGCAGAAACCTAATATTTTATCGGAAACCTTGATTTATGTTTAATAGCTCTGCTACCTACTAAAAAAGATCTTGTATTAGCAAATGGGTACAGATCCAGTCCATTAGCTTAGGACAACTGAAAAACTCAAGGGTTTTGTGAACTAATGCAATAAAATATCATTAAACACTGTAGCATGACAAGACAGACAGAAGGTTTGAGTTGAAAGTCAGGAGAAGTGTTTGAAATGAAGTAAAACGTACAATAGATATGTTTAGGTACATCTGGCTTACATTTGCAGTAGGTCGTCAGAGGACCTTAGTGTCTGTGATGTAAATGAATAACAGAGCCCTCAACAATTTAACTGTCATCAGTATAAATGCTTTAACTGGCACAGTAAAGCAAAGCTCTGGGCCTCTTTCTAAATCTCCATAAGCTCCTGGTCTGAATTATAAACTGGGGCTGCATTACCTGAAGATGAAAGCAGCCAGGTCAATTCACTTAAAACCAGAGAATTACCACGGCGAGGCTGTGATGAGCAGCACAGCAGCATGTGTGCGAGCGTGCAGTTGGGGCTTCCTTGTAGAGCTTCGTGAAGGCAAGAGGAGCATCTGACTGGCTGGGCATTACAAACCCAGATTTGCAAATGGAAGGAAATCTATGTTTTCAGCAAGTCAGCATTTCCAAACAGTAAGACCAGAGATAAACCTCTAGAATTAAGTCTCTGCTAAGAGAAGGAACACTGCTTTAAGGAACAAATAACTCCTGTGTGATGTGCTCTGAGCCTGTGGCTTGCAGACAGCTCCCACCAGGCTGCAACTATCACGCTTACAGCCAGGTCAATGAGCCTGACTACATAAGCTCTGCTGCTGCCTTCAGGGCCTTTAACCAAATCTTTCCCTTTCTTCTTGCTCTCATTTCCTTACTTATCTTCTGTCAGCCTCGAGATCGGCAATTCTGAACAGCAGAGGTTATCCCAAGTGCTGTAGGTGTGTGACACAACAGACTGATTCCAAGGCTCCTGCACCAGACAAAACCCAGACACCACTGCTACAAAGCTTGATGAGTTGGAAATATTGAACAATTCTGCTGGGTAAGGGCAAGCAAACTGAGAGAGCTGCAATAGCAGATTGAGCACACTTACTGCCATGCGGCTCAGTTAGCGTCTCGTCACATAACCTTATGGGCTCAAGATGAAATTGTTTCCCTCCCCCTTCAACAATTGCATAGGATGTTCTCCTTTATAGTAAATTCCAAACAAATTAATGGATTCCAACATGCACCATCAAATTTATATTTCCTCTTCCACAGAGTCCTACCCCTGTAAGTAATCCTTAAAATTCGTCATGAAGCTTTCAAAACAATTTATGCAAACAAACATCAAGCGGAGCTATTTGTATTGGCAGCACATTTCACTTAACAACCTACAACAAGGAACAGATGGTTGGAGCTCTGGAAACAGCTACAAAGAGAACAGTAGGAGCAAGTCCATCAGAAGCACTTTTTTTCCCCCCCAATTTTGTGAAGATTACAGACTTGTTCATGTTTATTTCTTTGATTAGGCTGTTATTTTATGTACTCATGAATCCTTCCCTTGCATTTCATGGAATAAATCCCCCAGAATCACATCCCAACTGCGCCTCGTTTACAGAAGTGCTGCTTTATGGACTGAGCTATCTGCTCCTCACTGATCCGGCACGTTCTGAAGTGGTGGGGAAGGAAGTGAAACAACGTGCAGATGTTAGGACAAATTTAAGGCAAGCATCTTAACAATTCATATTTGTCTTTACCCCTCTGCCCAGCCCCGAGTCTCTATATTAAAGCAGTCAGAAGCAAATGAGCTGTACAGCCGCATCCATCACAAACACCATTTGGGCCACCACTGGTGCTGTAAGCAACAGGATTCTGAAAGCAATCAGTGAAACATCATGAAAGTGAAGCAAAAAGGACTCTGATTCCACTTGTGATGGAATTGTCATGTTTCCCCCTTATCAAAATAAATGAAAGGAAAAACTTGTTAGAAGCAGAAGCACTACTCAGCTGTACAGATCTTTTAGAAAGAAGCAAGTCTGTCTCTGATGGCCAGTAACGAGGCAAGACTCTTTATTACCAGCAGCACTAAAACAAAAAAATCACTGTCATGTCCACTAGAATCTGTTCTAAGTTCATGCAGATATACTGATAGAAGCCCATGAAGACTCCCCCAGTCCTGGGATTAACTTGAATATATAGGGACAGCAGCCCCATTGCCCAGCACAGCTCAGCATGCATCCTCACTGCCACAGCTCAGGCAAAATGAACCCCCAGTGCCACACAGGGACCAACACAGGCTGTGATGGTAAAAAATGAAAACCAAGAAGTCCTTTACTCCCATAGAGAACATCATGATGTCTTGAAGCAACAAAACCCTTTATGAAGGGCATTAACCTGGGTGGGGACAGAGGTCAGCTCAGAAGGGGTTGGCTTTGAGAACTGAAACCACGTTAAATCTTGGTGAGGCAAAGCCAAGGACAGCACAGACTGGTCTGACAGCTTAATAGCATCTTTGAGCATCACAGTAAAATAAACTTGGTTTGACACACCACCGTGTAGTTTCTGTTCTGCTAACAGTATGACAGTGGTTGCATAGCAGGGTGGCTGCAGAGCTGCTTTCACTGGCTGCTTCAGTGAGCCACGGCATCAGTCCTTACACACCCCATGCTTCTGCAGCACCATGTAACACAGCAACGACTAAAACACTGCTCAGGGACAAACCCAACGCCACAGAACAACATCCTGCCTTACACAGCACCACAGGTCCAAGTTTTCCTCTTGGAGCAAACTACAGTTGGATGCAGCAGCAGAAGCCCATGCAGTCAACACAGTGCAACGCTTCCCAGAATCAAGCCACAGGAAAACAAGCTCGCAATGAAGCTGACCTAACAGTGCTGCTGAGCAAAAGGCTCTTTGGGGGAATCAGGTGGGGCAGAAAATCTGGACAAGTTTTGTCACACAGGTATTTCTTTAAAGTTGTAAACAAAAAAAAAGTAAAAGTAAACATGAAAGCTGATTCTTTCAGAACCTGAGCTATCTGGCTGCACTTTAAACCAATCTGAGCATAGCTACAGCTCTGAGTTCACGATCCGACCTGTAACATGATATCCAAACCCAACAATCAGCCTGAAGTTCACTTCAGCTTTCTTCATTTGGAGGATTACGACGAAGCGTTTCCTGAGATATCACACTCCCAGCAGCTAATGGCATGTGACAACCGAGCACTCTTACACTGACATTCTAGAATTGCAAGCACTTGGCCTCTCCCCTGAGCAGAGCGGTGAGGAGTGGTGCTGTGAGCCTGCAGTTGGAGCCATGCAACTCAGTGAAGTTGTTTCTGTGGTGGCACAGACAGTCATACAAACAAAGCCAGGAGATGAACTCCCAAGGCAGTGGGAGAAATAAGTGTCCAACCCCTCTGCATCTCCGGTGCTCTCCCTGAGGGGGTCTCCAAGCTGACCACGTAAAACAGCATCACTCCACAGTGAGTAAAGTTTTGTGTTTGCTTTAATCTTCCCTCATTTCAGTTCCCAAACCTGCATGCATGCTGCTGTTTAAACCAGCAGAGTACCTTCAGAGCCACTCCAGCATGAAGAGCCTGCTCAGCTGCTGCAGGCACCAAGCAGGGGGGTGCCAACATACACCCTGTGCTGCAGGACAGCAGCAGCTTCCTGGGGGCAGCTGCACCATCCCAGCACTGCCCAAAGCCCCAACACAGCTGCTGGGGTTCAGCCTGAGTACAGGAGCCAGCACTATTCCCAAAAGCATTAAAAGAAATCAGGATGCTTGTTATTAAGCTTCAAGTTCCCTTCTAAGGGAAAAATGCTGTTTCAGCTGAATTTGGTGGAATTACAGGAGCTGGTTAGGTTAAATGCTGACTGTGTTTCCTGGAGGGCACCTGAGACAATGGCCTGACCCAAATTATTTAATCTTGATCCAGACTTAAATTATTCAATTTTAAGCTTCACAACTCCAGGAAAAGGAAAACATAACAGAGGCTTGTGAGCTGCTTCCAGGCCTGGGAGCTGGGAAGGGCACCACAACCCAAAGCCCACAGTGACAAACCTCAACAGAAAGAGCTGCTGAGGGAGGGGACGGGGGCTTCATGCCCATTTGGCACCAGCTGGCTGCTCTGCACAGCAGCGCAGCTTCCATCAGGAGTTTAGCTTCAGGACTCAGGTGAAATTTCTGCCCAAAATTGAAGAGGCAAAGATCAGCTCTCCATGCTCCCAGCCTGGCACAGCCACCAGCACCAGAGCCTTGCCCCTGCCATATCACTTATCCCCAGTGCAGCTCTGACTATGAACCCCAGCCTGGCCCTGAGATGTTTCCCAATCAAAGCATCATTAAAAGTTTCCCCAATTACTCCCGCTCAGGACATTCATTTTTCAGACTGAAGGAAGCCAGCCATACTGTGTCAATAATAATGAACTTATTAACCTGAAAAAGATAAGGTATTGATCAGCTTGCTCACACCTTTCAAGAGCTTGCTGAGTAACAGCATCCGGAGATGAATTTAAAGGAAAAATCTCAACCTTTGAATGAGAGGGATTTAGAAAGTACGCATGAAGCATGTAAGATTGCTGAGCTGCACAGTGCAGCAGCATGCACAGCTCCTAGTGCTCCTCATCCAAAGCTCACCAGGGTACAAGAAGCTGTACAGCTGTGTTTGTAGGACTCCAACCACTGCTAATTCACCCAGGTGGGAAAAGGCATCCATTAATTAAGACTAAATGGCCCTCTGCCTTAGCTGGACCCACAGCAACTTCATATATCTTCCAATTGTACAATAATCTGCTACATGGTCTCGGGTCTCAGCTCAGCACAGGGCAGCCTAGCCTGGGCATTTCGCCACCAACCACACAAGGAAATGGCTGTATGGGTAACAGCAAGGAGAGCAAATACTCATCAGCAGCACAGCCAAGGCACCCAGCATGGGATGCTGCAACAGAACCAGGAGCACCATCTCCCTGCTGCTGGAGGAGGGCTCAGCAGAGCAGAGCTGCCCCATACCAGCCCCTCAGCCCATGCACAGCCTATTACAGCCTACATCCAACTGCACCTGAGCAGCACAGCACAAATCCTGCACACACACACAATGTGTTTCTGCAAGGGACAGTAATTTTCAGTCTTCCTTCTACCCCTCACTGGGCAATTCCAAAAAAAGCATGTCCTGGTAGAGCAGCCGAGCCCTTCCCATACACTCCTGACCTACATACATGCTTAATATGTTAATTTTTGTTTTGGTTTCAGAACAAAACCTGCCTTTTAAAGAATATTTTAACAGATTTAAAACCAGAAACACTGCACTCCCCTGAGGCATTAAAAAATGCAAACTGAAGACTTCCCATGTGTCGAGGTTATTACTTATTTCCTTCCAAAAACAGAAGAAGTGTTGCAACAGTTGTAATGCTCCAGCTCACTAGGCCAAGAAGATGTTTTCTTTCTGCACACTCATTAACCATAGTGTGGAACTCAATAACTGGTCTAATTTCCTACTTTAAATGTTTTTCTTCCCTCCGGTTTTCATTTTATGTTTTACATTTACATAGGACTACACTCGACCACTTACCTTGAGAGTCTAGATGCTGTCAGAAACAATAAAAGGAAAGGAAAAGTGTCTGGAATCACAGAAGCTTTAGTGTTGAAAATTGTAATTTAATTTCTGTAAATGAATTTAAGCACTCAAAGCTTTCTTTGTCAGCCACAGATGAAAAACTGATAGGCTTTGAAGGCAGGCAATGTTTTTTCAGTCAAACCTCTGAAGTAAATATTTACATTAGATATAATAAGAGATGTTATTTCACACCACAGATTAAATCACAGCTAGTTATTAAATCTGGTATAACACTGGGGAGCTCCCCGCTCCTGCTGCCCACAATGGGCGCTCTGTCACTATGCTGGGAGCCCCAGGACAGCTCCTGAGCTCCCTTCCCATCCCTAAGCATCCCTCAAGGTGCTTCAGTGGCCTCAGGGGCCCTCACACCAACCCTGCCTGCTGCGTGGCACAGGGACAGTCACCTCACCTGGTTCCAATTCTCTGCATGGATCAGCAGGGCTGGGGAACACATTGCTCAGTAGGGGCTCAAGGACAGGACCCTCACCCTGGTACCACAGATTGGAACAGACAGGGGGCAGCTCTGCCCGCTGCCTGCCCTCAGCTCCACCTGCATGCTCACCTCCTGCCAAAGGGCACAGAAGCTTTTCCCTGTATTTGGAAAGTGGTTTTTTCCAGAAGAAAGCTTCAGAGCATGCTAAAAAGTAGGATGACAGCACCTCGTAAGTGAGGAGGCATTGCATTTCTCCTTTTGCTCTAATAACTATTGAGGGTAGATCACTCTCCTCCCATCCTGCCTGTCTTTCTCTGCCTTCCTGCACAGACTTAACAAGACTGCTTATTTACGCATCCACTGTGCTGTACTTCTAAGGCAAGGTCATTAACTTTGGCAGTTTCACCTTACCTTTCATTTCTGCACCATTTCTGCCCTCTACCTCCCCAGAGCATGAGGGCAGCAACCAGCAGACTGAGGGCAGTGGAATCCCTCCGCTCACTTTTCTGGTGCAGATACACTGCAAAAGTTGCTTTGGTTTGGCTGGGCATATGTCACACAAAAGCACCTGAAAGGTCTGTCTGTAAGGGAGTGATGCAGGAAATCCTCAGGTTTCACCCTCACCCCAGCATGGTGAAGGTTCCCAGGCTGGTTAATGGAGCTGGGCATCTCTCTGAGCATATGCACAGCCACACAGACCTGGCCTGGGGAGCTACCAAGGGCTCATACCCTCTCATCCCAAGCACTACTGACTTGGGAGAACTTTTAAGCAAGATGATGCGATCCCATTAAACTCCAGAAGCACCAAGGAGAGGTGCAAAACAAGGCACTTTCTTACTAATGGCAGGACACTGTAATATTTTCCTCTGCTTATCAACGTAATAAAGCAGAGGGTAAGGCCCTGCAAACAAAATTAAGCTGAAAGGGGCTAGAAATAGTACTGTACTGCACCAGATATCCACCAAAGAAGAATACAAACATGTAGTTTCTAGGAAAGAACACAACCATGGTATGCTAACTGCAATAAGTATTAATTAAATCATTATTAGCAATCAATCTAATTTCTGTCACTTCCTGATATCTTAACTAAAGGCATATTTGCAATACTCTTATAACAAGTTACAGCTCAAGCAATAGAGCTGCTTGCAATAATTCAGAAACATGTACACTTTCATATGAATATATCATGCCTAACTAATGAGATTGCTCATTTCATAACTTCAGTTCCATTTTTATTATTTCATAAAACTGGAAGTCCTTATCCATTTTATGAAAAACACCAAACCTTTGTGAAATTCATTAAATAAGCATAAAAAATTCATTAAACAAGTGAATTGCATTCATGGCTGCTTTGATGCAAATGCCCTTTAAGCAATGTAAAACTCCATATTGATTTAACCTTTCATGTTCTGATATTTTCATGTGGAGATATATATATATATAAATCTTTATTCAAGGAATGAAATTAAGTTCTGATCCCTTGATCTCCAGCCAGGGTGAGGTAGATTGGTCAATTTAAATAGTCACTGCTGATCAGCAAACAGCTGAGTTTGTACTAAAACTGAGCACTAGTATTCCCGTACCTCCTTGCCAGCAGATAAATACACAGATAAGATCTCTGGCTGAATCAATAGGATGCCTGAAGTTTTGTCTATAGAAGAGAGGCAACACTCACCCCTGCTGGGCTGGCTATCACAAGGCCAAAGTGACCTGCTGAGGAGCGGCTACTCATTCCTATTTTCCTATTGCCCCCACTTCCACTCAAAACTGCAGCAAGCTGCACAGCCAACAGGCTGGGCTCTGACTCCCCATGCACCCAAGAGCTGCCCAAGATGGGAGCTGCATGGTTTTCCTGGGGTTACTCTCTACCCCTTTGCCCAGCAGATACAATACTTCATTGACTCACTTCCTGCCTTTGAAATCTATGGAAACCACAAAGCTCTCCAAACCTTTGGGCAGACAAAAGTCACTGCGACCCCTAGCCCAGCAGAGTTCTTTTCTTCACCATGCTGACAGTGCTACACAGGTGGTAACATGATGATGTTTCTGTGACCAAGGCATGCATCCAGTACCCAAAACACACCTGGTTAGATCCAGAGCTGCCACAGACTGAAGTACCTGCAGTCCTCCAGCCATCCCCAAAGCTCCATTGATGAGAAGCAGTCACTTCACCAAAGGGTTTATGACAGTCTGACTGCAGCAAGCCAGGCAGAATTGGAAGGACAGGCAGCATGCAGTGACACAGCCATGCCCACGGCTGGGTTTGTGTGCTTATCCCACCATGAAGGTGCCAGCTTGGAGGGTACTGCGCAAACTCACCACACTTAATCTCACTACAGTCCCAAGAAATCAATACGACTTAAAGGGGATTTAGATGATATGGTTAAATACCATATAAAACACTGCTGAACTGGGCCTAAGGCACTCAGGTGCCAGCAGAGCTCAGTGCCATCTCTTCACACTCCTACATCACATCCCTTGCAGCCCTGCTACCTTCCTTCCAGGTGCCTCACTGAGATGCAGCAAACCAAGCCAGGAACAACCATTTCCATTTATAACCATTTGAATTATAAACAATAAATTTTACACACCAAAACAGGTCTTTAATCCTCGTATTTCTCTCCAAAATACACCCAGACATCCTAATTCTCACTTGGCTCAGCCAAACAAAACAAATTAAGTCTCCAGCCCAAGTTTTCCAGAAGTTAAAAAACGAGCCCCAAAGCATTAAAATGAGTTTTAAAAAGAAAATTACAGCTAACATATTCAAAGCATCATCACTTCTAAAGGTCTCCTCAATTTTTACCCAACTTCCCAGAAAACACTGCCTCAAAAGGAAAGCAGAGTTTCTCAGAGAAAGACAGAGCAGCACCCAAAGAAGCTTTGCAGAAGGGACCCCAGCCTCCAGCACACAGGCAGCAGGCAGGGCTGCCTTGCAGTAAGGAGGAAGGAGGGCACAGCCTGGCAACCTCCGTGCCTCCCAGCCTCACCACGCTGCAGGACAGCCCAGGATGGGCAGCTGCCAGCCAGCCCAAAGAGCACCTGGAGCCCTTTAACTTCATAATGATGAGGTTTTATAGTTCATGCTGCCCTTGGCACCATGGGGCAATGACAGGGCCCATGGGGACCCTGCAGGTCCTGGAGCTGTGGGAGCACACATCCCCACCACAGCAAAAACAAAGCCTAAAACTGGCTTTGTGATAATTGTAAAAAGGAAAAAAGAAGCAGTAAAAACCTTGGAAGCTTTTTCATGATTACTAATTTAACATACAAACTATGTTTTATTGATAATTCCAATAGCAAATCTGCCTTCTGCACACATTGTGGATGATGCCTAAAATAAGATGTGCAAGAAGAGAACCTTGTGCCTAAGGCTTCTTTTTTAGGATAATTTGCTATAGAACTCAAACAAGTCAAGGAGGAGATGTTCAATAGGGAAGAGCTGAGCATGGCTGCTCTGTGTGCTCCCAGCCCTGCAGCAGAGCTCCATCCCTACATGCTGCAGCCACGCGCTGGGTCACCAGTCAGGTTCCCAGTTAAATAAACTCTTGGTGCAACAGCACACCAACTTCAAGGATTTGGCTCTGTGTGTGTTATTAGAAATGGAGGTACGAACTCCAGAGAGTCCGCAGCACAAACATGGCTCATTTGTCTGGAACGATATTATTTGGCAGGGAAGTAAAAATTAATACTGTATGTTTTGGAAAGAAAAAATGATTTTCCCTAGATCTCACACACATAAATAAATGAGGCATATGGAAGAGCAGACCCAGAGCAGCTTGAGGGTAGTGAGGCCACTTGCAGCTGAGAACGTGGCCTGGGGGCTCCCCATGGCCCTGCACTACAGCATCACCTCCATGGGGCCGGGACACTGCCTGGCACCCAGCACAGCTCCCTTCCCAAGCACATGCTGCCCCATCAGCTGTCAGTGGAAAACTTACAGCAGCTGCAAATAACCACAGTGCTGTTAATGTGTAAACACAGCTTTCTGCAGCCTCTTCCTTGCATTTAAATCAGTTTCACTTGAGGAAAAAAAGAAAAAAAATTATGTTTGTTTTAGCGAGGCTAACCAGTCAGTGATGTGTTTGGCTGGGAACTTGTTATGTTTTGCTACTTTCTCATGTTGCTATTTCCATGTTCAAAGGCTAGTTAAATTATTTACACTACACTTCATATATTGTGTACAACACTTGCCTTGAAACGAACAGCAACTGCAGAGCTGAGATCCTTGAGCCCACGCCTTGGAACGCAGTGCTGCACCTCATGGGCAGGAAGCCCCACCTGCAGCTCTGCTCAACTGGAGGGTTGCATGGAAGAGCTTAATTCTTTGGGACATTAGAGGATATGAGATACACGGTGAACAAACTGAGCGCTAGCTCTGCAAAAACAAACCTGTACCATTGTACAACAGCAGAGGTAAACCACTATCATTGGCACCACAGCTGAAATGCATCACCTACCTCTTCACTGTGCTCACATTCACCAGTTGGTCTCCATAATGTACAACCAGCATCAGTGACTGTCAGCAGGTGTCATTTCTGACACACATGTTAAGGAATATTGGTGTCAAGGTTCAATTTCTACTGCTATTCCACCAATATCCGCCTCTGACATTGCAAGCCAAAGTAATACAATTATACACTGCCCAACCAAACTGGACACAGAAGTCAGGCAGCCAGCTCTCCTCGCCAAGTATCAGTGCTCTACAGCCTTAGTGCTCACCCCAGTTTGAGGCCTTACCAGCACAGTGTTCTCAACAGCAGTACCTACAAAAGCCAAAGTAATGTACACTAATAAGGCACAGACCCACACAGGCCCTAATGACCTCAGCTTGGGCAATACACTGCACCACTGTTAAGTCTCCTGAAGTGGGGATTTCCCACAAGAAGACCCTACATCAGATAGAGGACAAGACAGTAACCCAATCCCAATGCTCAGAGCTCTGCTCCATGTAAATTCACTCCAATTATATAAACTGCCAAATTAAGAAGTGAGGTATTTAAAAACAAAGGGCTTATAACAGAGCCACAAATACAAAAACAAACATCACAGAAATCCGTAATTCCATTTCTTGCCTTGCTTGCCTATTGAAGTGCCATATGCTGCTGCGAGTGCTGCAGAAATATCATAATAAGATCATAATTATAAGGTTTGTTGAATTATAGAGTAAACAAGCCACTTATTTACATTTAAATACAAACACTGGTAATTGAAATGTCCCATGCTTCTCTGTTCTCAGCTCCAGGAGAATAGCTATTTACTGACAGCCTGATGTGCCTCTCACCAGCAGCCCAGATCCATGATGCTTCTCTCTGTGTCAATCCTTGCTTGCCTACATTATTCCATTTCTACCTTCCAGCCCCCAGGCTCAGTGCCACAGCACTGAGGAGTGGTACAAGCTGGCAGCCACTGTTCCCGGGGGCTGATGTGGGGGTGGAAAAAAGGAATCACAAAAAAATGTCTTTAGGAAACCAATTTTAAGATGACCTCATTGAAGCTATGCAAAACCCAGCTGCAGATGCAGTGATACCAATCAGGTCTCGCTAAGAGCCCAGCTCAGACTGAAGGTGAGCACACATCCAGAAGGCTTAGAAATCAGAGCTGGTTTTGCACAAGCCGCGCACCAGGATTTTGCACATGGTTTCTGCTCCCACATACTTTATTTCTGATAGCTCTTCACACCTGGATTGAGTTACAGCCTTGCTCCGAGGCTGCTGCTCTCCTGTCTCATGTGGAAGCCCAGGGCAGAGGGGATGTACCAGCTTGGGTTAATGGCCCCATACTTCAGCATGAGTTAATGGTGAAGCTTGCAGTTAGCAACAGCAGCTGCACACTAATGCTAAATTAGAGGATCTCAGTCACCTGCTCCGCTTCCCTGCTCCTTCCCCAAAACAATCCCCTCTTTTGGGTTTAATAATTAAATGGCCCAAGGAGAAACAACTATGAAAAAGCAGACAGGTGCCTGGAGCTCCGTGAGAACAAGAACCACTTGCAGGAAAACAAGAGGAGAAACTGTCCTGAGGCAGCCACAGCTCAAGAGAAATCCCAAGACCAAATGGCAAGATGGGCTGCATGGCTGGAGCAGAAACAGCCAACCTAAGTGGACAGCAGTACCTTCACACCGGGTCAGCATAAAGAGATGTGACAGCCACATCATTTGTAGAATATATGTTAACATTATTAGGGTAAGAGTGCTAATAGTGAGGGCAACTCTCCCATAATTACAACTCCCTTGCAGGCCCTGATTTCATACCAACATAGCAGAGGCAGTACACAGCACAGACACTGCAAAGACCTCCCCTGCTGGGCTTGGGGCCACACAGATGCAACAAAGTGCATTAATGACTAGGTCTGATTCTTGCAGGATCCTGGCTTTTTGGATCACTTTGGTATCAAAGCCCTTCCCAGCAAAGTTCCTATGGATCTTGAAGACCCCAACAACACAGCCTCACTTCACCATGCTACAGATTAGGCTGGAAGAGCAAACAATGAACAAAACAGCACAGGAGCAGACTGATTCTGTCTAAAATAGAATGCCATCCGACAACACTGTTTCCCACCCCAGTGCAAAACACCTCTGAACCTCACACTCTGTGCTTACAAACCTGTTTTTTTCTTGTTTATTTTTAATCCAAGCATTGGATACTGCCCCAGCAATCACCCCTACCCACTCCCAGATTGGCAGTGGTGAGAAGGCAGCAGGGCCATCTCAGCAGGCTGCTGCCACATTGCAAAGCAATGGCATTCAACTCAGTCACTCCACAGACCGCACAACTTTATACAAAGGGGAGAAGACACAAAGAGCCATGTGGGCTGCAACCCTTCTCTAGCAACTGTTAAAGCAGTCAGAAAACATCTTCATCTTAACCTCTCCCCTGAAAATAAGAGCACTGCACATTCCCATCTTTGTTTCCTTTTTGCATACTTCGCTTTATCTCCCCTTTACAAATCCTGGAGGTGAATAATGGACTGAGAATAACGTGTGTATATTTAAAAATATAACAGCCAGTGCAAGTCAAGACAAGGATAAATTTTTCCTCGGCACAGTAAATTAACAATTAAAGTAGTAAATCAAATTAAAAATAATAGTAACAACCAAGCCATGTAGTTAAATGGATAAAACCCTTCTCAGAGGCTCTGGTGAGCAGCCATTGCTCCGTCCCACAAGAAGCTTCACCACGTTGTTGCCCATGGGGCCACCCTGCTCCATACAAACAGAACACTTGCTGGAGTTTGCCCTTTTCCTCTAGAGGAAAGCACACTCAGCCCCACTCCTGTCCCTCCCTAAGCTGACACAGCACCACAACAGAGCAGCACTCCCCAGCCAAAGTGGGCAGTGATACCTACCATGGACGTAAGCCCTCAGGGGGTGCCCTCCACCCACCCAATGCACCACAATGGCTCCCCCAGCACACACGGTATTGAGACACCCACCTTGAATAGTCCATTCCACAGCCACATGGTCCTGCTCCCACATCCCTACTGTCCCACACTGCCGCCTCAGGTGCACAAGCTCCCCCCCCTCGATGCAGCCCTTATATAAGGTCTCCTCCCTTCTCCAACAGACATGGAATTGCCTTCAGCTGGGAGCAACCTGCAATTCAAGTGGCCTAGACCCACCTGTGGCTGCAGTCACAGCTGCATTTTAACCTCAATTACAAAATCCACAGGAAAAACCCAGGCTGTTTTTTCTCCATTTTTGAAGAGTAAAGTGATCATTAAAAAATGTGAGTGCCATCGCTCTGGCTTGTGGCCATCTCTGAAGCACACTTGAAGTGGTGACCTTCACTGAGGTGTATGACCAAGGAACCCCAGCCCCATTGGCAATGTAGCCCACAGACCCACTGGGCTGCCAAGAATCAAACCATACAGAGGACCAAGAAATTGTGCCTGCAGACAGAGATTTTAGAAAGGTCACTGCTGATCGCTGCTCCCACTGTCATAATGAACCTCCTGGTTCTGAAAGTCACTGCAGGAAAACCAACACCCTTTCATGAGTTCAACTGTTTGGAATGACTTTCTAACAATTACTTCTCTGAAATTTCTTTCATGGGATTGAAGGCTTTTCTCGTATCAGATTCTCTGGATTTCTCATGGATTATGCATTTCTCCAAAACTCGCTATTTGCAGATTAAAGAGAGAAAGGAGAGTTAGAAAGGACACAATAGAAAAAAAGATCAGTAAAGAAAAATAGTTTAAATATTAATGACCAAGGGGGAAATGGAAACACATTAAAGGCAAATGTGAGAGCTTTTAAATATGTTATTAAAATTGATTTATAAATGAGACTCTTCTTTAACCAAGTGCTTCAGCCTTCACTCCTTATTTCCTTCTGCTGTCTCTCCAAGCATTGGTGTCACCACCCAAAGCCTGAGCATCAAGGCAAGATATCTGCAAAATAATTAGGCTGGCGATGACTGCGTGCTGTTCAAAGGGGAAAACATCACCCTGTTAAGCACCTCAGAGAGGAGATGAAACGCCGGCTGCCACCAGCAGCTGCAGAGGAACGTGCAGGGCATCGCCCCGTGCCCCAGGGCTGCTCAGCACCAGCCCCAATGGAAGCAGAGCGGACAGAGCAGGGACCTGCTCACCCCCAGATGGAGACACCTATTGGTTACAAAGGCAGAAAGAGATATTTCCCATTTTCTGTCCTTGATGGACACGGCAGCAGAAGCTCATTGCACAAACCACGCCATTAATGCAGCCCAAATAGTGGGAATTATCATTGAAAGGAATCGACCTTGTAAATCTGAGGAAAAGCACCGGTATATATTTAACAAATTAGTCTCCACGTATTTAATGTTCACGTAGATAGGCAAAATGCTTTATTTTAGCACTGCTGTCTGCCATAAACCACCGTAACGTTAGAGGTGAAAACTGCAAACAGAAACATAAAACATCACCGAGAACCACAGAGCTCATAAGTCTGATTTTGCGGTGAGAACGGTCCGCAGAACTCATTCTGAATGTCCTCGTAAGATCCTTTTTATAGCAGGTTATGAATCATCACATGATATCTTTAAATGGATGATCAATACTATATTTTCCCATAAAACGTTTGGTTTGAAATCCGATTTTAAGTGCATTAGAGTTTTTGTGCACCGAATGAGTGAGTGTCATAATAAATTGTCATCGGATACGAAAGAAATATGGCTTAGATTAATTGCCATATTTATTTATGAGTCTATAAAATACATTGTGAAAGTCCTGGCACATTTTTGGGATACCAGCTTGAACTTTCAAGAAAGTTAAAAGCGTTAAGTGAGACTGAGAGTAGATTTATTATTGGAATGTTTTTAATTGCAGTTCCAACCAGACACAGGTATTAGAATGGTTGTGCCCTTAATGGCCACGTCTCATGTGTTTTTTCTTTAAAAATGATATACTTCCCATATTTTCATTGATTTTATGAGATTTATTGTAGATTAGCACTGCCTGTGTGTGAACTCCCCAGCGGTCCCTGCCTCCCTGAGCAGCTGGCCCAGCCCTCAGCACCTCCAGAGCATGGCTGGAAGGTGATGGGGGCTATGGGGGGGCATGGGGATGTATCCTGTGCACAGGGCACTGGGACCAATGGACCTCAGGGTGACAGCAGGGGTCCTGCTCACTGCTCCCTCCTCCAGGGGCACAGCAGAGCAGATTCAGATGTATTTGGAGCAGCAGGCTGAGTCCTTCACTCAGGCTTGAACTAAGGGAGAGGCTCCTTGGGGACAGCTGATTTGATGGGCTGGGATGAGGTGTCCCACGTTAAGTGCTTTTGGTTTTTGGTATGAGCTATCAGAGCAGCTCTTCCTAATGTGTGGCAAACACTGCTAGGTTTTGGTAAATGACAAATGAAGGTAAATAAGGCGGCAGCACCAATCCCCACGTTTAATGGTGCACGTAAGCTGGTGATAACTCATGGAAAATAAGGCACCATCGCATGTAACCGGCACACTAATTAAAGCATAGATCCTGGAAATTACAGCGAGCAGACTAGGAAATGGAATAAAACTGTCATTCACTGCCACAGAACAAAGATGACGAACGATACCTATGGAAATACAGATAAGAGCCTCCAGCTCAGAAGCAGCCCACTCACCCGGACTGCCCCTTCTGTCAGTGGCACAGCAGCTGGGCAAAGGCCAAGGACACAGTGCATGGTGCAGTGCCCAACAGCACCAGGTGAGCCTGGCATCCAGCTCAGCTGTGCCGAAGGAGAGTTGGGTCGCCCTGCTGCACAGTTCCTTTACCAAAGCAGCCTTTCCTCAGTGGCCAAGCAAAGTGAAGGTCCACTCAAGGCCACCACACCGCCCACAGCTCCATTGGCTGTCACTGCACCTCCCTTCTGTGCCCCCCATGACTCTCCCAGCACTGTGGCACAGTCCACGAGCATCCAACACCAGCAGCTCAAAACCATTCAGCTCCTCAGATTGCCATAGGTGCACGGCTTTCCTAGAAGCCAGAGACACCTTTTTCATGTTCCCTTCTGGAGGATAAATGTCCAAAGACAACCAGAGTTATTCCCACTGTATTCCAAAGGTGCTCTAAAAAAGCCCCCCTGCCCCTCATGTTTCTCTCCCAGCTCACAGGGCAGCACGTTATCCTCCCAATTGCACCTCGCCCCACACCAGTGTGTGTCCCACGCTTGGCTGTGCCAGTTCTCCCCTCCATCCTGAAAACAGTTCTATTTTCTGCTTGTATGCTAAGCAATTAAAATGCTTTATCTCCAACAAGATATTAATCTTAATATTGTCCTAATTTGTTTCATCTTTTTCTGCCTCTCATGCAGAAATCGGTCTTGACAATAGCCACTGAGATAAGGACAGTGCCCAGCGAGCTGCACAAAGCACCATCATATACACTATTTTAGTTTGTCAAAACAATTAGTGTTCATTTTGGCTTTATTCAGTTAAATCTACAATGACTGATCAGTATAAATTATGTATTAGGCTGCCCAGCTGTACTTGTTTATTCATGCATGGACTTGAAGAATTTTCATTTTCTCAGTACAAAAAAAAAAAAAGATGCGGCCAAAAGAATCCCCCCATATTCTAAAATATAAAGAGACTTTATTCTCCACCACATTTCTGCTGCGTGTTTTTGAAGCTGCTTTGTTCCTGCCCCTCTCAGAACGTTATTCTTCCTGCCCAGAGCCGCTGCTCTGACGCTTATGTCAATTAACCTATTATTTCCTTCGCAGTTATCGGCGCCTGCGTTTGCGTTGCTGCAAAGCACGCACTGCTACTCTCACCCCTTCCAATTACCTCTAAGCAAAGAGGTATCACAGCTAAAACAAATGGTGTCGGTTGTAAAATGCGTGCTGTAGTGCTCCCCTCTTTCATAGAACAAACGTTTGTGAATTGAGGGGATTGCTGAGGCTCTGCCTGTGCTCACAGACACAGCCCTGCCTGGGACAGCAAATTGCACGTTGCTTCCCAAAGCACTGAACCAGGCTGAGCTCAAGGTGCTGCTCACAGAGCGCTGGGGAAAGACAGAGCCCTGCTTGCTGCCAGCCACAGCCCGGGCCTAAGGGCAATTCATGGGTGGCTCCTGGGCACAGGAAGGAACAGAAGGAACAGAGTGTGCGGCAATACACTTCTGTAGGGCCGAGCGTTGCAGGAGCACTGCCATGGAGCAGAGCTGGGCTCAGCTGAGCGTGCCAAGCAGTCAGATGCACTCCCAGGTTAAGTCAGCAAACGCAATGCCTGCTTCTTTTGGTGGACAACACATGCGCTGGTAAATAATAATAATAATAAAAATAAAAATAAAAACACGTATAAATTAACAAATGAAGGGGAAAAAAAAGGAGGGAAAAAAAAAAAAACAACACAAAAAGGACAAACGCCTCAATTTTGCTGAACGAAGTGCTTTAGAACAAGTGGTTTTATTACTTTATAATTAGCATAATTTCCCCCGGAGGGATTCTCGCAATTAAATAATTAGCAGTAACGCTCCCCAGAGACGCTCCGTGCGGACTCTCCCAGCCGCCCCCGCAGCCCCGCAGCCCGACCCGCACAGCGCCCCGCCCGGCCCGGCGCGCAGCTCGGCAGCGCCACCCGTCGGGAGCGGCACCGGGCAGCGGGACGGGCAGAGCGGCCGCCGCCCGCCGGGCCCAGCGCCGGAACGGGGAGAAGTTGTTGTCGGCTTCGCTTCTTTGCTTTTCCTTTTTTCCCTCCCCTTTTTTCTTTACTTTCTTTGTTTTCCTCCGAAAGCAAATCGCGGCCGGGCCCTCCGCAGGGGGATCCCCGTTTTACCACCCGCGGATGTCGCCTCAAAGGCAAACTCCTGCGATGGCCGCTGCCGTCAGTTCATCGGTCAGCGATGCGGGCAGGGCCGGGCTGCGGGCGGCCGTCCATCCCTGCCCGCCCCGACCCCTCCTGCTGTCGGCTGTAGGGAGGCGCGACCCGGGCCCGGCATCGCTCCGCTGCGGGGGTAACCGGGGATGGGGCGGCAATAGGATTCCGACAGGGAGGCTGACGGAGCCGCTTGCCCGCCGCCTGCCCTCCGCCCGAGCCCTGGGGAGGCACGCTCGCTCAGGGCCGTGACTTCCCCCTTTATCACTTTTTTCCCACCGAGTCAAATTCGGATTGCTTAAAAAACAAAAGGATCGGGACTAAGAGCAAACCACCCGCCGACCTCCTCCCCAACGGGACGGCACCGCGGGGCTGCGGGCGCTGCCGGTCCCTGCCCCGTCGCATCCCCCACCCCTATCGCTGCCTCTGCCCCCGACCCTGCCCCGTTCTGCCCGCCGCTCCCCATCCCTACCCGTACAGCCTCCCCTGCCCCAATGCATTCCCCCGTCGCTGTCCCTATCCCTATCCCTATCCCTATCCCTATCCCTATCCCTATCCCTATCCCTACCCTTGCCCTGCCCGCCGCTGCCCGCCGCTGCCGGCAGCCCGTGACGTCAGCCGCCCGCTCCTCGCCCACCGCGGAACGCTCGAGACCTATAGAGCAGAAAATAATACACCAAGCGGGCTCCGTGTCTTGCGAGCCCGACGTGATTTTCCCCCTCCTTCAAAAAGAGAGGAAAAAAAAAAAAGAAAAAAAAAAAAAAAGAAAAAGAAAAAAGAAAAAAAAGAAAAAAGGGGAAAAAAAAAAAAAAGCCCCTTTGCGCTTAAACTCCTTCTACATGTGGGGTGGCTTTTTAAACTCTGTCTATCCAAACATATTTATTCAGAGCGATGGGAAGCGGGGGGCAGCCGCTTTTCTTTTGGTTTAAGGCAGGCAGGGAGCCCCCCCCGCCTCACATGTCGGGCTGCTTTTCTTAAGTGCAATCATCTATAATTGAGCAAAAAAAAAAAAAAGCCAAAGCCATCCGTGGCAATGTGTGTGTGAGAAGGTGCATCCCGAAGCGGGGTTTAGTTCCAATCGATCTTAGGGGGGGGAAATATTGCCTATGGGCCAAAAATAAGGAGCGGCTATGTCTTTCTCCCAGTTCGGATACCCCTACAGCACCACTTCGCAGGTAAGGCGAGTGAGCAGCACTCACTTTTGTTCAGATTCCGCTGCTGCCGTCCAGATGTCTGTTCCCCCTCCCTTTTTTTCCTCCCTTTCCCTTACTTGGAGTCCTTTTTTTTTTTTTTTAAAGGGCACATCTGGAGCCTTTCTTTAAAAAATGTGCGTGTGTGTTTATGTCTCGTTCGTGTTGTGTTAGGCTTAAACAAATAGATCGCACTTCGCACAGCGAAAGGCGTTTGGGAAACCGGTGCTTCCTGCCCCCGCTCCCCTTCCACCGCTCACTCGGAAGCGCAACAAACAAACACACTCGCGGTCGGTCCGTCCCTCCGCGCCGCGCTCCCCGGCCGCCGCTCCCCGCGGAGCCGCCGTCGGACCCCGCGCCCCGGGGCGCCCCGCACCGCCGGCCCCTGCGCCGCGCCCCGGCTCGGGTGGGACGGTTCGGGAGCCGCGAGCGCGGCGAGGTGCGTGTGCCTCCCCCGTTCGGGAAGTTCGCCGTCCCTTTCAACTTCTCGAAATCGAGTGCCTTCGATTGCGTTAGCTGACATATTTACCGCTTTGTCTATTGTCGAATTAACTGTAATCGCGACTTCTTGCCTAGAAATCGATGCAAACGGACCGAGGGGGGGCGGGCAGAGGGGAGCCGCGCGGATCTTTTGCCATTTTCGAGAGCTCCCGTTCCCTCCGAGTTCCGCCCGCTCCGCTCCGCGCGTCCCCGCTCCCCCGCGCCCGGAGCTCCCCCGCCCCCGCCCGCCCCCGCCGCTCCGGGGCTGCCCCGCGGCCGCTCAGCGCGCCCCGTCTCTCCGCCGCAGTTCCTGGTGCCCGGCAGCCCCGGCGCGTCCTGCTGCGAGCCCGCTCCCCGCTCCGGCCCGGATGCGTCCTCGGCGCCGGCCGCCGCCTCGCTGTGCTGCGCCCCGTACGAGAGCCGGCTGCTGGCGCCCGGCCGCGCCGAGCTCAATGCGGCGCTGGGCATGTACGGAGCCCCGTACGCCGCCGGCCAGGGCTACGGCAACTACCTGCCCTACAGCGCCGAGCCCGCCGCCATCTACACCGCGCTGGTGAGTGAGGGACCGAGGGAGCGCCCGACGGCCGCGGCGGTGCGGCTCAGCCCTGCGGGGCCGTCGAGGGCCGGGGACGGGGCCGGGGTCGGGGTCCCACCGCTGCCCGCTTGCCTTGCAGAACCCCCAGTATGAGATCAAGGAGGGCGCCGGCACTCTGCACTCGGGGATCGCGCAGCCCGCCGCTTACTACTCGTACGAGCACTCCCTGGGGCAGTACCAGTACGACAGGTAACCGCGCCGCCGGAGCGCCCGGGGAGGCGGCCGGGAAGCTGGGCGGGCAGGGCCGGGGTCGGGTCGGGCACCCCTCACGCCGCTCCCGCAGGTACGGGCCGGTGGATTTCACCGCTTCGGCCCGGCGCAAGAATGCCACGCGGGAGACGACGAGCACCCTGAAGACGTGGCTGTACGAGCACCGCAAGAACCCGTACCCCACCAAGGGCGAGAAGATCATGCTGGCCATCATCACCAAGATGACCCTCACCCAGGTCTCCACCTGGTTCGCCAACGCGCGGCGGCGGCTCAAGAAGGAGAACAAGATGACCTGGTCTCCCAAGAACAAAGCGGGAGAAGAGAGGAAGGAGGACGGCACGCGGCACGACGGGGAGTACGGCGCGGGGAGCGACGGCCGAGGTAGGGCAGGGCGGGACAGGACGGGTCGGGCGGCGCGGAGAGTCCCCGGGCCCCGCACCTGCCCTGAAGACCCGCCGCCCCCTCCCGCTGTGTGTCGAGCAGAGCGGAAGAGCTGCAAGGAGGACAAGGAGCTGCGACTCAGCGACCTGGACGACCTGGAGGAGGAGGACGAGGAGGACGAGGACGAGGAGGAGGCGGGGAGGGCGGCGAACGGCAGACCCGGCTCTCTGCAGGAAGCCCCTGGCCCCGCCGCGGCTCTGCCCGGGGCCCCGCGGAGCGCCTGCAGCGTGCCCGGGCCGTGCCGCGCCTTCCCCTGCTCACGGGCCCCCGCCGCGGCTCCGGCCCCCGCCCTCGCCCCGCCGCCGCCCTACGCGCCCCCGGAGAAGCCGCGCATCTGGTCGCTGGCGCGCACGGCCGGGGCCAACGCGACGCGCAGAGGCAGCCCCGAGGGTCGCGGCACGGAGGAGGGCGGCGGGACGGCGGCGGAGCTGCCCCCGGCCCCCGAGGCCCCGTTCCGGAGCTCCGCCTTCAGCCCCCAACCCGTCCCGCGGAGCTGCGCGTCCCACCGCGGCCTGGGGCAGCCGTGCCAGTACGCGGCGGGCGAAGGTACCCGCGCCGGCGGGGCAGCGGGGGGGACGGGGCGGACGGGGCTGCCGCCTCCGGCGCGCTCGCGGCCCTGAATAGTGCCCGGCGCCCCGGGGAGCGGCGGGGCCGGGTCAGGCAGAGCCCCCGCGAGCTGCGTGTGTCTGTGCAGGCTTCGGGCGGGGCGGCGGGGGCGGCCCGGGAGGCGCCGAGCCGGGCGGGACGTGCCTGGAGCGGCTGCGGACGGCCTTCAGGCCGGTGCTGAGGAGGTGAGGTAGGTGAGGGGTCGCCCGCTCCGCCCCGCTCCTGGCGCTGCCCCAGCCGGGACGGGCACGTCCCGGGGCTGCTCGTCCCGGGGGTGCTCGTCCTGGGGCTGCTCGTCCCGGGCCGCTCACTCCGCCTTTCCCCCTCCCCTCACTCCCGCAGGGCCGCCTGCCCCTTCCTGAGCGCCGGCGGCGGGGCTCGGGCTGCAGCCAGGCTCTCGCCCTGAAGCAGGAGGCGGTGCTGCCCAGCGCCGAGGCCCCCGGCCCGGGCACGGCGGGCACCGCTGCTCGCAGGGCGGGCGGAGCGGCCCCGGCCGCGCTGCCGCTCGTTAAATAGCCGCGATTGATGTCTTTACCAAAACCGAGACTCAGTTTTTTCTCCCGTTTCCCCACGTCGTGCTTTTGTTGTTATTTCCCCCCCAAACCCGCTGGTTCCATCGCTCGAAGCGGCGGTGCACGACGCGCAGACCCCGGCAGCACCGCCCCGGCCGCGCCGTGACCCCGCGGCACTCAGCGCTGCCCCGGGCGGGGACGGGGGCGGCGGTGGTCGGGCGTCCTCGGTGGGTCCGGGCCGCCGCCTCCGCCCCGGGCAGCGCTGCTCTCCGCGGGACAGCCGAGAAAAGGGAAACTGCATCTCTGCATTCTTTCTGTTTAATTAAAAGTGTCATCAAACACTTTGTGTTCGGACTAATAAACCAAGCAGGGATGAGGAAAGAATGTTTCTTTGTTCCTGTTTCTAGAAGCAGTGGCAATAATTTAAATTAATAACTGCGGTAATTAAGAGGTCATCTATAGATCAAGCCGATACCTGCCATTTCCAAGTTCACCGGGGTCAGCATTTACATTAAGTCATTTGTGGTCAATAGAGTCCAATGAATTCTGCCTTAATAAATCAGGGAAATCAATCCTGAATATCGAGTACACTTCTCTATGTTTACCCAAGGTACCGAAGGCAGCGGAGGGAACTCCTGGGGGTGCGGCCGTGGGGACCGGGAAAGCGGAGGGGCGGCAGGACCGGGCCGAGGCGGGGTGGGAGCGCGGGACTCTGCGGTCCCGGGGCGGCCCCGAGCGGCGCGGTAGCAGCGCGCTGTGCCGCAGTGACCCGCAGCTTAGGGTAGGAGAAATTAAGCTGCGAAAAGATAAACATTGTTTCAAGTGGGATTTGAAGGATTAGGGCCTGTAATAAAGAGCATTAGGCCCTTTCGGATGGTTCTCGCAAGACGACTTGGCCGCTCTTCCCGTGCCACCGGCGGGGACGGGTGCCGCCTCGAGGAACGCAGCACGGGGTCCCCACGCGGCTCCATCCCGGCGGCTCCGGAGGGGCTCTGCGGGGATGGAATGCCCGGAGCCGCCCGCGGGAGGCGAAGCCCCGGAACCCTCCCGGCAGCGCCCCGAGGGGCGGTGGGGGCTCGGCGGGGCCGGGAAGCTTTGGGATGCCTCTAAGGCGGGCACGAAGGTTACCCTCCGGGAGCCTTAAGATTTGTGTTTTTTATTACTTTGCCTCCCTTTTTATTAAAGGTCAAGCGAGCGAGATGCAGATTATCCCGCCCGCCCGCCCAGGACTCCTCCGCAATCTGTCACGCCGGCAAGATATGTATCGCAAATCTCTCCAAATATAATCTCCCGGAATCATATTCCGAATACTGTTTTGATTAAAAACCAGAGCGCGGATTGACGGAGAACAAATACCGGGAGCGGAGCACGGAGTGGGGGAACGGGCTCCGCGGGTTCCAGAGGAGCGCACCGTCCCGGTGCCGTAAGGCCCGCAACAACCGCCCGGAGCGAAGAGCAGACGCTGCCGGCATCCCCCCGGCCGCTCCCAGTGCCGCCGGCCCGGTCCGGCCGAGGCGGCGGGGGTCGCGCACACTCCGCTGCGCCCGCTCAAAGGCCGCGCCGCGCTCGCTAATGAACTTTTCTCCGAGACAATTAGGGGCTCGGCGGGGCGGGGGGCGATGAAAGGCCGCCTTTGTGCGGTCGAGACGGCGCGGCTCGGCCCGGCCCCCCCCGGGCTTCCTGCGGCCCCGCGGTGACCCGCCCTGCGGCACGGCCCGGCGGCTCTACCCGGGCGGCCCCTGCGGGCTGCAGCCCTGCAGATGGGGGCCGCTGTCCCGCTCCTCCAGCCCGTGGGCTCGTTACGAGGTGGCCGCCGGGTGGGAGAAAGCTGCAAAAAGGGCTCCGGGGAGGCGTGAACGAGGGCCCGAACTCTGCGGCTGGGTGGGAAGGAGGTGGGGGGAGAGCTGGAGAAGAGTGTAATTCCCCACCGCTTTCCCCAAGTCTCCCACGCTGCCCTCAGGCACCTGCTCGCTGTGCTTCCATCCCTGCCGTACCAGCACGAACGCTCCTGTCCTCGGGGTCATGACACGGCCCTGGGCACAAGGCACCGCAGGGCTCAGTGCCTCCTGGCCTCATGCTTCCCCTTGCAGGAGGGAGGGAAAGGAAACCTTCCCTCACTCCTGCACCCCACACCAGGACAGCAGCTGTGACAAGGAGCGGGATGTCAGCCCTTGCCCTGCCTGGCGCCCTGCTGTCCTCCCCCAGAGGGACGGAGCTGCCCAGGGCAGCAGGGACAATTCTGCCATCCTGTCTCACAGAATGGAGGAACCCGGCTCTGGGAGATCCCTCCTCGGAGGAGCAAAAGTTGTACAACTACGTGAATATTGAGGTAATGAAGCAATGGACTGCAGCGAGTGGTTCAACACAATCTCAAAGGCAGCATGAGCAGCTCTTGGGCCAAGTGCCATTTCTGGCCCAGAGCATCTGCTGCGGAAAGGCCCTGTATAAGGCACTGTATTACTTGCAGCTTTTTTTCTTTCTATATATATGCTTGTTTGTTTTTTTTTACCTAACGTTTATCTGAAAATAAATTGCAGGCCAGAACAGGTGGATAACGTTCTGGAATGATTTAATGATTTATTTAATCTGGATTCTCTTTCAATCTACTTAGCAGGATGAATACTTTTTTTAGCCCGAATCCAAAAGCTGGGTTTTTCATCTAAAGAAGAGAAAATACCCCAACAGAGCTCTGCTGCACCAAGGTGTGCTCCCCAGAGCTGCCTGCAGCACATCGCTCATTCTGGGGCTGCTGAGAGCCCCGGGAAAACCAGAAGATTTTCTTCCTTGCCATCTGCATAGTGCTTTGGATGGTATCTGCTCTCCTATATGCAGTGTCTGGGCAATAAGACAGCTGATCTGTGCCTTCAATATGAATATAGGTAGCTTTCAGCCTGCAAAGACAGCTGCTCTCCAGGTCTCCCTCTCCATAGGGCAGCCTGGGGCATCAGTGACCAGAGAGCAAGTGCTGCAGCACTTCACAGTCACTTTGCAATCACAAAGGCAGTGTTTCCCATCCCCATGCCCTTGGTAGGGCCTGGGAGCCTGGCCAGGCTGAGGGACTTCCAGCCCCTGCCTTGCTGGGGACAGCACAGTCACCTGCCAGGTGCTTGGCTGCAGTGTCCATGTGGAACAGCAGCGTGAAGAACGGGAGTTGAGTCATGCTTAACCCCAAGCATAATGCTGCAGCCACAAGCCCTTGCCTGGCTTGGACAACCAAGTGGATTCTCTACTTTAAAGGCACACATCATCCACATAAAACACCTCCAAGATGCCCTCCATAGCTAGTTTCTTAATGGAACATCTTAAATATATCCACTAGCCATCAAACAAGCAGTGCTGGAGCTCCCTGCTCCACAGCTGATCCCACTGCTGCTCATTATGGGTAACAGAAAAATATCACCTCCACATCTCTGTGTCTTCCCTGTATGAACCACGAGAGGCACCGGACAGTGACAGGTAGGTAAAAGTTCACACAGACCAGGATAAGGTAATGTCTATAAAGAGAAATAATTTCTCAAAGCAAATACCAAATGATAGATTCATTATTTTTTTCTTTAAATCAGACACATATATGCTAAATATTCCTGAGAGCCATCAGCACTCACAGTACTCCAGGTAAAGCAGTTCTGGCTGCCTTAGCTGGGAGGAGGCAGCTTCTGCAGCAGGACTTGAAATGTCCCATTCCTCAGCACCTGCCAGAGGGAGCTGATGCATTCCTGTTTCCCCCACATCATGCCCTCGCTGGGGCATCTCACAGAGGCAACTGTATTTGGGGCCCATCTGCCTATCAAGGGTTACAATTTACCTGTAGAAAAATCAATTGCCAGTAAAACTCCCTGAGTATCCTGTGGAATACAGAAATGTAACATATATTACTCTTCTCCCTGAACTTTCCCATAAAATATTGGCTTACTCAGTATTCCGTGGCAGGAAATTAATAAGACTTGTCCTAGTTCCTCTCAATTGCAGTGATAATATAACCTCACTTTCTCTTCACACACATTTACAATTGGAGCTACAAATGTAATACGTGGTGTTCCATAAATGAATCAGATGTAATTACAGTGTAAGAATGTGGTCGTAGGGGTGATTGTATTTGGAGCCCAACTCCAAAAGTTAATAACAGTGACGGTGTTTCTGTCACTCCCTCACCCCAAATCACAGAGCCACAGCGCACTGTGCAGTGCCCCAGGAGGAGCTGACTCCTTCAGCCTTTCACAGCAGAAGATGCTGGGCCCTGGATTTGCTCTCAGAGTGCTCTGGGTTTTGCTTGGTGAAATATGGCAAGGAAATTGCTGCTGTGGAGCTCTGTCTTTTAGCCACCCAGGCCCTGGCATGCCAACGTGTTCACAATGCTCTGCTAGCAGCAGTTCTTAGCCCACACCTTAGGTCACAACTTCACATTGTACAAAGTGGGCAGCAGACCCTGACCTTTCCCTCCAGGGGATGCCCAGAGACATGAGCAGGAGCTCGGGGCTGCAGCTGGCTCACAGCAGGCACTCACACAGCCTGCTCCATGCCAGCCACACCACCTGCAGATGTGTCCCCTGCGCATGGCTTGCTTCCTTGGAGGGAAGGTTGGGCTTTGTGAAGGATATACCTGTTTATTATGTTGATAAATGACACGTTTTCCCTACTTGATTTGTTGGGGACTGAGTGACCTGGATATAAAAATGACTTCATATTGCTGCTTAGCTTTTATTGATGTCTTGTTCAGCTCCCATTTGCATACATGGGAAGCAGAATGCAAGCCCTGCTCCTGAGCAGACTGCAGGGGATTCTTTCCTGAGCACTGATGGGTGTTGCCTGGGTTGAAGTGCTCCCACCTCTGTCCCTGCAGGGTGAGTGCTGCAGTGCTCCCACACCACCAGGTCACAGCCGGGGTTTGTCTCACTGCTGCAAAGGCTGCAGTGTCCTACAGCAGCACTTCACTTTACCATATTTTAAAATTAACAAACAAACACAGAAACAAACAAAGCTGCCAAACGTGAGGACCGTATTTTTGTTGCTTAATTCCAGCAGGAAAAAAACCTCAGTGAATACATTAACAGCAACTTCCCCCACTCCTGTCTGCTCCATGTAAATGAAACTTCTGCCAGAGGGGGCTTGGCCAGGACCAGAACAAAATCTCCAGGGACTCCTTCCCAGAAACCTGATCAGTGCCATAAAGTTCTGGTAACTGATCCCGAATATCCAAATTTAAGCCATTTCAGATCCAGATTCATTCTACTCACCACATCTTTGCAGAAAAATCTGGTGCAGTTAAATGGTAGAGAAAGACAACAGATTCATTTCTATTACACTTCAAGTTGCACTCCGCAATGGTGTTTTAAATCAGTCATACGTGTTACGTATCCATATATTAAATATATAAAATATAGAGACATAGATCTACATTTATCGGGCGGTTCTGAAATGTTACAAGATTATCGTTAGTGTCTTAATAATGCAGTGGGATTCTTCCCTCACGACATCTCTTTCCCTTTTGTTTATGTTTTGGGAGGAAATGTCAGCAGTGCAAAGAAATGGTGCTGCACAAAACCACCACCCCAACAGAGATGCTGCAAAACAACAGAAGAAATGAATACAAGCAGGAGAGAGCTCTGTGCAGGGGTCCCTGGTGGAAGGAAGTGAATGGAGTTTTACACACACACACACACACACACACACACACTCTCCAGGTATGACCCTGCTCTTCCTTTTCAGATGCTCACCTGATTTCAAGACCAAACCAGGATTTAAAGAATGTGAAGAAAAGAAACCCCAAAGTATCATCACCTGGCCCATGGCTGTCACAAGAAGCAGATGCTCAGGGTATCTGATGGTCCTTCCTTGGCTGAAAATAGCTTTAAAGCAGCCCCTCAGTGCCTTTTGGGAAACCAACTGCCCTTAATCCTGAGACACAAACATCTTAAGCTTTCCTTCTTTCTTTCTTTCCTGATCCATCACCCAGGAAGCTGCATGTCTTATCACAGAACACCGGCACTCCACGCCCGTGTGAGTTAAGAAGAGATTACTTTGCAGGGCAAATATTGCAAGCACTTTCCACTTGAACCTGTGCACGCAGTTTGCTGGATGTTTCTGTAAGTGCTGCAGCCATAGCAAATAAACGGCAGGAATATCCGTGGGAAGAGCGGTGCTTAAGCACGTAATGAAAACCCCAATGGAAAGCAAGTTGTGAATGCATACTTTTACCCATTAGCCCTGGAGTCACATTTAGCCATGCAGAGAACAACAACAAAAAGACCTAAATCGATTGTTTACTGCTCGGATGCCCCTCGTTAGGGCAGCAATAACCCGCCTTTCCAGGGATTGGGGCTGATTCTGATCAGTCGTACCAAGTCGTGTCTCAACCCATTTCAAAATGATTAGAGCCCGGTCATATTTTAAGTGTCTATGAAATTATGCAAATGGAATCTGTACCAGAAAATCAGATTGCCAGATAATTGACCATTAATCTTCGATAAAAGTTTAAAAAAATTAAAGCAATCAGAAATCAGCTTAGCATACAGTCTCTCGGGCCTTATTTTGGTCCGGTAAGTCTGAACACTAAGCTGATTTCTGATTGCTTTAAGTTGTAAAAATTGCTTTTTAACCCACGGATATCAATGAGATTGCACCTGGAGTAAGTCGGGCTGCACTTGATCCGCCGTGTGCCTTAATCACAGTATATTTTTGTTAAAACCCAGTATTTGTGTGGATCTGGGGATGCTGATTTGTTCGAGCGCACGATAATCTCCCCTAAGCCCGTCAGGATACAGCAGGTTAATAATGCCGTAAGGAGAATCCAATTTATTCATAAAGCGCAGCGCCTGAACCAAACTGTTCTTTTGTGGCCGCGCTGCTCCCCATTGGCGGCGGCAGACAAAGGGCTGTGCGTGCAGCCAATGGCGCAGGGAGCAACGGCAAGGTCGGCCACGCGGCCGTGAGCCCGGAGCACATGCAGTCCCGGAGCACATGCAGTCCCGCAGCACGGGGCCGCTGCTTGACGCGCTGCTGCCGGCACGGCTGCCCTCGTTAGTGACAGCGCTCCATCAGCGCACCGAGCGCCGCTCGCTGTTTGTCAGGATGTAATGAGCGCATGCTGTCAAACTTTCCTTCCTCTGTGACCAACGAAGTCAAGATAAATCTGGAAGTTAGGCTTGCTTTGTGCAAAAGAAAACCCAATGTTTCCTCCTTGAAGTGTAAACTACTGCAGCCCGTGAGCTCCGAGCCCCACCACCTGTCTGCGCTCCACTGCCCACACCAAGAAACCTCTCTGCACATCTCTGCGGGCCACTCTCTGCTGCCAGGCACAGCACAGCTCCTCCTTTCAGAGCTCCTCTCTGCTGCCCTGCTCAGAACCACAGCAACAGGGGGGCAGGATGGATCACTGCAGGGCAGGCGCTCATCAGGTCCATCCTGCCAGAACATCCCCACTGCTGTGCAGGCCCTTCTGGGATCTCCAGGGAAGGGAAATGCAACAGCAGCCAACGCACAGCTTCAGATTCATCCACATAATACGGGCTTCTGATAAAATTACTGATGAATCACAGTATGGCCTGGGTTGAAAAGGCCCACAGTGCTCATCCAGCTCCAACCCCTGCTGTGTGCAGGGTCACCAACCAGCAGCCCAGGCTGCCCAGAGCCACATCCAGCCTGGCCTTGAATGCCTGCAGGGATGGGGCATCCACAGCCTCCCTGGGCAACCTGTTCAGTGCGCCACCACCCTCTGCATGAGAAACTTCTAGTATCTAACCTAAACTTCCCCTGTCTCACTTTAAAACCATTCCCCCTTGTTCCATCACTGTCCACCCTCATAAACAGCCATTCCCCCTCCTGTTTATATGCTCCCTTCAAGTACTAGAAGGCCACAATGAGGTCTCCCCAGAGCCTTCTCCAAAAGATAATGAAGATAATTAATATACTGAACAGGCTGCTGTGAAGGGGATCCATCATCCATCATGCACCAGAATTCCTAGAAAATAAAGCATTCAGCATGCTTCAGTTCAACTCAAAGCTGCAGCAGTCAGAAGACGAGACCCAAATCTATGCTTTATGTTCCACAGGCGGCCATCCTGAATGCTCTGAGCATTTTCTCCCAGGACAACAGTGACTTTGCTGATGCAATGGAATTTTTGCTAAAACCAGATAGTCAAATCACCTTCATCTCCCCAGGATGCTGCAGTAATGAAGTCTGTCATGAGCTGGTAGGGATCCAAATGCTGTAACTGCTTCCAGGGCTGTGCCCAAGGACAGCAGTGCTCCCGGTCAGCATGGCTGAGCCAGAGAGCTGTTTGTGATTCAAACAATTCCTAAAACAACTGCACTTTTACAGGTGCTCGCCAGAAGCATTTTCTCACATGTGCAACAGAGACTAACATGGAAAATGCTGTCTAACATTGCTGAGACCTCGACACCTTAGCACCGGCAACTGCTGACTTGAAACCACTTCCCACATTCTCACCAACACAGCAGCTCTATTTCGCATCAGCTGGGTTGCTCATTTCCCTTCCTTCGTAGAACAACCTGGGCAATCCTATAGCAGCTGGTCTGTGCATGGAACAAGAGGGGACTCCTTCGACACTGACCTCCCATATGTTCCAATGAATAAAGGAAATATAAACTTGAGCAAAATGAGGTAATTCAATGAAGAACGCAGATCAGAATTGAAGTAGGAGTCAGAAGATCCCTCTGGTCCACCAAGAGCAAAGCACTAATATTCAGTAATGGCAACATCGCCTAACTGAGGCCAAGTGGGCCTCAACCTGCAGGACACAGGGTAATACATTTGGGCAGAAGTAGCCCACAGTATCTTGATTTATGTTTGGAGAAAAGCTTCTCTGCTTCACGAAAATCCTGAGGGACGAGTCACCTTGCTCTGGACAAAGCATGGACCTCATGGGTAGGTCCTACTGACAATATGAAAACCTAGGTTATGAGAACACACAAGCCTTTGCACACAGAGCACAAAAACAAGTCTCCAAATACGTGGTGAAAATAGCCCTCGGTGAGGATGGAAATGTTGCCACAACCACCTGGCCACGTCTATGTATCCTCAGGCATCACCTGGCTAATTCCAGTGCTGGGCTTCAGCTTGCTGAGCACAGCCACATGCCCACCCCACCCTCCTGCACCACAGTTCTCTTTGCAGGCTCTGATGGAGCAGTTCACCATTCTGCTCTTCCAGTTGCTTTAGCAGGGCCAAAAAAAGCCTGTTCTAGAAGTAGTTCCTGCTGATAAAGAGTACAGGATGGCTGAGGGAAGGCTTAAGGCACTTAGAAACACATTTCAGGATGGTCAGGGAGACATTCCTGGATCAGCAATGTGATTTGACCCCAAAGTTTCAAACTTGCAGGATTTTCATAAGGAAGCTGCTTCTTTCCAGGTTTGTTTGCCCATCCCCTGCCTTTGCCAGAGCAAACTCACACGAGCAGCACGGCTTCGATGGAAAGCTTTGTTAGAAGAAGGGCCATAAAGTGAAATTTTACAGGCAGAGGAAAAGGTTCCCTGCATTTACGTAAGCCTGCTTGGCAGCGAGTATGTTAACAGTTGACCGTAAGGGCTTGGAGGGAAACAAGCTGCTGGGATGCTGGCAGGGAAAAGCCGGCTTCATCCCATTCCTGCCGTGCCAAGCTCCTCCGCCCTCTCTCAGAGCAGCGTTTAGACAAATGCCAACATTTTAAAATGAAGTGGCCCCATCATTATTAGTTCATTTGGTATTCATTGTAACAGCATTAATCATAGTGAACCGCGGCAGCTTTATTACACGTGTAATGTGTACTTTCCCTGGATTTCCCTGTAAAGTCTCTGACATTGCTAATGATGTACAGACAATGGGACGTTACAACCGAGCACAACAATAATAAACACGTAACTTAATAAATCATTATTCTGCCCGCAAGTATGTTAAAAAAATAAACTCCTTTTAAAACCAGGGGGAAAAAAAAGCCAACATGCAATAAAGTGACATCAGTGAGTTTGAGGCTTTTGGTTGCAACAAAGAAACAAAACAGCATGCTAATATGACATTTACAAATAATACCTAACCGCAGCCTAATTAACTTATTGTGTGCTTACTAAACTAGCATACATATTATATTAAGGAAAAACACTTATTTGTTCTGTTGCTAAGAAACTTCAGACATTTGCATATTTAACAAATTGTTTGGGTGTTTTTAACCAGAACCCATCACTATTTATAAAAGACAAATTTAAAACATGAGATCAAAGGCACAACATTAATTTTTCTTTTGTCAACTGTCTTTGTTCAGTGGCTCAAAGAAGCAGTTTTATAGCCAGCTGATACATAATGAAACATCTGCTATTATTCTGAATTACAGCAGAACCCACTAATAGTCAGCGGCTTCACTGGGTTCTTCATACAGCAGCCAGCATCCTATGGGGAGCAAACCGGCAGCGCTCACTTGTGGAAGGGGCCTTTGACATCTGGGCATGGTTCTTCTGTGCAGTGCTGGCTATCAGCAGAACCATCACCAGAGGGAAATCTCGCAGCTCTGAGCCTTCCCTGCTGCTCATCACTCCTCTCTCCCGCCTTGCATTACAGCACTATCCCTGCCCTCAGCCATTCTAGTAGAGAAAATGGGGTTTCAGTTTCCAAGGAGCTCTACTTCTCACTAACTCCTGAACACTGGGAGCTCAGCTGCACTTCTCCACCACTTGGCACCTTACATGGAAGGATACATTTTCCTGCATAAAAACTTACAGAATCTGTATTAGTACGAAAACAACAACTAAGTACTCATTGACTCTGCAGCAGCCTATGACTTTCCCTGTCAATAATCCACTTAATCAGACTTTGAGCACAGGACATATATTTCACAGAGCTCATAAGTATACACCCCCTAAATTGACCACAGTGGCACCTTTATAACATCCCATCTCGGGTGGCTCTGCCTATTTTGCCAGGATTCCAATCTTCTGCAGAGATCTGATTTTATTTCAGCCTTCTCTGCAGCTCCACCCAGCCGCAGTCCATCCAGAGCACCAGCACAGGAGGAGGTTTGCTAGGGGCAGTGGCTGGGTACGAGCACTCAGCCTCACCACATTCCTGTCGGCCTCCTGGAGTGCAGCCAGCTCTGCACGTGCTTCTGTTAACATCACTGCTTCAGTTAGAGGTGGAAAGCCTAAAAATATGGCTCTGTGTTTCCTACTATAAAGGAGCTTTAGGGTATTTTTACTTGCTCTCCTGCCCTTACAATGATCCGAATCCACCTGCACAACTTTGCAGCTCCTTAGGACACGCACAGCGAAACCCTGTTGTGAAAGCTGCGTGGCTGTGCGTGCTGCTTGGGCAACATGAGGGACAGCTGTCACCCAGAGTTCTCATCAACTATTTACAGCACCCAGTCTCATGCATGATCTTGTGCCAGCTAAGCTGTATCTCTCTTGCAAGCCTCTAATTACTACAGACTAATTGGTATTAGCCTACAGGCCCCGTTATCAGAGACGTTGTGCAGTTCCTCCTGCAGACTCAGGTGAGTACAACACCACAGCTGCAGCTGGAGGAGCTCGGAAATGGGATCTGCCCATGACAGAAGCACAGCTTATTGCTTCTCAGGACAGGAATGGGATGACAAGCTGGATTTAATCAACTTCCAGTGAAGCCCCAAATCAAACATCCCTAAATACATCTACCAAATACTCAGGCCATTTCATCCTAACAAAACGCAGCACCCAGCAGAGAAAATCCCATGGAGAACAACATAAATTCTGGGGTCAAATTCAGGCAGCAATACTGGGATGCTCCTTGTCAACTCAGTGCTTAAGCAAAAAGTGCTCTGGGTCTGCTCCTCCATCAAGAACAAGAAGAAAAATGCATTAGAAACCCCAAGAGTGGGACTGGGGCTGCTGTCCCACAGCTCTGCACACACAGCAGCACAGCTGGACTCAACTCTCTGCTGCCCAACCTAAAGCCATCTGGGGACTCATTTACCCCCTCAGTGTAAGCAATCCATTTTGAAGAGGGGCTGCATCATGGGGCAGCATGAGGCCTTTCCTACAAGTCTGCCTCTTTCCTAGAACCAGCTGAACCCAGGCCCACACTGAGCACTGCCAGAGCATCATACAGTGCTGTTTGGACCTCCTCATCCTGGGGTCCTGGGTCACCAGACTCCTTCCAGCACAGGAGGGCAATGTTTACAGCAGCCCACACAATGAAGTGAGGGTGCTTTATATAGCAAACACAGGAGAAGACTGAAATGGAAAAAAAATTCCCTTGGGATACTGAGAAGGAAGGTGAAAAGCAGCTATCAGGAAATAGAGTTGAGAGCTGCAGGAGAATCCCTGGGCAATTTTGCAGGGGTCCCCTTTGCTGTAGGCAGCTGCCACCAGCACAACAGATGACAGGTGGGCACTGCTGTCAGTGATGTCCCGTCCCTCAGGCTGTAGGGCAGGTGGGCACATTTCCTCCGTGCCCTGATTCCTGCAGATAGAGATTAACCTCGTGCACGTATGAGCAGCCCCACATCCCAGCCACATCTCCTGGCAGGACATTTTGGTTTAAAATCCCTCCTGACAAGCTTCCTGCAGCTCTCCATCAACACAGGAAGGTAATAAGAGTAGAGTCAGACGACATTAAAAATGGATATTCTGGAAAATAGTGGGTCATATATAAGGCACAGCGAGTGTTTCTGCTCATCTATCATTACTATACGTAAACAAGACACTGCATTTTTATTGCAATTGGGAAAATTCATTTTCATAGCACGCACAAAGAATTCAAGATTCCTGAGCTGCTTCTCCTCTTCCCACAGTAGCCATAATGTGGCCAAGTTCCTCAAATGTCCTGGGGTTTGGGGTTTTGGTTTTTCACTATGAGCAGCTTCCAAATATCCTTTACTCAAGCTTACTGCCAACATTTACAATCTAAATGGTGTTGTTTTGTTGTTGCTGTGCAGATAAAACCATGTGACAAACCCCCGAGTCTCACAAGTTCACCTGTATCTTAGTGCCCAATTTTGCTTGCATGCTCATGCACACACAGCTTGGAAACTTGTGTGTTTGTCAGGACAACACGATGGACTGTTTGTAGGTGGGAGCAGCAGGGCATCAAAGCAACAAAGCCAAGTCCATGAAAAATCTTGAATATTTGAGAACAAGAGATGCTGCTGATCAGTCAACCCTTATCTCCTTATAATAGCCCTTCCCTGTTTTTATTCATGCAGTTTGTGATGCTCAGGTTTGCTGAAGCTTTGCATTAACATGGAAATAAATATAACCTTATATTAAATCAATATGCTGAGAGGTTATTCAATCATTCCCTTTGGTAATATCATCCGTACTGGGCCTAAAGAGCTACCAGCCAAGAGAACTGTGCTTCTTGTTTGGAAATGAAGAGCCATGCTGCACATCTAGAAACATTCACAATGAAACCTTCATTATAGAGACATACATCTCACCATCCATCATCTCCAAGCATGCAAGCCTGGAAGCAAAAACCTGTCTGCGCTTAACCTGACATGGGTATGGCATTCCCATCTTATATTTGCTCACACATCTGAGAAGAGCCAGGTGAACACAAGAACATCAGGTTGTCTCCAGCCCCTGGGAGCACCCCTCTAATGATGGCTGAGCCAGGCACATTTGTTCCCCACTGCACCGAGGGCTCTGCTGCCCACTCCAAGCAGCATGGCGTCGCTGCACTCCCCTTGCACACTGACCACAGGGTTGTTTATTTCCTTTATCTATTTATTTTGAACGTATTTCCCCAATTGTGTTGCTCATTTATTTCTCTGTGGTTTCCTGGAGCCCTTCTGACAAAGCCACATATTCTGTTCCTGTCCCGCATGGCACTGGAGGGCACTACAGAACACATGAAATTTGTTTCTAATTTTACATCCGCCAACAAGCATTCCTGGGTTACGAATAACTGGTAGGGCCGATCCCGCTAACGCCACAAGACAAACAAAACCCAAAGGAAATCAAAAGGACTAAAATACAGCACAAATATTTTTGCACTTCTTTTAGCTTGTGAAACTTTTCCTTCTTCCCCTCCTCCCACATTTTATCCAAGTTAAGCTTTCCGGTATTACATATTTATCTGCTTATATTTAGAAACAAATAATTACACAGCAAGAAAACGAGATGGAACAATTCTGCTTTTCCTCTTCTGCAAGCCTCAGATGTAAAGGTGGAAACACCTTCAGCCCAAAGCCAGCACAGGACAACTCCCTCCTCAGTATACCAGGCACAGAATGCTTCGGTTCCAAGGAACTGTGCACAACCCCAAAGCTCCAAAATCAGCTGTCATTTACACGTGCAACATACTTCACAATGGCTACTGATTTTCATCATGGCAGTACCTTAAATAATAATGTAGCTAGGTTGTCCCAAGCTTTGTAGCATGGTATGCAAGCAGCATCCCCAGCGATACCAAGCCTGCCAGTGGGGCTGGCCAGGGCTTGCAGCAGGGCAGCCACTGCCCCAGTGATGTGTGTGGCAGGTTTGGAGCTCAGCTCCTGTCAGTGTCTGGCTGCAGGCTGCAGCAAATTTACCTGTACATATGCAGCAGCTCCCAGCCCGGCTTGGGCTTCATGATGCTAAATGTCAACAGAGCAAGGAACACAAGTCTGGGCTTATTTTCATTAGCAGTAGCACAGTGTCGTGATATTTCAATGCTCTGCAAGTGCTAATTAAAGACCTTGCCATAAGGAATCTGAGCACCTCAGAGCTGGGTCTAAATGCAGCTTGGGTGGTTTTTTTTGATTGAATGCGATAGCACAGATACGTTAACACTCCATGCAGCCCAAGGAGAGGACTCTCACATTTTCATCCTCACAGAATTTGGCACTAGATTAAAACTCAACAGTTTCCAACAGAGAATATCTGCTCTTACCTGGAGAGCCAGGGCTGCACACAGGGGCACAAGCCCCCCCAGCACAGAGAGGCTGTCAGGCAGAGGCGGGCAGGAGCCAGGAGGTCATCTCCATCACGGCATGAAGCCCACGTCACAAAGACCCAGTCCCTTTCACTGCAAAGCAGTACAAACACCTTGCCCTAACGTTCATCAGCTTGTGCACGATCCCCTTTCAGAGCTACCACCAGTCCCACCAAGCTTCCCCAGACACCAGCAGATGTGATCCAGCATCTGCTTTTAGGGCCAGGTCTGAACACTGTGCCATTTGCAGATTGCACCAGAGAAACTGCAAGCCCAAACTGAACAACTTTTTTCTTTCCTTCCAGTTGTGTTCTGCCCTTCCTGTTCTATATCCACTTCCCCATCAGTTTCACTCGGAGAGATATTCCTGCTATGCAGACTTTAGGCTAAAGACTAACCCTCCTGTGTCCGCACATGCACGGCATCGCTTGTACTGTACAAATGTCTTTTCCAATACGGATTATGGGCTAATAAGCTATATGGTTCTGCAAATCTTCCTGCCCTTTACTTTTTAGCTGTTATATAAGAGTCGTATTTCCTAAAAGGAGAAACATATGGATCGTATCTACCCGGCGCTAGATGATCACAGAGGCTGCTGTTAAAACGCATTTGGAGAAAAATGAAGCCATCTATAGGAGGAGTGAGAGAAGCACTGACTTTGTAATGTTTGTTTGTTGTTTTCTCCTGTTTTGAGAACAGCAAAGAGCAAAAATTAACAGGGGTTTGTGTTGGAATAGGCTGACCCTCTGTGTCCAACGCTTGCAGCTTTATATCCATCTATGCCTATTTTCATTGATCTTTTTTAGATTCTAAAGCAAAAACGTTATTTCTAAGTCCCTTGTTTGGAAAAACACTTCAAACTTCCGGGAAACGGAACTTTCTGCTCCAAACCACCCAACAGATCTCCGCTGCGTTTTATCGGCTCGGGTTTTGTATACGAACTTTGACGCCCGTTTCTGCCCTTCTGCTGACTGTCGGTGCCGCAGGATATCACTGCAGGCTGTAGGGGCGCCAGCGGAGGGGCTGAGCCGCCCCGTGCCAGGCAGGACAGCGCGGAGCTGGGCAACATACAGTGAGCAGTGCCGTCTATTTGGCAAGGAAACCGTGACCAAGAAATGAAACCGGTTTTAAACACCGCATTTCTTTCAAGCCTTGCCTGCACACCGTACTGCCTCCATCTCTTCTCTAACGACCTGCTCACAAATGACATCGCACACCGTTATTCCTCACCAGCTCCCTGTACAGCCGCCCTCCAGCCCCAGCGCCGGGTCGCGGCATCTGGTCTGCTTATTGCAGCCGCGAGCCCTGCAACAGACGCACTTTTTTACCGACACAGATAAACATGATTTGTAAGACGAGTCCAATTAACAATCGATTACGGCCTAATGGGCTCTAATCGATACACCCGTTTAATGATGGAAGGGAACGCACGCCCGCTCCCGTTGCCGTCCCGCGGGCGCCGCCCGGTCCCAGCCGCCATTGGAGCGGCTCGGCTGCGGCGCGGAGCTCGGCTGCCCCCTGGCGGCGCGGCGGGGCGCGGCGGGTGGTGTGAGCTGCGTTCTGGGCACCGCGCGATGACGGTCGCTCCGAATGGGCGGCACTGATGTGCTACTACAAAACGTAGAGGGATCCCTTCCGTTCAGTTATAGCTCTCGTGGAAAAAATCGAACGTGCCACGCCACGGTCTGAAAATGAACCAGAAGCCCATCAGCCAGAGAGCCAGCCCTTGGGCACCAGGCCCTGGGCACACACAGGTGCAAGGAGGGCATGGGGTTGACAAGCAGCTTTGCCACCCGGGTCTGCTTGGCTCAAGGCCTGGTGGTACATGCAGAAAGCACACAGGTCTCCATGCATGCCCAGGACTTCAAGGAAACCCAAAGAGAAGCAAAGGCACTGTTGCAAGAACACACAGAGTTTCTAAATCCTGTCAAAAAAGATGGAAAGATGGCAGCAAGTGCACATTTCACATTGCACTTTGGTAGGGAGAGTGCCTTGAAGGCACAGCTTTACTGTCATGTAAATCAGCAGAACATGAGTGGAGCTGCTCCCACTCGTTCACCCTGACAGCCAGGGCTCCAGTGAAACAACAGCAGTGCATGTGACAAGGAGCGGGGCTGGACCACAGCCCTCCTGGGCTCTTGGAAATGACTCCACTGAGTCACTTTGAGATCCGCCTTCTTCTGAAAGTAGCCCATAACAGCATTAACAACAGTAAAATACTATGAAAAATGAAATACACACACACATATATATATATATCTAGAAAGAGATCTTATCAGGCAAAGATGTGGCTGCGGGTTTCAGTGGAGTCCAGCAAAGAAGGCAGGGTCCCACCAGGACAGGATGACAGCCCCAGCACCAGGTGAGTGCCATCCTCCAGCCCCACTCAGACACATCTGATGTGGCAGAACACCAGGCAGAGGTGCCAGGCAGCAGCATCTGTGGGAACAGAGCTGGCACTGCCCATGGGGCAGCTCTGGTGACCAATGAGTCCCTTATCTGATGTATGCTCCAAATCTGCTCCATCTCAGGAAGCTTGCCCCAGTACACACATGACTGCTGGAACTGGATGACTTCTTCCCTTAATACTTGCTTCAGAAAATATACAATCCCCCTGTCTGTGCTGATGTGCTTCCCACAACTACAGCGACAAGGCAGCATTGCTCAGAAAGGCAAATCTTACATGAGTGCCAACCAGCCCTCCTGCAGCAGGAACACAAAACTTGGGAAGGGGCAATCTGAAGACAGGTGACAAATGCTGCTCTGTGGGTGGTAGAGCAACAATGGTGATAAAAGTGTGGATATGGCAGACACTACATTTGGATGCGCACAGACATGGAACACTTACAAAAATGACATGTAACTCACTATGAAGGGCATTACAACCTATACAGACTTACTACGCATGTAAAAACCAGTGTCAGCCACGATCGCTTCTATCACCCCCCAGTTCTTGCTGGGGCTGGGCAATACCTGCCTCCTCCAGCTTTGCTCTCTGGACACATTTTGCATACTGTTCTCATGGCTAAAAATGTGAGAGCTTTATAAGCTGGGAGCAGAAGCCTCTCAGCCTGTTTGATTACTGCTGAACCTGCAGGATACTGTTTTGATTTCTCTGACAACGATAAACTTCAGTGATGCTGGTGCACTCTGAGCCTGTGTGTACCACTGTTTTCAAACGAGTCTCACTATAAGGACAGTGAGGCCAATTGGGATCACACAGAACACTACGGCACAGAAGCAATCTGTCTATTAAAAAACAAATCTTCAATGAGCAGGAGAAAACATTTGCAATCTGCTGCATGAAAACATCTTACCAATGTGAGTTTAAGGAGGGTTAGCTTTTTCAGTACCATTTTACTTACTTGTGACTTTTGCTTTGTTTTAACCCTAGGTTAACCCTAAGGAGCCTCGGCGAGGTAACCTGGGATCTGCCAATTACTTCCCAAATCAATTAGTGCCAAACAAAACCACTTTAAGACATTTCTGTCATTAATCCCTACTGGCAGCTGTCCTGCCTGGCCTGACTCCCCGTGCACTCTGTGAGTGTTATCTCCAGGATAAAAGGCCTGCAAAGTGCTGGCATGTGCTCACGTGTGGATCCCGGCATCCCGCTGCAGGATGGCTGTGTCCCCATGGCCCTGTTCTTATTGGAAAAGAGAAAAAAGACCATGTGCTGCTGTAAGAAATGGGAAGTTCGGAGTTACAACTGACAGTCTGATCAAACTCTGATCTGAGAAATGAAGCCAAAGCTGAGTAGTGACATAAAAGAAGGACGAAGAGTCGGTCTGCAGGGCACTCTGTTTTGTCAACCTCAGTCAAGCCCTTATGTTGATTAAGCCCAAATTACTCATATTGCAGTAATAAATAAACAAATACTTAAAATGGAGAAATAATGATTTCGTAAGAGTTTACATGGGAGCACATCTGTAACCCATCCACTCGAAGAAACAAAGCAGCGCAGTCCTTGCATGAGAGACACTTCTCTGAGAATGTGACAATACCTGGGCAACCCCACTCACACCCTGAGGGCTCACTCCTACTCCATCCTGCACCGAACCTGCACATAAATGCACTTATAAGCACAAACCCCACTGAGACCAGCCAGGCCCCTTGCTGCCTGCCATGCACGGCCCATTGCTCCCACTGCTCCAGCTGAGCTTCAGCCCATCCCGCCACATGGACAGGGCCTGGGTTGGGATTCCACCCAGATCAGCGTGCTCACACTGCCTGAGAGCACACAGCCATGGGCCCACATCTGATTTTGCTCTTTGGTTTTCCAGAGGTAGCCCTTGGGCATTTCACAAGTATTTGGATCGCGTATTTGTTACTTAGCAAATCATTCCATTGCCATATTGATGGGGGGAAATAAAAATCATCCCAGCTTTCATGCAGCTGCCTCTATTTCACATGGTTAGAGGAATCTCCTGAAAGAGCCCATTGAGTTTCACCACTCAATGAATATTTATATTGTTTTAAAGAAAAAGAAAACTTGAGAGCCTTGTTTTGCAAGATTAAGCAATAAGTGTCTTATATTTCAAATGAACTACTAAGACTTAATCCTGCAATTCTTTGCTAATCCGAGCAGTCCTAAGGACTTCCATGAGATCAAGGACTCCTGACAGGGGTGCGTTTGCAGGGTCAGAGCTTTCACTTGTGCAGAACGCATGCAGACACCCTCTGGGTGAACTCACTTTGCCTAATTTCTAATCCACGAGAGTATCGTGAGTTGGAAAGTGCAGATAAAATTAAAAGACAACATCAAACTCTATTGAATTTCCTTTCTACTTAGACAACAAAATAGCAACAGGATGAAACAAAAAGTATTCCATAAGAACACGGAACATGCAGTAGGAACCACGACTGGTGGTGTTGCTCTTAAGAGTAAAGTGAGTTCAAATGGACCCCTATGCTATTCCTCCCCAGCAGGAACACAGCTATCCAGCCACGGCTGCTCACACACATTCAAAACTCAGATGACCTCTGCAGGAGCTGCCAGCATTCCTGCTCCCTGCTGTCCTCCCCTCAGCGCCACCACGGCTTCTCCTGCTCTGGTTCCATAGCTGTACCCATCTGTGCCTTTCTAAGGGCTGCTCCACCTGTGGAAGTTCACTGCAATTGGCCAGCCTTTTTTCCTTCTTCCCATTTCATATCAAATTTGTTGTGCCCGTTACAGCTTGTATTCAATCAACAGAACTGTGAAGACCTGTGGGATGACATTCCTTGGTCTTTTGAAACACAAAGGAACTCATAGGTGGCTCAGCCTGAGCCTGGCCCCAGAGTCACCCTGAGTGCACAGCTGGGTCACGGGAAATTCATTAATTAGAGTATGCAATAAATTGTTATTGATATTGTTCTGTTGTTTGTCACAGCCCCAAATGGTCAATAATTGTCAACAACATTAAAAGGAACGTGGCAAAAGCCAACCAAAGCTCACATAAATTAAGTGAGGAAAAAAAAGAGAACTCAAGGATGGTTGCAGCCAGAGTGTGGATGAGGGAGAAGGAAAGAGATGGTCAGGAGTTTGTGTATCCTGAAGGCCTGCATCCAGCCATCACCTCACGTGGTACTTCTGGGGTCCTGCATGGCAGCAGGTGGGTGCTGGCTCTGTGCAGAGCCTGGCCCCAATGGCCTCCCCTCCTCGCTCACCTCCAGCAGCAAGGCCAAAAGCACAGCAGCAAATTTCGCAGTAACAGACAATATCAGAGCCCAGATCTTGTGACTGAAAACCACTGTGAGGATCAAACAGTCTGATGTATGCATTCTAAGTTTACCGAGAAGCTTTTTTCCCCCCCCCATTAATTACATTCTTTACAGTTCCCAGAAGGAAATGATCTTTCATAGGCAGAAATAGAATAGCCTGTCATAATCACTCAAACCTAATGAAGAATATTTATTGCTGTCACCAGCAGCTTAAGGTCTAACTATCCCATCACATAAAAATAAAGAAAAAGGATGTAATGGCTTCACTGATCTGTTGCTGTTAAATCTGAAGTACACGAAGAATTAAAATTGATAAAATACATTGGCCTGACCTCCATGGCTACAGTGTGGAACACTGGGAATACTGGACATGTACTTGAACATACTTTTTGCATCACACTGCCAGTTTACCTCAGCTTGTTCCTAGAAAACTTCAAAACCATGAGGTTTGTAATGATGTCAGACAGAAAGCTCACCAGGCCAAGCAATGTGCATTTGAAAATTCCATCCATGCATTACAAATACAGCCAAAGTATTGAGGTGGTTGAGGCATTCTGACATTGGGGTTTGTGACTGGGATTGTCTTAGTTTTAAATCAGACTGCCTGTTTTAAATCAGATTCATAGAATGCCTTGGGTTGGTAGGGACCTCAAGGATCATGAAGCTCCAACGCCCTACCACAGGCAGGGCCACCAACCTCCACATTAAATATCAGCCCAGGCTGCCCAGGGCCCCATCAACCTGGCCTTGAACACCTCCAGGGATAGACGGGGCATCCACAGCCTCTCTGGGCAGCTGTTCCAGCACCTCACCACTCTCAAAATAAAGAACTTCCTTCTGATATCCAGCCTAAATCTTCCTTCAACTTAAAACCATTTCCCCTTGTCCTGCTGTTATCTACCGCTTACAACAGCTGAAAAATCTACAGTGGAAGCTATATGCACAGGTAAGCAGTTTTGTTTTGCATCATTGTTTTCTTAGCAGTGGCAATACTTCTCAAGTGCCTATTTCTTCTGCTTTCACTTCTTTTTTGTGTCTCTCTGTCTCTCACTTCATTATCAATTCTTGATCAATACTTTATTTTAGATGATAGATTATATTGTCCTGTCGGATGCCCATATCTGTTTATGTTAAAAGCTTTAGCTTACTTATGTACGTACACTCACACACACAAGTACTAAGACTTTTTGTTCCCTGAGATGTTAGGAAACCTATAAGACCATCTACACTCTTACCCTTGGCAAGGATTATCCACTAATTTGGGGAGTTTTGACGCATGGAAGTCAAAGCACCTTGGATCAGAACAGTAATTTACTTCACAGCTCAGAGACTTTGGTGGACTTGCCTTCATTTTCCATTGGTCTCCTGTGATGCCAAGCCTTGAAATACATGCACAGCTCTTGTTCTCTGTCATCTGTTCAGGAGCAGAGTGACACCTGAACTCTTTTCATCCTCTTAGCATACATGTCATTCCCTTTTATCTCTATAAAAATATTTTCCTGTTATTTTTAGCTCAAATCACAGCTTATTTAAAAGACCAAAAAAAAAAAAAAAAGAAGTCTATGCTGTTTTTAGTACTGCCCCAAACTTAATTTCCTGGGCTGAAAAAGGAGAAAACACCATTGACTTTTGATCTGTTTTACTTACAAGCCAGGTTTCCCAGTGCCAACTGGAAGCCCTCCTTCTTTTAAGCACCACGAGGTAAAGGATGCAAGTCCCAGCTATGTTAGAACACATTTTGCTCACCTCTTCTCTCTCCCCCCCTTCCCACCCCCAACCATTTCTGACCCTGCTTTGGGGGACAATATTGAAAACAGTGAAAATATAACCCTGCTAAAAACATGAATCAAAAAGTCGCTGCTTGTGGACATGTTTTTAAAATTGCTTAGTTGCATGGAAGTCCCTTTAGTGCTTGAAGGACTTTAATAAAATTGATTTTCCGAGTATAGCCTTTTAGCAGCTACTGTATAAGCTTGAAATATGAACCCTTCATTGTTGAAAGTGTTTCATTTTTGCCCTGTAACTAATGATCAAGGGAAAGAATGTGTTCAGAATTCTCCATGGTTGCCATTTTCATAATTAAATCGTGCTAATAATAAAGCTTTGCAGACTTTAAACAAACTAGCACTGGAGTGGAATGTGGTTTGAGGAGTTTCATTTACAGACCTCTACAATTAGCCCTTAATGAATAAGCATACCACAGTGATAAGTAAGACATCTCCACGAACCGGTTATTTACCAAAGCATAAAACTGTGATATTCCCATTCCAGTCACTGAACATTATTCTCCAGATTTCTTTCGAGTGGCTCTTGAGCAATTTGGATAGTTAAAACCCATTAATTGTCTTTAATACCTGATGTGTAATGCAGCAGCAGTCTCTCCATTGTTCATCCTAAGTACAGGGGCTCAAAACTAAGCAGCCAAGCCAGTAAGACACAGCTGAGCATGACACACACATTGCTGCTGGTGCCTGCCTACTACTGGTAAGCTACAAAGAACTTACACATCCCAGAACTGCCCTCCTTGCAGAAACAGCTGCAGGTTTTGCCTTCCTGTCCTGCTCTGTATGCTTACATTAAAGACTGTTTCACTTTTCAAGCATGCCCAGATCCCTCTGGATGTTTTCTCTCCCTTCTATTATGTCAATGGCACCACATCAGCAAATTTGCTGCTGACACCCTTCTCCCTTTACTCTGGTGTTTTTATTCCCAGTATGTTTGAATTCAGTAAACGTAAACCACGTTTCTTAAATGCTGACTTAATTTAAAGCACACAAGCGTTGGATCCTCTACTCAGAAACACACAGAAATGATGAACCCACACGCCCTGGTAGTGCTGCACTAATAAATGCGCTTTGTGACAAGGAGACTCACAGCAGTGGGGACTGGGACAATGTCCTGGCTCCATCACTGCCCAGTCAATACATCCAGTAACCTCTTCATCCCAACTATAACGCAGAAGTACTTTTCTTTCCATTTAAATTTCACACACCATACTACAATTTAGCATACAGAAGTGGGCCCCGCAGAAGTGTTTTTAACCAGAAACCTCACTCACTTCTTCCTAAAGGAAATCAACTGCAGGCAGCATGGAGAATACACCTTTGATAGGCCCGGATGAAAAAAGCAGAAGCAATATATTGTGTTCATTAAAGTGATCTTAAAATTAAATTTAATACAAAGTACCTGAGACAAAAACCCAAAACTATTAACCCCAAAGCCACTAACTATTCATTAGCCAAGTCAATTTTGCATCCCATTATCATTCACAATGTGTAAATTCCCATTGAAATTGATTTAGTAAACCAGCTCTTTGATGGGTCTGAAATTAAAAGGATAGAAGAAAAGATACAACTAATTGAAGAACATAATTTGATGCTTGTACAGGGTGTGAAATTCACTGCGAGCGGACTGGAGCTTTAATTAAAGACAATGGGCCAAGCTCACATCTGGGATAGCACGGAGGGATTTTGCTGAGGTTAGACCTGCAGCCATGCATGGTGGGCTGCAGCTCAGCTGCTGGTGGGAGTCTGCTTTGAAATGGAAGGATGCTTCTGCTTGGACTCCCAAACTACAGGCAATGAGAAGAGCAGCAGTTTTCCAGGAGGACTGACAGGATAAAAACACATCCTTTGCACTAGGACCAGAGCAACCAGAGCATGCACTAAGACAGAGCTCCACAAACAGGGCTTGACATTCCCCCAGCTGCCATCTATGCAACAGGGAAGTCTGAGCTGCTTGAAAAAAGTCATAGCTTTTCTTTTGCCTTTTAAAGCCACCTGAGCACATCAAGTTTTGCAACTCCCATGTGATGAACATTAGAATATGATGAACATTAAAATATTCCTGCTTGGGAACCTGATACATTTACTGATTTGACATAGTTCAGATGCTGTCCTGTGATTGATCTCACCTTTATGGAAATAAAAAAAGACAGCTGAAGAAATGAGGATATTCTGCACAGTTCTGTGAAAAAATATACATCGGATGTGAAGATACTCCACAAATATTTTCCTAAGAGTGGTACGACCCGGGACAATATTATAATTAGCAATTACAGAGCATGAAGACTGGGATTAAACATTGTACTTTGGTTGCTTCCTTACTGAGAAGGAGCAGCTTAAGCCACACTTACTAATTTCAATGTGTGGCTATTTATACTGTTCACTGTAGATATAGATGAGGAATTCTACCTTTTTTCCTTTTGCAGACAGGCTGTAAATAGGCCAACATTATTTCTTAACTTATGATTTATATATTTTTTTAATGAAATAATGTACCTAAATTCCAAATTAGTCTATACTAAAACGGTCGCCAGCAGAAGTCACTAAATATTAATCTCAGTGTCTGCCTTGCCCAGTGGACTGGAATGCTCCAGTAAAGACCTGTGTGATAATCTGCTGAAGAAGAAGGTTATTCTAACAGAAATGGTAAAGAAATAGAGGACTACAACACTGACCCTAGACATTTCAGGAGCAGTTAAAGTCTGAGATACTATCAGATGTCCAACATGTGGACAGGCAGGCAGGCGTGATGCAGACATGAGCTAAGTCCCTCCTAACACACATTTATTATGCAGGAATGGTGGGAGCTGATCAGCATTTGGTTTTGCTCTCTCTGTTTTACTGATTATTATTTAATTGCCCCATTGACACCAGAGGCCTTAATCACACCCATGCTAAGCAGCAACCAGCAGTGGCTTACACCCACTCTATCAGAGTCCTCTCTAGCTTTGAAATACCCAGCTGCATCTTCAGGAACGCATGCCCTGAAGTTGGAGCAGTTGGAGCTCAGGTTGGGGGCCTAGGCCTTGCTGCACAGATCTGTGCTGTCACGTGTGTGTTTGCACCTTTCTTTGCTGGCAGGGACTCATTTCCACAGTGAAAGAAGGCTTTCTTACCCAGAAATCATTACCAAAGTTAGGGATGGGCTGAAAGGAAGTCAAAGTCAGTACCGAGCAATGTGTGTTCGAGCTCTATCAACAACACCCGCATAAAAGCTGTTGTGCAGAAGTAAATAAGAAAAGTTGAATTCTTTGCCTGGTGTAATTCACTTCATTTATTGACTTTTTTTTTTTCCCCCTTTCGTTTGCCAGTGGTTCTGAGATGCCTGGCATTCAGGATGATTTGTAATGTAAATTATATAATTGTACTTTCACATATTTTAACATCAAATGGAATGATTGACTACAGAATTTGAGCTGTCTACAGGTGGGGGTCAATTATCATCTGAATAATCACACTGCCACACAAGAATAGCATGGCCATGGAGTGTGACATATTTTTATCTCTATGCATTTCAATGAAGTCAGTCTGGTACATAAAAGGTTATCACCTAGGAAACATATTTTCCTAAGCACAAGTTAAACATGCAAGCGAGATCAGCATAGATATTCAATTTAGCCAGTCAACCCTAACCTATTAATATTTTAACAAAATCCAGTGAGGATAATTTTTTTTCTTTGATCCCATTTCATTTGAGCAGCCTGGAAAGGGAAGAAAAATTAAAAACAAAATAGTCAAGCATACAGAATGAGGTTATGTATTAAGTGGGCTATTTAATGTTTTTGGCATATTATAGCCCTAGGGAAAGTGTGGATGGATTTAACAATCAAGATCTGTGTTCCCTGGGCCCACAAAGTTCGAGAAACATAAAATAATCTATACTTCCAAGCTGACAAATCTTACCTGACACTCTTCTTCATCTCACTGGGACTCTCCAGCTCAGCATTAATCATATGTTACAGGGAGTAAAAAGAAAAGTAAATCACACTAAGCTGGAAAGTGAGATGGAAGGTCTTTGGGCAAAGCTTTTAATCAATAATATGTGGGATAATAACCAGGAGCTATTGTTTGAATCTTCAGATATGAAAAGGTAGCAATGCAAAACACAAAGCAACTACAAACTGCTGCAGCTGCAGAGGGGTGCGATACAAACAGCAGCAGCTTGCTTTACCCCAAACCCACCTCCCCCCTTCCTTCCTCTTCCTGGTCCACCACAAAATTCTGCATTCATAGTTCACTAGGATTTTGATCGGACTCCAGAACAGCAATTCCATGTATCTCATCCTAGAGATGGAGGACGCAGTTGGTATCACACACATTGCATTTGGGGTGTATAATCTGACACCCTTCAACAGCCACTGAGACTCAGAGAGTGCCCCACAGAAGATCTTACTGCCTGTGTAAGACAAGTCCTCTCTTTCCACACTGGCCTCTCTCCATAGCTGCACTACTAACACAGAGACAGGTATTATTCTGCCCTAGTTCTCCCTCATTTCCCAAGTACGCACACCTACCCTCCCTAGCTACTGTGCCCCTTCCCTCAACTCATCCTCATACATTAATGAAAGGGGGAGGAAAAAGAAGCGTTACTTGTCTATAAACACCGAAAAGCCCTTCGACTTGCACATTTCTTAACTAACTTGTTCACTGGGTGGCTGAAATGCAACCCTGCAGGCAGCTGCTGGGAGCAGACCATGGGGCTGGCGTAGCCATGGCCAGTGTGACCCAAAGCTATTCATGCAGCTCAGTTCACGACCTCTCACTTTCCTCAGCCCTTCAGTAACGTATGTAATAATATTTGGTTTGCCGGGTTACGAACAGGAGGTGGAGACGCTAGTCCTACCTCATACTTTTGTAATTATTATTATTATTCTAGCAGAAGGAGAGCGAGAGTTACAGCTCGGGGTGAAACCTAACCCAAATCCAGCTCAGGCTGTTCATTAATGCAAAACAGCGCTAAATCTGTGAATGGAGCTCCAGTAATTCCTGCACTGCTGCTCAGCGGGAGCCCAGCGACACACAGCGTGTGCAGCCACACTAAAAACACGGGTCATTGCCAGGCAAGCACTCCGGGGCTGTTTGCACAAGCAGCCCTATCGGCCAGACTGTATTTTTGTACCGCTGAGTGTGTGGCCGCATTCTCTTCCTTTCACTTTCTCTCTTTCTCAGAATACAATGCATTTGTTCTCCCTTTGGTTTCTTTTTTTGCATGTGAGTAAAACTAAAGAAAATCAGCCCTGACTTGCCCCAAAATAAAGAAAAAAAGATTTTTTTAACAGATCCATATTTGTAGAGTTTAGTTTTTTAATGGCTCCAAAAGCCCCAAAACATTTCAGTGTTATAATTTCAATACATATCAAACCCCCCCAACATACTAAGAAACACTTGCAAAAAATAAATGAAACAACCAAAACTTCCAAAAACTATTAAATCCATTGCCTTATTTCTGAAGGGCCGGCAGAAAGCACCAGCCTCCCCTTCGTGGGCTCTGGTTGGATACACCCAGACTTGGCACTCACTGCTTCTTCCACTGGATGCCCCTCACATGGCCATCCATCTCTTCCATTAACTGCAGAACAAGCTGCATGCAGGGAACCCTGCAGGAATGCACTGACACCTGTGGATGGGGTCTACCCAGCACATGGCGATGCCACCTGCCACTGCTCCATGAGCATCTCTGCAGCATCACTGCTGCTAAGAGATTTTTTTTAAAGACAGCCCAAAAAGAATACAGGCTTGAAATCGAACAGCAAGTTCCCAGCCATTTTCCCTTTTTGTGTTAGTCCTACAGTGGTTCCTATTATGGAGTCGTGGTTTGTCACCGGGTGCTACAGAAATCTGCTTTGACAAAAGGAGTTATCATCCTCTGAAGCTGCATTACAGTAAAAGTTGCCACCTCCATGACTGCAATATATCCAAAGCCACTACTTCTTACTTTGCTAATGGACAGCCCAGTTGCATTTTTTCACCCGCAGCGAAGAAGTTGAGAGCACACATGCACAGTGGGTGTGGGTAGAAAACCCATCCCAGGTTCAGCAGGTTTTATTCTGCATAAAGGAATACCTAAAACCCACTGCTGTCTCTGGAACCAGAGTGAGCTGCTTACAGTGAATAGATGCGAAAAAAAATTGTTTCTTTCTATCACAATGAGCCTTTGTATGACCCTACAGGAAAGTGGTAGTGCTGCCTGCACTGGCTGCAGGTCCAGCAGATGCTGAAACAGTTAAATGTAGTGGTGCTGCCTGCTCTGATCTCTGCAGAACTGGACTCGGTACGGACTAATGAACAACTCTTTGAACCTCCAGGTCTCACAAGGTTTAATTTGTTATTTCTGAGGAAGAAAAAGCATGAATAAATAATGAGACTAAGGGACATGGAGGCAGAGACAACTCACCAGTGTCATTTACATAGACGGTGGGGCTACCGAGTCCTAGCATTACTCATTACCACAGTCCTATAGAAGCAATTTCCCCAAGACCAGGAAGGCAGCTAAATCTAGGGCTGCTCTGTCCCACAGTTCAACAGAAAGGCCCCCAGTACCCTCAGATGCTGATTTAGCTCTGTAAAATTCAGACTGTGGAGAGTTAACAGAGGTTGGACATCCCAGACCCACACTGCATCAGAGTTCGCTTGGGGAGCAGAAAGGGACAGAACAACCCATAAGAGTGCTCAGAAAATACCTCTATGCAGGAAATAAGATTTCCACAAGAACGGAGCAGTTCTGGCTGTTCCTTTTGTAGGAGAGTTTTGTGAGGTGTTCAGCTGAATTTCTTTTCTCAGACCCAGGAAAGCACATCATTGTCACTGCAGTTTGAACAAATCTGGGTTTAATCCCTCAATTCAGAGCTGGGACATCAGCTTAGATCTCTCCCATCCTATACAACTGCACCAGCAATTAGGCTCCTGTGCACTCTGGGCTAGAGATATGCTTCTCTTTTTGGTTTCCGTTATTGTTAATTTTATCATGTTTTTCATACGTATCTTCGTTTCACCCTCATAAGATATTTTTGCTATTTCAAACTGGTTTGAAGATGTGGAAAACATTTCCCAGGAAGAGCAGGCAGCTCAGTAACGGCAGTGCTGGAGCTTATTTCTCTTTTATTTAAATGCTCTGTGAGGCAGAGAAAAGCCACAACATTACAATAATGTTGTAGGAAGCAGGCTTTGCACACAAAGCAAATTTTCTTCCTGAAGAGCAGTTTGTTGCAATGTATGGAGCTCACTAATTGGATTTACGACAGGCAAGCAGCAATGGTAAAAAGGAATAACGCAAACAGGGAAAAATAAATGGATATTAAATCTTACAGACACCCACACGTTCCTCCTGCTCTCCTGAAGAGATGCAAAGGAGCCAGTGCTCCCACAGTTGCCCTGGCTCTTTGCACAGAAAAGGGTTGTGCTTACACTGGAGGTGGGCAGGTAAATGACGCACAGAGCCACCCACCCTCAGCTTATCACTGAGCTGAGCCCCATGGAACACACCGTGCTGCACTGCCTGGGCTGGAGCTCAAGTGCCCACTGAGCTGTTTTGTTGACCCACATGAAGTGATGGGTGTAAGCTATTCATTAATTGAAATACCTGAGCAGTCTTAACGAGGCTTTCCTCACAGCGTTCTGCCAGTCTGGTGTTCATTTGCTCCACACGACAGCCATCTATACATTACACCCTCATTTATGTACCACAGCAGAGGTGCATCAACTGCTGAAGTTAAGCTTTCCTTTTGAGGCTTCTGTGTTCCTCCTGCTCGGTGTGGGAATGAAGGAGCAGCACAGGACAGTTTGTTAGCTGGGGCTGCAGCACAACCCATCTGATCCTGACAGGCATAAATGTTTAAAGCACAACTGAAATTCTGCAAAGTGTGCTACTGAAAGAGAGTCACTGCAAAAGCCAGCCCTGAAACCCCACGCTTATTTCTCACTTTCATTCAGTGTCATAAAAGACCTCAGCATCAATCATCAACAAGCTATTAACACACGCAGCTGATAAAAGTGCCCAAAGCCTGCGCAGTAACAATGAAGGAAATTCTTGCTTTGCAGCTGGTTTAATTGGAGCACAAGGAGCCCACCTCGGTTACGTGCTTGGCTAAAGATCGCTTTTGGTGCCTTTGCTTTCATCTCTGCCTGTGTCGCAGTGCTGCGTTTCCTCCCTGCCCCACAAATGCAGCTGCTTCATCCTGGGAAGTGACTGCGAGCAATGTCAGGAAACCATTCCCTTGAATCACCAGGTGATTTTTATCTGCCATTACCTTGCAGCGAAGGTGCTACCGAAAATCAAAGAATGAGGAATCTCAGCTCAATTTGCAGTTTGTAAATGCAGTAAAATAGTGCTCATTAACAATGAGAACGAGGCAGGCTGGTGCTCAGACAGCATCCTAACACGGTGCCTCCACCCCATTCCTTACACGACACCATAACTCGGCCAAGCTGCCCTAACAACTTCAGCTTCGGCCACCTAAACAGAAACATCTGAGCATTCTGTGCCTTGCTCTGTGCGACGCCGCGTTTATTCTATGAACTCTGATGCCAAGCAACCTGAGCAGCTGCCAACAGGCACAGCGCTGCACAGAGTGCAGCTGTCACCCGGCCTGTGGGCTGTGCTGGTTTGGCATCGCCCCGCTGCTGGCTGCACTCAATGCCTGTAATTGCATTCACTCAGCAGCAGCTTCTTGTCCCCGTGCGAAGGAAATTAAGGCTGGAATATGTAGAAATGACTCCATAGACTGAATATAGGCTCAGCAAAACATACAGACAACCAGCCTTCATCCGCTCTGGTGCGATCCACTTCACAGCTCTCATTTCCCACGTAAAACAGAACACGGTTTATAATTAATACTTTGTTGGTGCAGTCCTTCTCAGAGAAAAAACCCAATACTAATCTTTGATGAAAAACTAGCTTTATGTTCTAAAGCTATCGAGAAGAATCACAGAACATCTGGCAGTTTACCTCCACTATCACATCTTTCAAGTTCGGGTATTTACATCTCCTGCTCTTTTTCAGTAAGCTGAGCACAAGCACAAAGAGTCCGAGTGCAGCTCTGTGCTGAACCACAACAGCAAAGTACTGCAGGTATTTATGGACCTCCAGCAGCACTTCAGGCCCACAATCCAAACGTTCTGTGTGGGGTGGAATTGTTGCATTCCCCCACCCTCATTAGAACCTGTGGCACAGGAGCAGCTTGCAGAACAAAGGCAGCGCTGCCCTCACCTGGGAGCTGCAGCAATCTGTGAGGGGTGCTCCCCAGCACCACAACCATCCAAAGGCAGTGGTCAGACTGTGACTGTGCACAGAAACTGAGGGTTTCTGTGGAAAGCCATTTCACACCTTCAGGACTATTCCTAATGTCAAAGGCCCAGAATCAAGGAGCAACTGGGGATGCGGGGTGTGGAAACCTGCAAGGATTGCCCTCATGAATATGCAGCAAAGCCACACAAGCCTTTACTTAAGCTGTGCTGCTTGCAAAGCTCCTGCCCTCTCTCTGTTCATGGTGGGTCCACCTGCACCGCACAACACAGCATGGCACGGCTGGGGCATACCATGCTCCCCACTTACTCCAGCCCATTCCCTACACGCACTGCCCCACTGCACTGCACTGTGCACCCACCAACTCCCAGGGCACGCACTGACACTTGGATGGGAGCAGGCTGGAGTGAGCCTCAGCTGTCGTGTCTTCTGCCTGTGACAGAAGGAGGCAGAAGAGCTATTTGGAAAACGTCAGAATATTGCAGGTTGGTTGATTTGATGAAAAATGTTATTTTCATACAAATGGCACACTTGAAAAGCATGAATTAAATTTCCTTTAGTGGGTCTGCAGATTTGTGATGAGACATCACCCTTTGATATAGCCACCGAATGGCGAGATGTGAATTTGCTTCCCTTCTGGACAGCCCAAATCAAACTGTTTATTTACAGCGTGGAAAATAAATATACAATGGTAAAGGTCAAAAGCAAAGTTCACAAGATATCACTTTTTCTTTTTAGCCTGACAATTTTAACTTTTGTTTGATTGGATTTTTTTATTATTATTATTATTATTTTTTAATTAAAATTACCCAAATCCTTCAGACAGGGAGAATAAACTTCTGAATGTGGTTCTTCTGCAGCCCCTCTCTGCCCACCCAGCACACCCAGGGTATAAGAATGCTGCAAGACCCTGATGATTACATCCCACTGACACCGTATTTTACAAAACCATCTCTTCATCAACACAAGGAGTTGGGAAGTAGTGCAGGAATCCCTGCTCCATCTGGCAGCAGCTGGGTTTCGCCAGATGGATTCCAACTCTCCTGTATGAGGTGGGATTTCCCAAAGGTCCCAGAGGACCTCGGCACCCAAACAGTGTTGTCTGCAGGCCTGATCACGGCAAGCAATCAAACCACTGTCCCGGCAATTCTCTACCCTTCATTTGGAAGCTGCCACCTGCTCAGCTGGGGTCCAGAGGCTGCTTTTCAGGCTTAGCCCCATTGCTACGTGAAGTAAACCAGGCTCACAAGTGCTTTCGTTTTGCTTTGAAATCGCATCCGCTGTGCAACCTATTGCAGACCCTGTGAAATCGGTGAAACTCCTTGGAGCTGCAATAACCTGGCAGAATTAGGTGTGAAGAGGCCAGCCAGCCTGGAAAACGAGAAGGTGAGCAACTTCTGCAGCCAAGGATTTCATATGAAACCTTTCAGCTTTTGTTTTGTGGGTTGGCCACTGCGCTGCATAAAGATAAGACAAGGACAGGATCCTTGCTCTGTAAATGAGAAGTCATTGCAGCAAGGTACAGAAACAATCAATTGACTAGTGAAACTGTGATGTTCGCACAGAAGAAAAAGCAAAGTTGAATTTGTTAATTTAATGGGTAGCACTAGAAGAGGAAAGTGACTGCAATTAGAAAATGCTGCCCCAGCCTCTGCTTAACCTCTCAGGCGCTCAGCCTCTGCCGCCTTACTCAACCACCTACCTCTAATGCTGCAGGCCAACAAATAAAATAGGAGGCATTACTTTCAGAGCAGAGGGGAGGATGGAGGGCTGGGAGCCTTTTGGGCAGGTACAGAACTGCAATGCAGTTTTTTGTTGCTGTTTTTTTCTTTTTTTCTTTTTTAATTACCCTTCCCATCTTTCATCTGCCTTCCTGCTCCGTTCAGCTGCTTTCTGTGGTCTTTGAGAGCTTAAGCCAGAAACCAAAGTCACAGGGAAATAAAGCAGCAGTTCTTGAGCTGAGGTTGCCTTGCCCTGCTCCGAGACCATCACAGGGATTTTGTATAAATGCTGGGCAGCCCACTGTGCAGCAGGAGGAGAGCTTAGAGCTACCTACCTGGGCACTTTGAACTTCAAAGAGGTTTTGTTCAGGTGAAGAAGGGAGCAGCATTTCTGCCATTTGCTTCCTTTCAAAATAAATTCTCTATCCAGGGCAAAAATGTAATTTTTCTTAAAAGCAAGGCGACATCTGAAAAATATTACTAGCCAAAGGCCAGATTCTTTAAATATTTTGTGAGAGCTAATGCTGTTATGGTTACTGATGTGGGTATCCTTGTCACAGGGGTGACAAGCTGAGCTCCTCCAGCTGCATCTCAGCCCACAGTTGCACCAGGCAGGAGCTAAAGCCCCAAACCTGCTCCCTTCACACCTCCAGTTCTCCCTGATTTTAAATAGGAGCACTTGTAGCTGAAGGCAGCGTTTGTCCCTAGCTGAGGACAACTACAATCCACGTGCTAAGATGCTTAACTCATCTGGATCTTGAGCGCAAGAGGCAGCTCTGCCCACACAAAGCCACGCTGCTCCTTTCGGAGCTGTCATTTCAAAGAGCAGGAGTTCTCCTTTGTACCCATTCCAATGCCTCTAACTTTCTACATTCCCTTCTTTGCTTTCATTTTATCCTCCACCTACACTGTACCTGGCAGGCTCTGTGACACAAACACCCCGCTAGAGCCGATCTCAGATGCTTGGACAGGGAAACTAAATATTACCAAAAAAAAAAAAAAAAGAAGAAAAAAGAAAAATCTGAGAAACAACGAGCACGCATAAGCAAAGACAACCGATCTAAGTCAGTCCTTTTGATGCTAATCTGACTGAAAATAATATGCAGGGTACATGAGAAAATGTCAAATCCACACTGCCTCACAATCACTGGCTTTTACTCCAACTTGAAACTAATCCAAACGCGAAAGGCTGAAAGTTATATCATTATTTAGAGAGTTTAAAGGGAATAAAAATGTAGCTCCCATGAAACCCTGTTAGACAAATAATCTCACAAACTCCCAAAATAATATCGCTGTCTACGGCCATTAAAGTTTATAGGTGCGTAAAGAATGCGCTTAAAACAGGTTATATTGAAATCAAAACATTCCTTCCAATTTAAGTGTGGAGAAATATCTTCTGCAACAGGGAATGCCCCGTACAATTATTCTTCAAAACTGGAAGTCTGCGATTAATAAAATAAACGTAGGCTTTCACTGGGCACCAGTCCCTTCTGACGTGCATCAGACATGCATCCAAGCCTCTTGTCAAGCACAGCATCATGTATTTAACACAACCCGATTCCCCAGGACACAATGGAAGGCGAGCGTCTCACACAGAAAAATCATAGCACATAAAACACTTTCAGTTTTAGCATCAAAGATGTGTTTACTGCAAACACAGAAACGTAAGGGAAATGAAGCGGGGAGCAGGGCTGCAGCAGAGTTCTAAGGATGTATTTTTAGCACTCGCGTACCGGAGCCCTACGACCCATACCGGCTGGTTTGCTGCGCTGCACACAGCGGTGCTCCATCTCCCCTGCCAGCGGGATGCTTCTGCACATTCCCAGCCCCTGGAAAATTTTATAGGGGCAAAGTGAACTTTCCTGCTCCCCCTGTGTGGGTCCCATCCTGCTCCATGCTGTGCTCCTGCTGCTGCTGGGCAGGATGGGCCCCTAATCACTCCCAGTTCCCCTGGAGCCCTAGCAGAGATAAAAAGTACAAAGACGCTGCTGGTTCCAGTCTTCTTATTGAATTTTCATTGCTCCTTTTATTGTAACTATGAATTCAGTCCATAATGTCACGTGCTCTTTGTTCTCCAGCATGACATACATTTTAATACGCCGCGCAATATCTTTGCGCAGATGAAGTGTGTTCATGTGCAGCGGAGTTAACACTTTGCTACAGACATGGTTACAGCTAGAGATTAAAAGCAACGCTTTCCATGGTTCTGGGCTCAGTATTTCCAGCCCCCCTTTCCTCCTCAAGGTCCTCCTCTCTGCAAAAATCAACTCAAAGAACTGCTGAGCGTACAGATCGTGTCACTGACATCTGGAAAGAGACACGACTACCTGAGTCAAAAATAACCCCGGCAGAGGTCAGGGCCGCACCAGGCTGTCGCTCTGTATTTAAACTGATTGATTCACACAAAGACAACGTTATGGAGAGCATTGGAATCAGCAGCCTGGGACTGCTTGTGTTTACAGGAAATGTATTTCAAAGGTTACGTCCAGCATAAACTAATTGATGCACTGGATGTTACGATACACAACAACCTAAATTGTGAATAACTCCTGCCCACCTCCTTACCTAGATAATAACAACTTTCTCTCAACTATACACGATGGTGTATCATTCCTCAGGATATTCTTTGCATAAAATCTATTGGTTATGCAAATAAAAGGCTTTGGAGAATAATGTACAGTAACTAATTTGTATAATCAGTTTCCCTCAATTCAGCGTGATAATGATATGTAAAGCACATCACTACAGACTGCCTGTGAAATGAATTCTGTCTTAATATGCTAGTCAACTAGCCACTCGACCTTTGCACAGGCTCACTGTAAGAAGAGCAGAAAAACCCACACACATTCTTTCAATTTCTAAAGGGAAATTCGACTCTAGCCGTAGAACAAAGGAAGAAGAAATAGAAGTAAAAGAAAATCAAAGAAAAAGTGATTTGGATTCAAGGGGATCAGATGTTTCATTTATTGCAGGTTGGAGACCTTCAATCAGTCAAATGAAAGACACATTTGTATTAAAATACCTACAAGGCAGAGAGAAAGCCTTGATCAGGTGTATTAGATTTAAGTTACAGCTCTCTTGCTGAGAGATGTGAACCTACCTTCCAACCTATCTGTTCTCAATATTGAAGGTTTTCTGTGTTACAAACACAAGATGAAAGGCACCTCGCTTGCCTTCCCACGTATCTGCAGGATGTGAATCGCGCCCCTGAAGCACGTGGAAGGAGAGCAACGCGCTTGCCCTGTTCCCAACAAGGAACATTGGGGTGTGACAGGGATCAGTTTGGTCCAGGGCACATTTTCTGCAGAGCAACAGAGGCAGTCACTGTGGGTCACATCTCTCCTCTCGATTTGGGAAGTTGAAGGCTCAGCCTTGCCTTACCCCCAGCAAGGAGCCCCTGCTGCTGGGCCCACGGTCACAGCCACTGCAGCACTGCCCCTGCTGGCAGGGCACCACCAACCCCTTTCTCTTTGCAAAAAGTAAGTGGAATTCACCGCATCTCCACGCAGAATAACCAAACCCCAAACAATTGCTCATCTGCTGAAATGGCTCCCCTACCAACCAGGATTATGGAGAAGCTAAAAGACAGACTGTAAGTGCAAGAGGAGACACTCTAGAAAAGGATAGGGCCACACTTCTATGTGAATTCCCCAGTAAAGCCTGGAGGTTTCACCTGCTCTGTCTGCTAGTGGGCATCTCTGTACACTACTGCAGCACGCCCTGTAGCTCTGATGGTGCTCCTCTAACCGAGCCTGAATTTAAAGGGACTTAAGCACTGCCTGCACTGGAAGAACTGTCCTTCAGCCTGTGCTCATCCAGCCCCATGCCCCCAACACCCAGCCATTGCCAGCACAGCCTCGTACAGGAGCTTCAGCTTCACACACTGCTCACCCCAACCCAAAGGCAAACCCCTTCAGCCACCATCCAGAGCATTTCAGGAACATAATAGCGAGCTCTCAAAGCTGGGCCCTCAGCAAGAGGAATGGCACAGATACCACCAGAGCCTCCCATATCCCCATGTTTCGAGGCAGCTGTGCTGGGCAGCCCAGGCTGTGCGGCTCCTCAGGCTTCACTGCCACATAGCACTGCTGTGCCCTGAGAGAGCCTCACACACACAGCACTGCTTAAACAGCAGCTCCTGCCTGCCTATCGAAACAAACCTCAATAACACTGAGCTCTGCTTTCCTGTTCACATAGCTGAAAATACTGTACAGTGGTATAAGAATTTTAAAGCCCTTCTGCTTTTTAAACAAAAGCTGTCATTCTGAAGTTTAGCTGCTTTTTCATTTATACATACATTTTATGACAGTACAGGAAAAAACAGTTATTTTTGTTTTCTTACTTTTAATAAGTATGATGTTTCCAATAGCATTTGAATAATACAGCTTATCAGTGCCATGTAGCCCCTTTTCTGGTCAAAGGGTGAACAGGCATTAATAGACAGAGGGCTGGAATGAAGTTCATTTTCCTTCTCTAACAGCTGTATATTTTTGATTAAGTGAAGGCCTGTGGCAGTGTGACTTCCTCAGCTGAAGGAGGGAAATCCACCCCGATATTTGTATCCCTATGCATGATAACACATCATACAACTGTCACAAGTGGATTACAAAGCAGCAGCTCATACACAGCACTACAGCTGATAGACTGAGATAAATTCCACATCTCAGATGCCACGTTTTATGTACAGTTAAAATCTGCTCAGAAGGAAAGCAACTATAAGGCAGGCTCCCCTTTTAACAGAATGAACAAAAGGGCCCAATATTGTGTCATGAATTCTTCTGGGGTTTCACTCTATTTATAGTGAAATCTCTTTCAGTGCATGGACGTTTAGCTTGATACATCTTTCTTTCCCCTGTTTACCAAAGATCAAAACGTGCATTTCTCTTTGTGTTTGGGATGGGGGGAGCAGCCATGAATACAGAATGCAAGCACCTCGATTCGAGGGAAAACACAAGCAGCAGTTCTGGAACCGCACACAACATCCCTGAGCAGTCTTTACATTTCTGGAGCAGATGCATCATTTTCACTCAGTTTCTCATGCTGGGCAGAGCGACATTTCCTGAGTAACTTTCCCACCTCATCCAAATACCTTACCAGGCTGCTGCCCACAAAACACAATGCCATCAGCCCACCAGCCCGTGCTGCTAGCCTAGGAGCACCACAACCTCAGAGAACGCAGCTGCCCCAAACCCTGACCAGCAGCCACGCTTAGCAGAGCAGACAGCACACACAGCTATGCTGATAGAGCTCACTGCATGCAGGCAACACCGCCTGCATTCCAAGCACTTTGCACTGCACACAGGAAGCAACGCTTGTCTTCCAAGGGGGATCAACTAAGGCTGGAGATTAGTTAAGGCAATGAGAATAAGGTCCCCCTGCTTAAATGTAGTACAGATCAGCAGCAGCCACCCTGAGATTGCTGAGACGTGTAAGGAGGGCTCTGAAAGCCCTGGTTTGGAGCTACCTGCAGGCAGCCCCTGTAGAGGAGCCCCAACCAGTGACAGCGACTGAAGGCTGTAGGATCTGCATCCTCCCTACCAGGCAAGAGAGCTGAAAAGCAGGTAAGAAGTGATTTCTAATGACCTTCTGGCTCTGAGCAAGGTCACTTAAACCTGTGTTAGGAGATCAGAGTTTTACTTGGCTTCTATGTTTTCAGCAGGGAGTATGAAATCCTGACTCAGGCTCCATTCAAAAAGCAAAGTGCAGAAGAAAGGGTTTGCCTGTAGGGGAACCTCAGGTTTTCTCTCCACGTTTGGACCTCGCTCAATTCACATTTGGTGCAGTGAAAGGAAGGCTGTTGTCAGGGCTTTCAGCGGCTCGGGTTTATCCCACTGCCCGCTTCCCAGCTTCGGGAGCAGCAGAATGCAGGAAGGGCAAGATTGTGCATTTGGCTACTTTGCTCATCTGCAGGGGAAAATCTGCTTCAGTCCCATGTGGGCACTGATTGCTAGAAGGATGTTTTCACAAACAAAATGCTGGAGGCCGTGTAATCTTCAGCCTCCCTTTCCTTCCCAGCTCTCAGCAAGCCAAATGTAACACATGAAACAGCAGGGATGTAAGCTGGCAAAACGTCCTCAAGTACAAAGATGTGCAAAAACATCATCTGCAGTAAGATGATCAAGTGCTTCCTGCTGATCTGCCCGTATCGTTCCAAATTCAGTTAAATGTTAAGCATGGAATAATTTTCTTCTAATCACAGGCTGCCAACATAGGACAGAAGGACAGTTCAAACTGAACCCATCATCTAATCTAAGGTGAATCCTTTTTTTTTCTTTATTTAATGGAAAATTAAAGACTTTTAGGAGCTTGTAACCTGCCTTGACACATGCCTCCAGTTTTCAGTACATAATCATAGTCATCTCTGCTTTGCCACATAGAGATATGTGATAAGGAAGAAGTATTTTCCAGTTCTAGTTTGTTAAAGTAGAAACCAGACTCTCCACCTCATCAAATTGCTGTACCAGATGATCATCTCCAAAATATCTGGAACTCCTTATAATCTAAGGGCTTTAACTAGGCAAGGTTATCATCTCACTTGTGCTCATTTAAGAAACAGACTACAATGAAAATTAAATAAAGGTATCAGAACTTATGACATAGACAGCGTTAGACCTAAGGGAACTAATTTATATCAGAGAAACAATTAAAAGTCCTACTGAGAAGTTGCAGGCAATCGTTGCCACCACACAGAACAGAGCTGTCGGGTGCTGTGCTGTCACTGCCACACAGAGTGTCACATCTCCTGTACGTAAGAGATGCATTGCATAATGTTACAGATGGCACAGCTCATAACAGGAAGGATTACATTTATTAAAATCGATTGAGATGGTTATTACTCAGATTCTACAGTTTTCTATGCAAGGTGACCTCCGCTTCCTTTTTTTTTGTTGTTGTTTTTGAGCAGCACCACAGCAAGATTTTCCTGCTGCAGAAAATAGCTGCGGGTAGACTGCAGCAGTGATTGTGCACCGATACCAGCTCCTGCAGACATCTGTTATAAAGCTACATTCATAGACATCTGAGCTTTCAGATGGCTTGGTTTCTCAGTGTCACTACTTTACGTACTCAGTACAATGACTCCTGCATTTCTGTTCATGTGAGGGCTGCAGCAACAGCTGCAAGCATCACCAGCCATGGTTTGCATCAGAAGTGTGGTACCTGTGTGCCAGGGTTGGCCTCTGCTGTCATGCAATCTCCACTTAAAATAGTTGTGGACAAAGGGTGGGGGGAACACAGCTATGTAACCTGTATTTTTATAACAGGGAGGTAAAGGTACAGAAGTAAAGTTCTATGTACTGTGCAAAATAGCCTGCAAGGCTGAGACTGTAAGCATGCAGAACGGGATATTTTCCTCTGAAGACAGAACGAGCACTGCCCAGCCTTGTTAGGTGCATGAACATCAATTCACTCCCATTGCTATACTCAGGAATGTGTGCCCCAAAACCACAGGCCCTGCCCTGCCCACAGCCTCAGGAGCTTACCCAGGCCCACTGCCCCAAGAGCCGATACTTATTTCTCTCTCTTCTCCCCTGCAGTGGCCATTGTAAATCTACCTTTCCCCAAATTCAATAAAAAATTAATTGGGGGGAAAAAAAAAAAAAAAAAAAAAAAAAAAGAAAAAAAAGAGGCCATTTCATCCCTAACAATAAAAGACCAATTGACTTCTCAATTTTCTAGTGGGCAGGCAAAGAAATCAGGCGTTCAGGAGGGAGAAACTCAATTCTCCGAAGCTCCCCCCTTCAGGACTTCCAGAGCAGCAGTCTCAAGGGTGCTGTGTCCCCTGCTGCTCGCGGATCCCAGCCTGGTGTTATTTTCTCTGCTCTGAAGGCAGCAAGAATTCATTCTGCATTATTGATGACTCGGAGCTCGGCAGCCTTTGGAGGAACGCTTTCTGCTGGTGCCACTCGCCTGCTCCCAAAGCTCCCATTGTGCCGAGGCTCACTGTTTGCTTTGCTCTCTCCACAAAGCTCTCTCGGGCTCCCTTTTACTAAAAGCTGAACTGAGGGATGAGGCACAGTGATGAAACTCTCCCTGTAAAGCACAGGCAGCGTGAGCTCACAGACCAGCCATATTCAGGCAGTTGCCTCTGCTAGGATGGCAAATATAACACTGAGCATTAGCCAGGAACAAATGGGCCAAGGCAGCTGAGGTCCCTAATCTGTCTGAAAGGACATATCTTACCCCAGAAACAGCACCCACTGGGATCAGACATGTGGCAGTGGCAGGGCAGGGGGAGGAGGACATGTGCTCTGGATGGACCTCCCTGCCTCTTTCCCTTCTGGTTTCTGAGCTCCACTTACTTTCTGTCCTCTCTGTCATAAATAATTACTTCACTATCGTAACTTTTCCTTTGGGAATCTGAGCGCGTAACAAACGCAGAACCAGACCCCCCCCCCTACAGACAGGGAGGCTGCCCTATGGTCAGTAAGCCTCACTGTGCCTCTAGAAGAAACTCTGGATGCCAGTGGGTCTTTTATTACTTGAGTGAGCACCAGGAACTTGCATATGTACATTTGCACTGATGGTGCAAAACACACTTTGCAGAAGTCAGCTCTGTCCATCAGTGCAGAGCAGAGATTCAGTGCAGTCAAAGCTCCATTCCCAGGATTTCACAGATGGTCCCTGACACCCCCATCCCATCCCACCTAGCACAGATTGCCTGCTGGCTCAGGCCTTTGATCCGCAAATGTAGCTGCTTACAGCATATATGCCACTTTCCTTGGCTCTAAGAAAACAAAAACTAGCATTGTCAGCACCTCTAAAGTACGAACAGGTTCATAGAATCATAGAATCATCAAGGTTGGAAAAGACCTAAAAGATCATCCAGTCCAACCATTCACCTATTACCAATAGCTCCCACTAAACCATTTCCCTCAACACAACATCCAGTCGTTCCGAAGCAACTGCAATAACACACCTCATCTACTCAAACTGAGAGAAATGTCAAGTTGACTTTGTTGGTATGACTCTAGCATGAGGATTTTGGTGATAGAGGTCTGTGGTTTTCTTAGCAGTCCTCAGAAATTTTGTGGAGACAGTCTTTAAAAACAAGCTACAGAGCACAGTATTCATCGTGTTAGATTGCAAATGTCAGGTACTGCAGGAAGGACATTAAGGATTTGTGTTCAGGTTCATGTTTTTCTCCTCCTCAGAGCTCAGGGCTTTCAGTCAGCAGCTCTGCTCTGCCTGTAGTAGAGCCAGAAAATGGCTTCTAACAATTCCATAACTAAGACTTTATTTCTGGAAGCACACTGTACCAGCGAGAACCGTCTCCATTATTATTTACAGTCACAAAGAGTGAGAATTAACAGTAGGAGCCCTCCTGGTTGCCCACTTTGGTGATAACTGGCTTCTACATATTTGCCAAGGAATCCTCAATAGAGCCTTGTGCATTTTTGCACTCCCACCAGCGCACTCTTAGAGTCCTACACCGCATCTGAGCAGCTTGGGACTAACCTGCAAACCTCTCACCAAGCTTCTGGTGTCATCGGTTTTAACCCTCAAACACGGATAAAATAGGCAGAGGTAGGAGTTATCTGACTGCTCCCTGAAAGACAGCAACTTCAGCTGTGCACTGAAATTCAATCTCACTCCAACAGTTTCAGTGATTGTGAAAATACACCTCAAAAAAAAAATAAAGTTAAGCAATTTCACACAGTGGAAAACAGCCCAGGGCACAAGAAAACTAAAACCAAACAGTTTGCCGTCAGTGCTGTAGACTGTGTTCAGTAAAAACAAAAGATCAAACAAGTTCTGTAATCATTATATAAAGCACATTTGCTATGGCATGTGAAGAAAACATACTTCCTTCCTAATACTAATTAACATTAGAGAGTTGTGGGCTGAAATGCAGGGTAAAAATAGCTGTTTAAACTAATCACTCAGCAAGATGTAAATGTTACATACAAAGTATACCTAACGGGTTGGAATATTTATCCCAGAAGTAAAGAAAACTTTCACTACTTATGAATTATAAAAGTTTCTCTTCCTGTCTCACTGCAACAATATACGGACCCCTTGAAAACATGGGGCTGCTCTTCCTAGACAGTCTAAAATTGCTTTTAAGTGCTAAAATGTAGCAGTCAAAGTTGTGGTTAGCAAATGGAAGTGTGGTAAGCAGAGGACCTCTTACCAAATTGTTTTGCATATAAACAGCACCAATGTATACTAATGGAACGAGCCTCATTACTGTCATCAAGCAATGCCCAGGTTCAGGAGTTGCAGACAAGCAGAAAATGAGCCTCCAGCCCATTGTAATACCATCAGCTCCACCTGACCAGCACTTACGTGTTCCTTCAAAGCGCATCACCAACGCAGCTGGCTCTGCAGAACACGGATGGCATCTCAGGTTTACCTATTTTTTCTGAGATTATTTCTCCTTCTTTACGTGCTCCACCTTAACACAAATAAATCCAGCGCTTGCTTATTTTATCTCAGGAGCTGGCATAGAGTGCAAGGCACACGTGGTGCCAGGACACCAACCAGCCCACCAAAGCCTCCAAGGTACTCGTAGGCATAAACTGTATTTAAAAATTCAGGATGCCGGGAGTTCTTGATATAACATTTCAATAGCTTCCTAGCAATTACATTTTTAGTAACTTCCCCTGGCAAGAATTCAATACAGGATTACAACTGGAGAAAAGGCCTTGAAACGTGCAATGTAAAACCTTTTAGCCACTTGAGGAGCTTCCCCACCCAATACAGATACCAGCGATGGGTACTCTGCAGGACTCGGCTGCAACCTGTGAGCAGAACACATGCAGATGTTCCCAAGACCCCTGTGAATTCCCAAGCCCCTCCTGCTGAATGTCCCAGCTTTGGGCTGGATTCAAGAGCACAGAACAGGATGTACTCAGCACTGATTACACCCACTAAATACAAAGCAAACCATCAGGAAGGCAAGTGTGCTAGGCAAGTGAAGAAGAAAACTGACTTTTATTATTATTTTTTTTTATCAGGTAGGTGAAAAGAAAATCCTCTAAGCAACATTCTATAATCTCAAGCCAAAATCCGATCCCAAACTCAAGATACCCAGCACTCCAATCTCCTGTTGTATGCCACAGGAGTACAATTTCAGCCTCTAGAGATTAAATAAAAGAAAACAATCCCTGGAGGACAGACCTCAACCTGGAAGAGCAGGTTCTTGGATCCTGCACCAGAACTTCCATCAACAGATACCTAAGACCAAGGATGTGGAGGAGCAGAAACTGATGGCAAAACCTCAGGGCCAGAGTCCTAACCTGATAGAAAGGGAAAGCAATCTGTGCAGCAGTTCTGTATTAGATTAAACCAACACGATAGGTCTAAAACAATCGGGTCATACAAACTGAGTCACAAGGCTCCCAGGCCAGCCACAGAATAATAAAAAAAAAAAAATCACATCAAAAAGGCAATTAGTTATAGTGAGTCCAAACCTCCCCTATGACAGACTGTGCACTGCAATTGAACTGCTCAGGGCAACACAAATACCACTTCAGCTCCATCTTAGCACATGATTCATACCACTAAGTGCTTTGTTTCCCTGTTGTAGAATGTAATGTTTGGACTTTTTAAAAGGGTCATATTGAATTAACAGGTTCACCTTGAAACTACACAGCGAAACAGAAAGCTGTGTGCCAAACTGCACTCCAGAAGGGACTGGCTTCCAAGAGTGCAATTCTCTCCTGTTCAGTAAGGAGAGGAACAAGCATAATGACAAGCTTTAAATGTCCAGGCTCAAACCACAGAGCTCCTCCCAGCTCTGTGCCTTACAGGAGAGCATCCAAGGCATGAAGCACATGGAGCATGACTGCTGCAGAGAATCACAGGGAGAGCTTGACCACAGGCATGCTGCACGGCTCAGCTCTCAGATGCTGGTTATATGGCTGTCACAGATCATATGACTTCTTTGTCTGTATCCACATAAGCATTTAAAAGACAGCCCTACGTTCCCGTGTCTAAAAGTATTCAGAAAAGCTCATATATCATTCAGCTTTGAAGTGGGAAGGAGATGGAAACCAACAGGAATGCAGCTTAAAATAGCATTAAATAGTAGTTTTCTTCACTTGAGAACAGGTTGTGGAGAGGGTGACAGTGGTGCTAACATCTTAGAAGGACTGAACTTACACATGCCCTCCTTGGTGCATCGTCTCTGCCATGCGGTTTGTGGGGAGCTGGAAGGATGATAACACTGCCAAAAAGCATCAGTCATTTCAGCCGCTCTGATACAGCTATGAGCAGCTCACTGGGATTGCACAGCAAAAATTTTCACCAAAAGCAACCTGAGCCAGAAAGCTGCACTGAGCAGGAACTCTTCTCACACTGTGATGCATCACTTACAGTCCCTGCATAGATGTTTTGCAGACCACAACACTCAGCTCTCTACTGCAGATGAACCTCAGTACTGATTTCTGACACTGAAGTCAGGCCCTCTGTTCCCTCACAGCAGGAAACACTCTGAATTCTTGAGTTTTTCTGTACATTACAGCATAAAGAATAAATTAGAAGAAGCATTTCAATAAGGAAGCGGCCTGACTTAAAGGGCCTTGGCTTTTGGGCTTTCCCCTCTGTGCACGCTTGTGCAAAGTGTGCAGGTGCTTTAATGCGCATCATCTTTTCTGAAGGTTCAACAGATTGATGATAAATGCGTGGAGACTCAAAGTTTCATCGCAGTCTGTGATTAAAGGAATATGTGGTGCTGCAAGACTTCCCTGGTCATCTGCTTCCAGTTCCCCTTTCCACGTGCTCCAGCAGCAGCCGTCTGTCACAGCCCCGTGCTCCCAGCAAGCTTCCCAGAGCTGCCAGAGCACACACAAGCCCTGTGTAGCATGAAACCACGAGTGAGGGCTGGCTTTGTGATCTACATCAGCTCTCAGGCTCTCCCTTTCCTCTGCAGTCCAAAGTAAAGGGTGGTGTTCATTGCTTGATCACAGTGATTAGGAAGGCCACAGTGTGAGAGGAGGTATGAATGTGCAGCCGCAAGCCCCAGCAAGATGGAAGAGCTTAAAGGGAGAAGGGAAGACAGATTTGCAGGCTTCCGAGGGAAATCCTCCTTACTCCAGCTAGTCCTCACTCCACAGCTATTTCTCCACTTCTGTCCTTCCGCCTTATTTTGCCCTTAATCTCACAGCACATTCTTCCTCCCAACTCAAAGAGCAAACCCACAAGGGAGCCAGATGTGCTGACCGTATGGATATAAAACAGCAATCTGCATAACAACAAGAACCATGTGAAATAATCTCATTTTCCCCATCTTGCTCCTATTTTTTTCCAGCAGAGAAAAATAAGCATCTACTTCATGGCTTGTTCTTTTCAAAGCAGTCTCATTTTCTTTAATTCTTTCCTCCACCTTGCAGGGTCTGGATGCAAAGTATGGCGATACAAATACTTCCCATCCACATACATACATTGCAGCTATTCTGAAAAGCCCTTTTCTCCCTGAAGGACATCATCACACATGATGTGACACACATCATCACAAGCATCTACCAGGACAAAGCAAACAGCCTATTGCTCAAACTGTAGCTATACTTCAAGAAGTCCTACTAGTTCCACAGCGGGCCCTGGATAAACTCAAGAACCCAATTCCTACAGCAGCAGCAGAGATTCATTTCTAGCAGTTTTGAGGAGAGATCATCTAGATGGATGAACAAAGAGAATGAATGATCTGTTAATTAAAACAGAATCATCTTTTTTACAATTAATCTATGGATTTAGAAGTCCATAGGAGAACCTGAGTAGAGAGAGATGTCTCTAAGTCATGATATATGGATATGGAAATGTGAACAGTAGTACAAGTTGCACTAATGTGACACATGTCACAGCCAGCACTTAAGGCCACTTAACACTTAATGTGACCTGGACCACACATTCTTAAAAATCCTATTTTCTCCTATTACACAATGAATGGGGTCCACCAGTTTCGTACCCTCAAAAAGCTGACCCTGGGAGCAGAGGGACTTTCCTCTGAAGAGAGTTTCACCCAAGGACATTCTCTTCCTAAGAGAGGAAGAGGCTGAACAAAAACTAGATGCTAAAGCTTGGTGCTGTGAGCACACTCCGGAAGCTCTTCTCTCTCTACCTATCACAGACTGGGCTTTGCATGTATCATCTGAGCAGCACCGTGGACTATTAAGCACTGAGCATCAATAAAAATCTGGCCTCAGCTGTGGGTGTCAAAGACCTTCAAACTTATCCAAAGAAAATCTGGTCTGCTGGATCTGACCCAAAGCCAACTGAATCAAGCCTTGGACTGGGCTGTAAGAATTTTTGTTACAAGACGTAAGAAGCTGGACCTCCCCCTCGTGCTATACACCATGCAACACACACCCCCAGATGCAGCCAGCTCTGCACAGAGCCAGCAGAGATTGAGGCGCAGGGACAGGCAGGGAGCTACGGACACAGCACGCAGGTCACAGGGCCACGGATGGGAGGCTGTATTCAAAAAGGAGGTTCAAATATTAGGCTGCAGTGCTTCTGATCATCTTGCTATTACAATGCTCTGCTTCTACCTCCAGCCTATCGCACTGTTTGTTGCTCACAGCAGACCACCACTGAAGTTGTCATGTATAAAATATTTTCTGCTGCGATTAAACAGCTGCTGTAGTCAAGTAGTTCCATCTTCTATCAACGTTTGTAAATCACGGTATTTTAAAAGATGCGAGAAGCAAATAATCTGGTCTACAATACTGATCTGATTTTTTACATATGTGCAGAGAAAATAAGCACATTAGATCTCTAGCCTTTAATTAAAAAATAGTTGGGGGGAGGGAGTAATATCTTAACAAGGAACATCTGACCAAAAACCATTTAGTAAATCATACCCTAAGTGTGGCCAAAAACTGTAAGATTTACCGCGAGTAAATCATTATTGCTATCTGAGTCTGAATAGCTTCCATCTGATCTCTATACGAAAATAGGCTCCATGGAAGCACAGCCTCAAACTTCAAAGGACGTGCAGGATGCTACTAATTTCTGTGTCTGACAGTGAGATGCAACGTTTGGATTTGCATCTCGCACTTCAAAGTGTGGCACTCTCTAGATAAGGTCTCCATTTACTTTTTTTTATCCCACTTCACAGAGGTGGGCAAGAAGGCACCGCCTCGAACGGACAGTAAAACAGCAACCAGAACCGAAACAGCAACAACAACACATTTAAAAGCTTCTCCGTTTGCTTCTTTCTAAGTTCAGTAATGCCCTGGAGAACATGGATTACAGAAGAAGAGCACAAGTCATGGTTGCGGCACTTCAAGTAATCTCCAGTGTCCAAAACGCAGTGTCAACATATGGTACTCAAATGCAGATTTACAACATCTTTGAAGTAATATTGAATCTGACTAATGGGTAAAATGTAGACCTGGATGTCTTTTTTTTTTTCCTCCCATACTGAGGTTGTCAAAATTTCAAGTAGGGCAGTTAGTGCATCTTTATTCTGTGCATTACACAACATTATATCTAAAAATTACCACCAAGATGAACTCCGAAGGTCTGCTTTACTTCTTGCCTATTTGGCAACGCTGGGATCCTCTACGATATTGATACAGAAGCTCTAATGATGCTATGACGATGCTCAAAAATTCATACTGGACACATTCACAATTACATAATGTTATAGACCTACAACACCTAAATGATGGAATATGATCCCAACTGCAACACAAACCTTGTTTGTTCCACCACATATATATCAGAAAGGCTTATGCAGCTATAGCTCCTAGAACTGCGCACACTTCCCCTGTGGGAAACATCAAAGAATTTTCAATGCCAACAGTTGCTGACCAGGAGCACATGCACCACTGTTACAATTATTTATTTATCGTTAATTAAGCAGCGAACACGCTCAGCCTTTGAGACAAAAACATCTCTTCAAAATCTGAGAGAACAGAGGTGTTGAGCAGCACAAGTGTAAAACCTTTGAGATGAAAAGCCAGGAGGGAATGAGGGGTGTTCTGGGGCCCACGGTGAGGCAGGCTGCAGTGGCTGCACCCACAGCTGCATTACACAACATGGCACTGCCACCAATGACTCCTCAGTTGGAAGTCTTATCAAGTATCCCATAGCCCAGCTATATACTGTCCTTATAATTAAGTTTGCATAATATGCCACTACATTAAAAGGATTGCCTTTGTATTTAATTATCTTTGATTATTATTTTTTTACGAGGAAAAGAAAAAAAAAAATCTATCAAAGCTAACAGGACTCAGAAGATTTGTGTAATAAATATCATATGCAGATTTGTATTTCCCAATTCAGCTGGAGACCAGCGTAGTATTTTGAAGTTTGATTAAGGCAGTTCAGCCTCTCCAAAGTTCCTCTTTCAACGCTAAAAATAAGCCATGTGGTACTACACCATTAATGTTTTTTAAAGGAAAAGCAAGCTTCATTTGCTCAATTAAAAGACCAAAACCCAAATACTGTTTAAAGAAAGACCCCAAAACGAGTACGCTCCTGTTTGCTCACTGTTGTTAGTTACCATTTGCTCAGTGCAATATTCACACATACAGCCAAATCCCTCAGTCCTTCCTGAGGCAGAAAAGGTCAGTGGGAGTTCCGACTGAGTCCTTCAGGATTTGGGCCATATTGAATTAGAAACCTATATAATTTCAAACCTTTTCTCTATTATATAGAATTCTTGCATACTTAAGCAACTTTGTATTTAGAACGAATCTCGGAGCTTAAACGCAACTCGCATCTGGATTGTCGTTTGTGCTTTATATTATACAATCTGCAGTTACTGGAAATGTTTGTATTCTTTACTGAGAAAGAATGATTCATTTCATAGAAATTTTCATCTGCTATTAATCTTCCAGGATATAGTTAGTGTTCTGATATTTTCAGATATTGTTTTATGGAGGGATTTAAAGTAGCTCTCCCTTGGCAGCCTGCAAGATTACTCAGTGATTATAAGCAACTCAATACTGTATGACAGCATTTCCATGCGAGGGACTTACAATCATGTTTCATTAATTCGGCTTGAATGAAGCCTCATTTCAGGCCTTGAGGAGCTTAAGATTTATGTGAAATTAATAACATAACAGATGTCTTCACAATTTGGTTCCTCTGAAAAAAACTGATTACTTTGAAAACTTCAATGCTTTAAAATGCAGACTGAGGGAGTTTTTACTCTAGGGTAAAGAGTTATTCGTTTATATCAACCGTATCTCAGAACTAAGTGGAATTTAAATGTCAGATTTATATTAAATAGTCATATTCACCATTATTACATGTAATAAACAAAAGCCTATTACTTTCATTAATAAGCTGTGTTGGACATTTAAACCAAAGCTTTGGGAGAGGAAGTCAGCACCTTTGCTAAGCAGTAGGAATAAGCGAGACGCAAGGGAGGCAAGAGAAGAATATCCAGGAAGCCCTCTTATTTTATCTTTGTTTCTGATAATTTAATCATCTTTTCCTCATAGGAAAACAAAATGCATCTGTGCTCACACAAAACTCCCCACTTTATAAGAGTTGAAGCCGTCTCTGGTGGATGCACATGCCTAAGGCCAAATGCCTCCTTTCTTCCACAGGACACTTTAAACATCGCCTTCTCTTTTCTTCCTTTTTTCAGAAACCCAATTCTTTTATCTAGGCTCCAGCCACACCAAGTGCCTTGCAAGCTGAATCTTAACGCATGCACGAGCAAGGGTTTATCTTTAAGGAAACTGTCTCTGCGCTTACTTCTCCAAGTAAAAAAATACAATAATAATTGAAATAAAAATTATCTCTTCGCTTTGCTTTTTGATCCGATATGCTGAAGGGCACAGGGAACAATGCATTTTTGATTTATATACTCGAGTACAGCTGATAGGAGAGTCACTGCGATGGCTCGATATGCAAATGTGCTACATTAAGGGTTGAAAAATTGACACGGCGCAGGATATTACAGCTAAGACACTATCGGCGAAATCATAACAATTAGCTGTTTGATTGCCGCAGACACGGTTCGTGCACCAGCCTCCCATCTCTAATGAGGTAGTCCCGTTCTCTTTCTTGTCTCACCCCACCCTCGGCACCGTGTCCATGCTGATACCATGCCTTGCCAAGAGGTAAGGGCGCCGAGATAAAGACGAAATATCAAAAGCATTAGTATAAATTACAATTGTACATTATTAGCTATTTAATTACATGAGATATCGGAGTGGGGCTTGCTGATTTCATGCTTGTGTTAAAAGTTACCATGGCAGTGTTCCTCCCCTGCGAGACAGCATAAGGAATTATTGTTAGCACATGCTAAAACAGACAAAGCAATGTATTCTAGCCACATTCTCTCCCTGCTTCTCCCTAAGTTTAATACTGAGGAATTCCTAAGGCACATTAAAAAAAAACACAACACACACGTCTGGCATGGAGCTGGGAGCCAGGAGATGTGAATGCAGAGATAAAGTCAGCATCCTCAGCCTGGGGCAGGCGGTGTGTAGGTGGCTGCCTCTGCTTGGGGGGATGCCTGCACCCTGTAGCCGGCACTGCGCTGCTCCACTGCCAGCTGCTGATAGGGAAGAAGGGGCAGCAACGGGAGCCAGGAGAAGAAGGAATCAGTGAGGATGAAGGGGAAGGAGGGAAGTGAATGCTACACAAGCATTTCTGCAGACAAAGGCTGACCAGGAAGCACAGCTGTAGCACTAATTTCTTCAAATGAACTAATGTGTAAGATAATGCCCAAACATACATATCAGTTTACCAGGGACGGAAGAACCTAAAACATAGATATTGTTATTGGTATCCTGCCTCTTTTGAATGGAGAGAAATCAGGATTTTACTCTGAAAGTCTAAAGAACTCCTCCATGATGAACCATAACAAACACCAGAGCTGCAGAGTAAGTTTTTCCACCAAATGCCCAGCTGGCACCAGCTATTGCAAAGCCACCTTCAAAGCTGCTGGGTGCCTCCTAATCTGGCAGCAGGGAACTGTGAGACTCAACAGTAAAGGCTTGAGTTAATGTGAGGCTTTTACTTCTCATTGGTCTTGTGCAAGAGGTTTCCATGGATGGTTTAGTAATGAGGACAGGCAATGACAGATGTTCTCATGCACCATGGCAGAAACGTTTCTGCTCAAAGTCAGAGTTAAAGCCAAATTAGCAACATGAATGGAATCGGTTACTGAACCCAGAGGCTGTCCTTAGCCCTGTGCCAGTGAAGTATTCTCACCTTTTTCTGGGAGAAGTATGCTGAAGCATATTGAAAACCTCAGCTGGAAAGGAATCATTTCACCCATCACTGACCTGCAGACCAATGGACCTAAAGATTCAGTTCTCATTTTTAACTCATCAGTTCATCAGATTTTTCATGGTACACATTGCATTAGGATGGGAACAGAGGGTAACACAACCTTCACCACATACCATATTTAATGCAGGACAGATATGACCTCAGGTTGCAGCTGCTTCATTAGGGACAAGGAAAGATCAAAATGTCCGAAGCTGCTGCTGGGATCTGCCCAACACCTAAAAGGTTTAATCTTTACCTGAAGCATGGCTGTAAGAGTACAGAGCATTCCAAACCTGGCCACATAAAGGAAAGGAAACCTGCACAGAGACAAGGCAGCCTGTATTCCTGTTTTGCAGGACCAGGGTCTGAGGGGCACTGGGTAGACAAGGCATAACAGCTTCACGGCTCCATGCCCATGTCCTTGGCCACTGAGGCAACAAGCACAGCCAGAATGAGGTGAGAATCAGCTTAAGTTGGCCCTTTCATGCCCAGGTGATTCAGTATGCATCAGGATATGGGTGTCAGAAATCTAGCTTCAGAGAAGTGCTCATCTTGCTTTGTTGTTTGTAGATGGCAATCAAGTGTTAGATGATGACTGCTTTTACTGACATTCTCATAAAATTTCACATCTGTATTCATCTGGTTTTAACTTGGTCTGACATACAATAATAATTACTACAACAACAATAATAACATGGGTACCAATGATCAGTTCCATTTCATAGCATGCTCTGCAGCTCCCTCAGATTGCTTTCCATGACTACAGTGAGCGGGGCAGGCGTGAGACACCAACGCATCTCACCCCAGTGCTTTCCCACCTCAGACACATTAGAGTTGCCTTCATTTAGCCCTGGACTGCTATTCACACTTACTCGTGTTGCTCATGAGTGAGTTTACAACTTTGTGTTACTCCAAGTCTTCAAAATGCCAAAGTTAGTAAGCATCATTAAACTACATTTGTCAGCCCTTTTGCACACAGTGCAGTTCCTGGGTCCAAAATGGGACAAATAATCTCCTCTCCCTTGGCTTGCTGGAGTCCCCAGATATTAATACTAGATGCCAATGTGTCTATTTAAAAAGAAAAATATCCACAGCTATATCAGTGGTGCAGTTAAATGGAAGAGAATCCATTCAGATCAATATTATCAGGGGAACAACATCCTCTCAGCTCCAACAACTTTTATTAAAAAAAAAAAAGAAAAAGAATCCAGCAAACAACCACTCCAGCCCACTGTAAATGGAGCCAAGTGATTTCTTCATATAATGCTTGTTATATTCACTTTAAGGGGAAAAGTAAATGAAGACTATAATAGGAAAAACAAAAACAGGCAGATCTAACTGTACAATAAATACCGAACGTGCCCTATTTAATCTGCTTACAGTAAAATCCACTGAGCAAAATTATAATTTGATATGGCTCAGCTTAGCCAATAGAAACTCATAAAATGTCTTAACATCATAATACATTGTACAAAAGAATCACTAAGTACCATAAAACATATGGGAATATGGGTCTGTATTCATCCATTACTCTTTGCCAGTGTAGCATATTAAAATGGTTTCTATTTAAGTGCAGAGATCCCTGAAGTATACTACAGTCTTAATTAAAATGTCAATAAAATGCAAAAGTGCATTGGGGACCTTATCTGATTTTTTTCTCTGTGAGAGTGTGTGTGTGTGTGTGTGTTAACTCTTTCGGAGAGTTATTTCTTAATGGCTTCATTACACTACCAAGGTTTGGAGCAATTAAAAATAAACACAAGTAAGCCATTGTTAATAATTAGCTGCTGTGAAGTCGACAGATCTGAGCATGAGTTGTACCCTTTCTCTCCTGCACGATTCCCTGCAGCAGTTGCAGGCAGGTTAAGTCAGGACTGAAGAAGTAGGTCCTTATCCGTGGCCAGAAAATACCTCTCTGGGGATTCTCATCCCCATATTTCATTTCATTTCAGTATACTTTAAAAACAAAAAAGGATCAAGATCTTTTGCAGCCCTTCTCTGTGACCAGATACCTCAAGCAGGTAGTGAGTTGCCTGGCTTCCAGCAGTACATGAAATGGGCAGCTTGCCCTTGGCGTAGCATCCACTGACCTAGGCAGCAGTTTGTCTCTCAAGTTCCCCCTGGATATCAAACCACCATAAATTAAAAAAGAACTACAGGTGGTCAACAGGGTGACTGTTTTTCTTTTCTCTTCAATGAATTTAAGATTTCATTAGGCAAAGTCTTCCTGCTTTAAAAGCAAGGCAATGAATGCAATATATTTTCAAAACTTGAAACAAAATTCATTTCTTGGGAGGACGAGATTCTACTCTTTCCATTCTCAGAAGGATGTTATTCAATACTGAAAGAATTTCAATGCAAAAAAGCTTTTTTCTTTCCCTCTCTTCCATTCTCCCTAACTCTTTCACCAGAAGTTCATTTTCCCTGCTTCCCTACCATGCTAAAATACTTCTCTCAAGTCTGCAATCCCATTTGGAAAGAAAGTGCATCTTTGGAATGGAGTTTGCCTAGTGTTAGCACAGACCGAGATCTCTGCCAAGAAACCACAACACTGGGAACACAAGTCACCAGTAAGGACTGGGGTGCAGGATGGCTTTCCTATGCAGGGTGAGCCTGCCAAGGCTGATTCTGTTTGAGTATGTAATCTGCCCTAAAAATAAACTGAGGGAGCACAGCCTATTCTATGATCTTGTGGTTCTTAAAGGCTGAATAAAATACTATTGACTTGCCACAGCCACGAGCTCTTCAGGCAGGAGCAGCGCATACATTCCCCATACCAGGATAATACAGGAAACAAAATATGCTGCTGGTTTTGAAATCTCTGCCTAGTTCCTACATACATCACATTCCTATATTTTTAGCAGGCTGAGCAGGCAAAGAAAGGAAAAAAAAAAACCAAAACACACACAAAAAAAAAACAAAACCAGAAAACAGACAAAAATGTTTACCAGATAAACATGCCTTCAGATTGCATCGCGATCTGTTTCTCTTTCTACTTCATCCCCCTCTAAATCCACTTTATGTTAAGTGACAAGCAGTTGGCAGGTTTTGCAGATATATTGACAATAGCAGACATACGATACAGCTGCGAAGATTTGTCTTACCAGGGTTTCAGCTGGTTTCTACTAGCTAACAGCCAACAGCCAGATTTTGGGGGTTACGACCTCAAGTTATTTGAAAGAACACAGGGGGAGGAGGCAGGCAACATATTTTCTGCACTGCTCTGGTGTTCTTTTTTAATATCTTTAGGACTTGCTCACATAAAACTGATTCTATATTATGGTTTATGAAAAAAATAAGTAATTGGAATGGACTTATTTTGTGAACTAATTAGGAAAAAATAAATTAGGAATTAAATTAGGAAATTGAAGTAATTAAAAGGCCCTACCCTGTATGGTGCTGAGCAAGCGCTTTGTGCAACGTGCTGAATATTCTCCTACCTCCTGGTGGGTTGTAAGCAAAGATAAGGTATTTAGCTCCATATATTGTATTCCATTTGGTAGGGATAACCCACATTATGTTTCTCAGTTGCAAGAGGTTTTTCATTTTATGTTTAAGCTGAAATAATCGACAATTTGCACTTTTAATTGTAGAGATGTTCTACTGTCTATTTCCTTTCCAGCTCATGTGCACCTCATGCATTTCTCACAGTGTTCTATATTCTGTAATGGTCCTATCAGACATTACTTTGGACATCTCTTCAGTGTGGTGTATCTGTGACTGCTTGGTGGGCAGAGGGAGATATTCCAGGATGTACCAATGACATCAGTCAAATTCTGAACCCAATTTGAGCTTAAAAATAAATCAAATGATGAGTGATAAACACAGGTACAAGCTCCCACCCCATGACTCAAATGGGCGGCTCCTGAGAGGTGTAAAAGTGGCAGAAAACTTGAAAAATATATTAAGTGTCCAACAGATCATTTAGCCTTCAAACACTGATTTTAAACATTGGATTGGGCCCAGTATAGCTCGTTAACCTACTTGGCTCTACCAGCATAAGTGGAAAAAACGTAATGGCTGCTGTAAGTATAAGGGCTTAGGAAATCTTCCTAACATCTTTAGGTCCTCTTCCTTGATGAACCACATGCTCAGCTAAATGGAAATTCTACCTTCTTGTGTCACTGTCATATGCAAGGTTTTAGTTATTTTATGCTCCCTGTGCTCATGTAGCATGGCCAAGTATCGCCCGGTGGTGACAACTTGGCAGGAAGGCAAAGGAAATGCTCTAAGGCACTGAGCAGGTTGCAGGTGTTCCTTCCTAGCAAGGGAGCTGCCCTGGGAATGAAGTGTTGGATGCTGGGATGTGCGCTCGCATTAGAGTTCAGGACGTGCAAGACTCTAAATATCTGAATAAGTGACAGATGTCAGAAAATCCCTCCTGAGTATAAGCTTCTGGGAATGGCAGTTTGAAGGCCTTACTGATGGCTGCTTTGCAGAGGAGAGTTGGCAACTTGTTAAGTTGCTCACAGCCTTGAGTGATTTTAAGAACAAAATACAAACATTTTCAATAGGAAGCATTTTTCTGAGACCTGCCCAGCTTTCAGGAGACAAGGGGAGATTTAAAACTGAACAAATGCAAAAAAGGAGGAATCTTGTTTTTCTCTAACCCAGCCAACTTCCTTGTGAATGCCAGGAATTTTCGTATTACTATAGGACAAGCATACCAGAACAATTACAAATTTTCAATTGAATTAGACTTTTGGAGACAAGTCTACAGTAACAGATTTATATGACTGGCTTCTAATGTTGTAGTTAATAAAACATAATTTGCCTGCAGCTAGCACATTCTGATATATATTTAGATTTGACTTTTTGGCTTACTAAGAAGTGGATCAGCAAAGATAAAATTGCTATTATATAATGTTTATTAACAAACTACCAAAGTCAAACCAGAGTGCAAATTTGCTCTTGCATCTTTAAATACACTGCAGTCAAGTATGTCAAAACATTCTTCAGGAATAGCTTATGTGCTGCTAATTTATATCCCATCCATATCTGAATTAATTTATATCTGAACTGACAGTATCAATAGTAGGTAAATGAATAGAGACCTGTGCTCTAATCTTACAATCATGAATGCCACCTTGTCATACCACAAAACAAATGGAGAGCCCAGCCACAAGAACCTGCTGCTACCGTCCTGCTGGTGCTTATCCTGTCTCGAATGACCTCCACAACAAACACCCAGCAGCAGCTGGTTGCTGTATGAAACACTGTCAACAGCCAGAGCCTTCCAGTTGGTGTGCTGACGGGCAAGCTGCAGGAAGCAGTAAAGGATGGTGACGCTTAGCAGGTCCTCTTTTCCCTGTCTCACACACTGATGCCAAGTGCAGCACTGGTATTTGAAGGCCATCAACTCACCCCTTCATTGCATCCATTAATAAAAGGGGGAAAGGGGCACGTTTCCTTCCCTCATAAGTACTGCTCCATGTCTTCCATGCAGCACAGCCAGCCTGTCTGTCCAGCACAATGCCTGCATTTAAACCACTCAGACCACCTCAACAACCCCCTGCCCCTAACACGTGGCTGTGTGAGGAAGAGCTCCCTGACCCATCCTTCTTACAGCAGGGTGATGCCTGAGCTCTGGACAACAGCAATAACCACATCTGGTATACTAGGAATCCGGACTCTTGTCCTGTGCACTTCCTTCCCAAGTGCAGTAACAATTTCCTTCACTGAATTCCAACAGCAGATTTTGGGGACTTGGTGCTGATAAATCTGAGGAAGGGATACTTGCACAAACACTTGCCAACACACACAGTACAGCTGCAGAAAAGGTTCTCACCCACTAACTGGAAAATATGTCACATGTTCCCTGGCTATATCAGATTTTTAGTAGGCTTTGATTTGAAAGGCAACATCTGTAAGTCAAATGCTTCAATTTCTTAAGAAAACAGATACATTCATATCCCAGCAAAAATAAGGAAAACATTGTGAAGTTCAGAGGAAGAAAAAACTTTGTGAGCATTTTGCCAGGGTGGAATTTTTAACATTTTACAGTGCTTCAGAGGGTACGAATTGCCTTGATTTGCCCTTGATTTTTCTCCAGTACTCAAATAAATAATTGACAATTTTCCCAGAAGAGCATGCGATGCTCAGGAAAAATATATGTGAATTCCAGATTAAAAACAGAAATGTTTCTTTTTCTGCCAGACCTGTTTCAGGAAGATAAGTATATTCATTCTTTGGTGGAACCTTTATGATGCCCCGAAGGATGATTCGCATCCTGGTCTCTGATACATGAAGGCTGGAGCCTCAAAGTCCTGCTGAAATCAGTGGGACTCGAGTTCGGTACAAAGTCTAACTGCATCATGTAAATAGTCATGGGAGTAACCGTGACACATGTTTCTGGACTTAAAGTTCTGTTATACACTACGCTCTATTGTAGGGAAGTGGAGGTCTCAGTTTCATCAGAAAACTTAGCCAAAAAGGTTTTGTTGTGGGTTGTTCTTTTTTTAGTGGTTGGAGACTCTCAGGCTTTCAAAGAGGTTTTATCACATAACTGAAAGACAAAGTATCTTAAAAAGCCCAAAACAGAAATGCAAGATGAAGTTATGATGGGGGCAGAGAAGAAACAAGAACTGGTGCAGAAGCATGAGTTGTAGAAACACAGAAGCACCTGATCTCAGGAACAGAATGCTGCAAGATGCTGAAGATCTTGTGAATATTACTGAGATTTGTAGGCATCCTCTGAAGCTGGAATGAAATCAAATGACTGGCAAGCGCTCAAAGCACGGTGAAGGTGGGGGTCTGTATTTCATTTACTGTGCTTTACTGAGAATCTTTCAGTGTCAAGTTGAAGATCTTCTGTGTTATTGGTAGTTTGTTTTAAGGCAAATTATAAAGGTAAAAGAGAAGAAGAAAAACCAGAACTGGATAAGAAAGTCCCAAAGCAATAGCAGCAAGTCCTAGCAGACCTGGTTACCTTATCTGTGCAAGTGAAAGAGATACTATAAAACTCTCTACCTCTCCCCAGCCTCCAAGAAAGCTCATGCTCCGTACAGAGCAGCCATCTCAGCCAGCACACATACACATCTGTGCCCATGGAGCCAAACTCTCTCCATCACTTCAGCCACATGAACCTGCACACGAACTGCTTTCCAGCATAAAACTGCTGACGTGCCTTATCACAGCGTCCTATACCCTTAGCAGGGAGGCTGTCACGTTTTGGAAGGGCGAGTCTCAGGAATTAAGTGTTCATATTTATATTCTAATATGTTCGCTCACATCTTTAGGCAGATTGGCAAATTTTAAAATATTTACATATATTTGAGACGCCGTCAAATGCATTTTGGGTGGTGGGTGGGGAAGGCACATCTGCAACCCATTTTCTGAAGGATGTACGCTTACAAGAGGAAAAAATACATTTTTGTTGTTGCTGAGGAAAAAAAAGACTGCTTCAACAGATCCAGCTATCTCCTCCATCCCCAGGCATTGCTAATGTGTATCAATTGCCCAGCTCCTGGGATGCGCACGAGTTATTTGTTCTGTACTTTCTGAAAAATGCTGTTCTTCAGTGATATTCCTTTTTTTGGTAAAGCCAGATTAAGCAGCACAAAGCAAGCTATTAACACGGTATTTCCAACACGTTTCTCATATAAGAAAGATCTCAATGTCTTTTCAAGAAGCCAAAGCAGGTTTTCAGAATTTGGAAGGGAAAAAAAAAACAAACAAACCCAAAACCACACAAGCCTTATAACAAATGTAGCACTATGATGTGATACATTATACCTTCAGAGAAAAAGGGAACAAGAGGAATGTGATCAAAAAGGAAGTAAAGTGATACGGCGCTATCACAGACGAGACATAAATAAGGATGGGTATGATCCCATCTCTATAATTTCCACACGCACGTAACAATTCAAAGCTCACTGTGTGTTTGTAAGGCGAGAGCCAAGCGCTGATTCACCTATCAATCACGCCGTGCCTGCGTGGACTGGAGCAAGCAAGCACAGATAAACTGAGAAAATATACAGCTGCATCCTTCACAAGCCCTGCTGATACACATGAATTCCCAATTATTCATACCTTCATGGTTGTTTTTTTATTGGTGATGGTGGGGTTTTTGTTCTGTTTTTAAGATACCTGATTCTGCAGCCATCACGTGCACATCCCTTCCTCCTCTATCCCATCCCTTCTGATAGGAATGACTGCTCCAGGAGTTCAGGACTTCCCTTAGAAACCTTTAGAGCAGCACCCACAGCTGTTAGTGCCTCTATAGAATGCTGGGAGATCTAAGTGAACCAGCTGTTGAAGTTACATTATGTGGTACCCTCTAGAAGCAAAGCCTTATTTTAATTAAACCCATTGTCCAGGGACCACATTACTGTGCCATGTCTTTAGCCATAAAAATTAAGAACAATCTTATCATCTGTGTAATAATCCACATTCAAAAGCAAAGCAGAAGGCACGGCTCATTTGCTTGTTCATCACCCTACATTTTCCTGCATCTTGAAAGCAGAAGACACAAAAATAGAGCGATTTTCTGGCTGAAGGTTAAGCTGCCATCCCTCCCATTGGTACGGCTGCACCACATCTAAGATGGGAAGGTGCCATTTCTGTCTGTTTCTGCCACCAGGTGGTTGGGCAGGATGACAGGGATGGTCCAAACTGTAGATCTTAATAATTGCTTTTCAGCTATTTCTAATGCCGTCATGATAATGCTTCTTTTTAGTAACGGTAACTGTATCTTTTAATGACACTTTTGGCTTCCTAATTACAAGGACAGATTAACATAGATACATATCCATTCTTTCAGAGGGCTAATTTTAACACTTTCATCATGTGGGATGTGAACATACCCCATCTAGAAACTCTCCCAAGAAGTGCAGCCTCTGTTGGACTGGCTCAAGTTCTACCACCCACTTTTCAGTGAAAAATACTCTTTCAGTACTTGATGGAGTATGAATAAATATCCCAGCATTTTCTACTGCTTATCCTGCTCCTCATCACTCCAGGGTTATTTTTGCTAACCATGGAACTGATTTGGATTTTACTTGCACTGCACAATTAATGTATGTCGTTAGGATACAAACTCAAGACTGCACAGTGAACACATGAACAAGCTGTCCCTAAATGACCTTGGTTTTCATCTGCAGTTTTGCTTGCAGACCAGCATGCATTAATTCAGGATGCTCCATCGATCATTACAAATGGCCCCTGAATTATTTATATACTGCATTTGGCTGCTGTCTATTCTCTCCCAGGCTTCGAAGAAAGAGTAGCACGTGAGAGGGGCTGGACAGTTCAGCACACAAGGATGGGTGGTTATAAATCCAGGATAACAGCTAATTTACCATGACACTTCATACAGGTCCCTTTATTTCCCTGGATCTCAGTCTCACTTTCCAGCTTTTCTCTGTGGGGATTATAAATTCCTCAGGGCAAGGACTGTCCTTCAGCAGATGGCTGTTTCTACTCCTGTGCCAACATAACAAAACTACTGATCTTTGCTGCGGGTAGGGAAATCGTTCAGCATCACAGACCAACTCAGAGCTTTGCATCTTCATGTAATGGGTCACAGGAGCCCCTTTCTCTCTTCCTCTCCTGATCCTTCCTGGATCAATGCTTTCAGTCTTCTCACTCCCTTAAGTACAACCCCCACTAAGAAAGCATCCAGAGCTCCAACTCCAGAGAGTTCCTAACTCCAAATTCATTCAAACGAATCCAGCTGCCTTTGCACCAAAGCACACCTTTCAGGCTTATTTGCAAGCAAAAAACCCTTTTATATCCTTTTCCACTGGTAACACATTGAATTTTTAAATCATTTCTCATAGATTTTCAGTTTCCAGTTCAATTTGGCACGATTCAAACATCTCTTGCCCTCTTGCTCTTTTACTACCTTCAGCTGGGGTGGCAAAAACAGACTGAAGGAAATAATTTTACACAGAAACAAAATGTTACTACTTGCACACGAGAATAGCAAGTTAAAGTATGTTTGCTAAGTGGCTTAAAACCTACTGGGGGGGGAGAGGTGTTAAGTAAAGCTGCTGCCCCGTACCAGCAGTTTTTGCGTGTGAGCAACCTGCTTTCACTGTAAAGGCTTCATCTCCAATACTGCAGTTTCCCGCTGGCTTTGGGCCATTCCACAAGCTTCCCAGTGGTAAGACGACCTGCACAGCTTCATACATACTGATGCAATTTGATACCTACTAACAGCAATGTAAAATGACAGGGAATCAAACGCACAGCCCAATAGCCAGAGCACACTTATTTAAATGAGCTGCATAACTTAAAGTCTGCAGAAGGAGGACCCTGGGAGGCACAACCACTTGGTGAACATCCTGACAGCTCCCGCAAGTGAGCAGCAAGGAGCTGACCCACTGGCTTTAAAGCAAGAATTTTAAAGCCTGAGCTTCTGCTTTAGAGAAATAATAGTGCAGGTCTGATAATAATGGCAAGAAGTACATCAGGTTCGTAGGTATCTTATTAATGAGAAACATTAAGCTGAATAAGCGATACACTTTAGCTCTTATTGAACCAACATCCACAAATAAATATACTTGTTCCCACAAAAACGGATTAATTCTTCAGTTGAATGAGTCTATAATTTAATCCATTGTTACATCCTCACCAGAGCCAATATTTAACATCTTTTCTAATCGAGCTATAATTTAATACTTTTAATTTCTTTTAAATTAGTTGAAATCCTTTCATTTTTTCTTTTATGAAGGAAAGTTCTCCTTTTTGCCTGTGATTGAGTTTGATCTGGCTTTGTAAGAGCTCTTTTAAGATATACAGTACATATTTTTGTTCTTCTTATCTAAGTTTCCAGGACTTGATCAATAGTGGAGCATATTTTTCTATCCAAGAACTAACCAAATTTATTCAACAGATTATACATTAATTTTACCATTAGAACATAATATGAACAGATAATCCACAAAAATGCTCCAGATTTTTTGAAAGTGAATTTAATTATAACTAGTAATGTGCATTTGAGAATTATAATTATGAAAAGTCATGTTCTATAAATCTGAAATGACAGATTATATTTCAAAGCCTTATTGCAGAGGAATTAGAGTACTGATTTATTAGTTGTAAATGTCTGATTATTGCAGCTTTGCTAAAAAACACGATCACAGCATATTCTAGCTGGATTTAACACGTTTAATCCTTCCGACAAGAATCATATTTTGAAGAGAAAGCAGCACTGTGTTAATTTGTTTATGAGACAGATTTAGACAACTAATCTTTGTCTTATGATCCCCAAACAGTAATGATTTAAAAACATTTTACATACTTGTATTCTTCCAGCTGCAGACTACAGCTGATTATGAAATTTACATTGCTCTATAAGCAACTCGATTGTCATTTGCCATTAGGAGTGGTGCTTCGTGTCATTTGCAGTCTCTCTCTTACAGAAGGTACACACACAGCCTGAACTGCCTCTGCTAATGATCTGGTCAGATGGAAAAAGCTGTGAAGAGCAGCCACAGGTTGGGATGCATCTCTCCTGCGCTATGGATGCACACTGCAACTACCCAGCAAATCCAGAAGGAACAACAAACTCGGTGAGCTGGCATGGACCAGTGTTTGATTAACCAAGCAAAATGGGGTACGGTACAGGACAGGTTTCTCTCAAACTCACTACTGTTACAGTTTCTAATGAGGTTCCCTCAAGGGAAAGAAGTGCTCTGTTTATAAAGAAAATTGTCAGTTCTGCATCTATCAACTAGGAAGGCTTTTAATGAGGAGAGCTACTGATCCAGAACGACTCGCTACTAGAACATACGATGTATACGTAAGAAAACCTTCCTGCAGGACTTCAGGTAGATATCACACATTGTGGTTAAAATTGGATTTGTTTCAGTGTATGTCTGCCCAATACCTGGATTTTTGTTAGGAACTGTAGTTCACATCAAGAGATTTTTTTTAACGTATTTTGGGTTATTTCCTGACAGCGATAACAACACTTTGGGTACAACCTCCATTCATTTGTGCCCCTAGATGACCAGTGGGACCAGCTACATTGGGCACTTCTGTCCAGGGCCAAAACTGGTACTTGGTGGCACAGACCTCCTGCAGGCTCCCTGGCTCTGAGAGATTCCCAACCCCATGCAAGTCTCTGCAGCCCAAGTGGATGCACAACAGGGGACAGAACCACGCTAATGTGGCTTCACAGATTTTCTGCCTTCTCCAGGCTGATTTCAAATCCCCACTCACACAATGAATAGCCACAGAAGTGCCGCTAAGTCTAGATATATTCTAAATTCTGTTCCTCACAAAGCACATTACTACTGTAATGTTACTACTGCTGTAGCAACTGAAGTATCAAAATATGCTGCTAAAATCAGAATTAAAAACAAAACAAAAATAAACAGAACTAAACCACCAGACATGGCCATGCCAATCTGCTCCACATGGCACACGTTCATTCACTCTTATGCAGTGTCTACAAATAGAGAAATAAATAAATCTGATCAGACTGCAGCCTGAACTTCAAACAAAATCTCACTGTAAGTAGAATCCGGCAGCCTTTGGTAACCATTAGTTCTGTGTATAGGAGGCTACCAGCAATCCAGCAAGGTTTTCTTTTAGAAAAACCAGTATTGCAGTATTTCATCAGGTAGCCGTCTGCAGTGAAAAATTAGATGCAACTGATCATTTGCCCAGACAGTGAAGTAGAAAAACCTGCATCCATCTCTCCATAACTGTAAACCACACTTCCCACTCAGAGGAAGAACATTTTTAGATTCTCCAGAACAGGATGAATATGAGAGCCAGACCTTTTTTTCCTCATAACATAACATTTCTTCAACATCCTTTAGCAAAGACAAAGGCTATACCTCCACACCTCAACTGGCATAGAGCAGCCAAACCAAACTGAGAAGCCAGACACCCCTGATTTACCACTGGGCCAGTTGAGTCTGTACAAACTACAGCCCTGCCCAGCTGTGCAGCCATACCCCAAGGAGCACACTGTGCTGCATGGGAGATGCCAGTCCAATTCCTGCTAACAAAATCAAGGGTTTCACTAGAAAAAACGTGACAGAAGTTGATGAAGTGTTATAGACCCACTTTTTAGCCAGTTTTAAGGGAAGTGCTCACCTGCCTTCATCCCTAATCTGACCTTTTCTCATGCTGAAAAGGTTTTAAATACTCGGTACATTGTGAAGCTAGTAAAATCACAGTAAGCTGATATTCACAAGGACTGTGTATGATTTATATGGTATATTCAGCATCTCTCAGAGTAGAAAACAGGATGGGAAAGCTGTTATAGCTTTTCTCAATACAAGCAATTGGGTTACTCTGCTTCTCTTCAGAGTCCAAATGTATGCATGGTAGGCCAAAAGGCTCCCTGGGGTTGTTTTATTTGCTTCAAGGGACAAACTTGGCCAGGAATATCTTAGGACAGCCTCCAAGTACTCTAATTCTGCTTGCATTATGCTCCATTTGCTTATTTCTGCGTTTTCAGTATTCATTTCATCCTTCTCCAGCTTCTTTTTCCGGCTCAGCAGTTCCTACAATGAGCTGCTCAGCGTTTTGCTGTGGTACAAATATCCATCCCCCGATCTCTTTCTGCAAGTCAAGAACTGAAAGAGGCAACGATGCTACAGCTTCATCCCCTCCGCAGGGGAATTCAAACAACTAAAGCCAGTTTTGTGTGGGGAAAGATGGAGCCTAAGGGGGAAGAGATCTTACGAGTGCCTCTTCCAGCCTTCACATTTTGCCAAATAAGTGCCAATATGGTGCTAATGCTGGATGCTGCGCTGCCTTTTGTTATTCTGCTCTTACCAGGCACTCACTCCTCCCCAGTAGCAGGGTGCTGAGATGTTTTTTTGCAGCACAGTTACAATGACAGCTTTGCTCAGCTAGTGAGCAAAATTAATGGGAATATTCTTTTGTATTATCATTTGATTAAGATTAGGAACTGTCCAAAAGGACCGTTCTCTTGGTCCTTTTAGGCAGCTATTCAACTTACGAAAGCCATCACAGTTCAACTACATCTAGGAGCATCACGATATTTTATTCCTGGTGAGGGTCAGGCACTGGGCAAGTCAGCTGCTTAGCACTTCATGAGAAATGGCAGGCAGTTCTCATACAGGGCTTAGATTTGAGGTCAGTAGATTATTATTTTTTGTTTGTAATGAATCCGAAGAACAAACTGCAATTCAAACACACTTGAAGGTGCACATGAGTCTCAAACAGGTTGGTGCTTTGACATGAGTAAAACTTATTCTACTCTTAGAGCTGGCATGAACATAATTTTATTGTAGACTTGGTTTTCAAGACTTGAGAGGGAGCTCCTCCCTGTTGGGCTCATTGCAACCACCAAAGGTCTCTGGATATCTGGGGACCACTAAAATCTAGAGGAACTGATATAAAGAGTAGAAAATAGTCCTTTCTAGAAATCACTTAGGAAGAAATAAATATGCTGCAGTATTGTCCATCTATCATGCATACCAAGGAATGCCTCCCCTTCCCTCCCCAACACTTCTGAGCAAAAGAAGGCCTGTCAGTATGGCTAAATCCAGTACTGCCTTTAGACACATTGAGCATCCTGGTTCAAGAGCGGTTTTGATTACTTGATACATAATAAATTATCCAAAAGCAACCTTTGAAGACATACAACCCCTAACACTTTAAAATTAAGACTAAATTCAATTTAGAAAAATTGTAAAACAGTTTCCCTGAAATTAATCTTAAATGAAGTTTCTTGCTTGGCCTCTCACTTACTGCAGATAATCAATCTCGACGTGGCTGCATGAGAAACCCAGGCTACTGAAAGGGAGGTGAAATTAAAGAGCTAGGCCAGCAACATGAAAAGAGATATCTAATTATCAGCATTTTATTAGAAACAATTAACTAATATTCAATTAGATGCTGTTCCCGGAGCAAAGTGACAGTTAGGAAAACAAAGAATGAACCTTGACAAGGTGTTCATTTGCTAATAAATGGGAAATGAGGGGGAATCACTTACTGGTGGCTTACCCCTGGTCGAGCCCTGGGGCAACTCACCCAGCAAGCAGCAACGGGACTGGCTGGTTGCCAACATTAACTGTACTTATTACATTCATCCCATGCAGAACACATCCATCTCCTGCTCTGCCTTGACATCCCATTTATTCTGAGATTCATTTGTCATGTCCCCAATCACCAAAATGAATAGAAACTTTCCAGCATGATGGATTGTGGTTCTAATTAGGACTAAAGAAAAGATCCACGCTCAAGTACAGCCCTTTTTCTTTTTCTTATTTTATTTTCCTAATAAAATAGTACTTCTAGCCAACTTTGTGACTAATGTCCTTTTGTGGCAGTTGTCCACTGTAGGTCACCCAGACAAAAAGAAACAGTAGTTCTTCCAAGAGGGATTTTTCCCTCATCTAATGACTACACAAATTATTATAGAAAGAAATCAAGACACGCTATGGACCACGCACACACAGCCCGCTGATGTGCAGCAGATGTTCAGAATACCAAACTTCAGACAACGTTTGTCTCCTGTTGGTCCCCGAGTTTCCTTTAACAAAATGCAGATGAACAGATAACAGGAACAACCGTTTTACCCAGGACGAGGAAAAAGCTATGGTATGTCTGAAAAACATTACAGTGATAAAGAAACCTAATTTTGGTTAAGAGTTAAATTTAGTGGCAACGTTTTAAAGTAATGGTGCAAAGCGTCTTTATTTCAAACTCTAATCTACTTGTAACATACACCAGGCTGTGTTGCTTCTCACTTGATATCAACATGTATCTGAGAAGAACACATCCTCATATAGCAGATTTTTTTTTAAGTGTCCTCTGAGATCTGTGTCATATTTCTCACACATTAACTTACAATTCAATAAATGTGGTGTTAAAATTACTGCCTTTAATACAATAAAAAAGCAGTTCCTTTTCGTATCAGTCTTAGCTTATTTTCTCTTCATTCACAGATCTCTCCTTTGGAATAATCCCAAACTGTGACACCACAACAGCCTGGGAGTCAATGGAGTGCAGTGATAACAGTTTTGCCTGAAAGGCTTTTTAAGTTAAGGACGGTATCTTAGCTAGTTGGGAGTAAAGCAGAAACAGTCATGCCGCAATTGGTATTAACCAGTACAGGGATCTGCATGCACCAAAAAATTACCCATGCTAATTTGCATTTAAAAGACAGCAGAAAGCAGACTGCAAGTTACAAAAGCATTCAGGAATTCACAACCACATGAAGAATACCCCTAATTGTTAAAATCGCCTCAGAACTACTGAAAATCACCATGAAGGATGGAAAAGAATTCCATGTGCTTGTGTAGAGATACTACAAGATGGTCTGTGAGTAGTAGGTATCAACAACCTGCCACAGAATTCCTCGTGTTTTACAAGTTGAATATTCTGTCCCTTTTTTTTTTCTTTATTTATAAACTGTCAGTATTTCTTACGTAGCAGAACATAACGCTTCCATTAGAAACAACAGGAATGTTTCATAAACAATCTATTTTAATATATAGTATTTGTATCATATTTGGATAGGGAAAAGAACAATTTCCTAACTCTCCCAAAGGAAAACATTTCCACTTATGCTGAAATTTAATTTAATGTTCTCTGTAAAGCTGAAATAAGCTGGATGCTGAAAGACATTTCAGTGCAAAAAGAGCCTCTTCTGAATGTGAAGAAGGCTTGATGGCAGAGAATGAATTTCTTTGGGCAGATTTCATCATGGAAGCATTACAGCCTGCAATATGTCTAATTTCTTGTGGTCTTGTCCAGAAGTGCTATTCCTATGCAATCACACCTAGTCAAATTAACTTGGAGAATACAGCAACCCAAATCATCAATGCAAGTAGAGCTATGCTGCTGTTACTTGTTAAAGAGGTAACCCTCAGTTTGATGCAAGCAAGATTAACATAATATTTTGGATACAGTCTGACTTTTCAACCATAAAAAGCCTCCTGTAGGAATACAGAGTTATCTTCCTCTTCTAGAGCTAGCAGACAAACACCAGCAGCGTGCACATGCAGACACAGCTACAGAGTTTGCTATGGAAATCAATCACCTGATCACAGGAGAAATAGGGGACCACACGATTGCTTAATTTTGTTTTATAGGAAAGCTACCTATGAACTTGGCTAAGTGTTTAAACTGTCTGCTCTAAAAGCACACACACACTATTATGAATGCATAGGAAGTGACAAGGTTATCATGTATGGCTAAAGTTCCAGTAATTTCAATGATGCTTCCAGTAACACGTGGATCCTTTCATAAGGGACTGATCTGTTTCCCACTGAAGAACCCTCCTGAATCGGGATTTTATTCTTTCAGTTTCTTTGCAATGACTCTATGTTACTTTGTGAATGTGCCATATGACACATGTTGGCAATACCTGCTATGCCGCTAGTTGCTGTATCACGCAATACAACATCAAAATCTTTCCTGAGACAATAAAGCAGTCTGACTTTACGTGCTTTCCAAATACAAAAATATTAAAGAATTGCATCCTAATAGCATGGAAAATTTCCCCTACAGGCCACTGATCTGACGCATCCTACGCTGCAGTTTCAGTAGATCCACAGAAACATGGCATAGCCTGCCTCAAATCAAGGTGAAACAGAGAAAGAAACCTATATGCAGGCTGTCTGTACCCCTCAAATGTTTAGATAGTCATGGGAAGAACAGAAAAGTGTTCCTCAAGTCGGTAAAGGTGTTGGAGCCTAGCGGGCTCCTGCACTGGCTCTAACAAGTACCCTTCATATGTGCCAAAATACATACTCATCATATATTGAGTACATAATTCACCCATAATTTAAATGAGCACCATAAACTGTCATTTAAATTGCATAGAATCTGAGATAAGGATGGCAGAAGATCCACTTAAATTAACACAGCAGGCAAGAGACAAAACAGGCACTTTCTTTCAGAGAGAAACTCAGAGCTTTTCTGATTCCTGACCTTTCCTTTCGATGAAGAACAAGCAATCTGCAATCTCTTGCTGTAATTGATCGTGGTCAAAAGGAACAAACTGTAGATTAATATAATATACTTGGGCTAGAAAAGCAAGATCTCGAAGAGCACTCTTCGAAGCAGATCCCTCGCTTCCACAAAGATGGATAATTTAATCTTTGTCATTGGCCTGTCTCTGTCAAAGAGAACAATGGATAGTCTACTTGCAATTGATGACTATATAGAAATTAATATTAGTAAAAGGTGTCCATTTAGTGTCTCACCTTCTGCGCTAAAGGTGACATCCATGATGGATGCATCCCAAGACAATGGATTTATCTTTAAAATGGAGTAATTACACAGTGGATGCATGGGTGACATAATGACACTGTGGTTTTATATTAATAAAAGAAATATTCCTTTTAAAGAATGAAAGAAAAAAAAAAGACTAACACGGTCATTTGTGAGATTTTGGCAGCTACTTTGTAACTGCAAGAAGCACTTTGGTTACAAACGAGAGTCCTACATGGTTTAAGTAACCCAGGATTAACTTTCACACCACAAAATCCACTTTACAAAACTGAAGGTACTGATGGACCCCTGAACATCCCACCTTTGCCTTGGGGCCTTAAAAAAAGAGTGGTCCCAAGTAACATAAGTGACAGGTGAAGGACACGAGATTGGAGGTGGGAGTAATGCAGATTTTCCCCTCAGTATCAAACAGAAAATTGGACATCAGCTTATTTTAAAGCTTTCTTCAAGACTGAAAGTTAAACTTTGAATTCAAACAAGTCATTTTTCTTGTTTGACCTAAAGAAATCTTATTAGTTTCCCCACCTTTGACTTTAAGAATAACCAACAAATTGAAACAAAACAAAGAAAAAAAAAATCACTTATAGAGATGAAAGAATCTGTACATTCCCCAGCCATCTCTGAGAATTCAAGCAGTTCCAAATGTCATTTTGGCAGATGCTTTCACCATTACAGTAATTATGATTTAGGGTTTGCTGGGGAGGTTTTGTTTTATATGTATTTAAAAATATAATAATCCGTTTTATTGTTTTAAAATCTTAAATAACCAAAGGCAAACAAAAATGAGCACTCCTGTTAGTGCCGATCAAACTTGGTTTAAATTTAGCTTTTAAATAAAAGCTAGTAAAACGTCACATGACATTAACCAAGAAGCCAAAATTCACTCTCTGTAACTCTACTGGTTTTCAGTGAGAATTAAGAGCAAACTTCAGACGCCAAAATCACACTATTCTGAAGGATGAGAAACAATATAGTGTTTCTCTTCAATAGCAGAGCGTGTTTCTTGGGTTAGTTTTCATTTATATACCAAGCTGTAATAATAGGTACAGAACTGGATAGCAGCACGCAAAGAAAGAAATTAACTTTTCACTGTATGGTACAGCAGAAAGAAACATCACGTATCTCATGGAAATCACACACTTTGTGCACGTCAGTCAATCTGACTGATGCTGCTTAATGAAGCCACCGTTCAGTTAGGAAGGTTTATTTAACAAGTCAGTTTTTACGCCAAACTTTTGAAATTGTTTTCTCTGGGGAACTCCCATTTCCAGCTCCTATGTTCTATCAAAAAGGCAGCTACAAACACTAAATACATCCCAAGTTTTCACTTCTCTATCAATCCACAGGGATTTTAAATCAGGCACGGGGATGGGAGGGGACCATGAAAGATTGCTTTACAATGTAGCCGCAGTTTGAAGGTATTTGAAGTCTCAATTTATGAAAAGAACAAATACTGGCTTTGAGTTTAAAGCAAAGATTCAACACCATTTCTCCTTTTAATTGGAATTAATCTGCTGGTCCATGCCTCATATACTTTCCTTTCAAGGCTAACTGTTAATTTAGGAAAGGACACACCTTCAGCTGCTCCATATAGGAAACGTTTCCAACACATTCAGCCACCTCTTCCCAGGCCGCTGGGCTGGAAGTGAACAACTACGCTCATCAACTTACTCTGGCTTTATGGTTGGGTGAGCTGTATTTTCTTCAAGGCTTTTCCTAAAGCACAGCTTGGGAAGCAAATCATAACACAAGAAGCAGCAGGAGCAAGGTGGTGTTTTTCCAAACAAGCTTTCACTTTCTTCATGCAAGCAAATTTAAGTAAGACTTTGAAATATTATTCATAGACATCTCTTTTACTTTCAATCCATGAATAATCCTATTAATGCCACTTATTTAAATTCCAGGAAGCAGTTCAGGTATTTAAAGGAGACATTCAATGACAGCAACTAGGAAGCAATTTGCAAAGACAATTCTGTTAATATTATGAAGATTATAAACTACAAAATACACCCAAATGAGATGGATTGTACAGCTGTAAGTAATAACCAACAAGACCATAACAAAGGTATACAAGAAGCACCGCGTTATCTGACAGAATACATGAACAGCTTATGAATTCTGGTTCAAATTACGCTGCTATTATGATGAAAGCAGCATCTAATGATTCAGCACAAGAAAAACTATGCCATTAAGCAAGAAGACAGGGACAAAGCTTTACAGTAGGGAGAAATCAACTTATCTGCTGGATCAGCCAATGCCAAACTAATGCAACTGCAGGAAAACTAAGAGATGAAATCCAGGACCGGATTATTAACAGCTTCAGATATTTCTCACTCCCCAAGTTTTTCCCTGCACAGAAAATGAAAAACTCTGCTCCCAAGCCCTCAAGCAGACTGTTCTTTTTTGAAGAGGTACCTCAGCTTGGAGAAGTACCAGCAGTTCCACGCGACTGTTTTATATGTGCAGGCTCAAAGGCAAGGTTTTAGCCATTAGAAAGCAGAACACAGGTCAAGGACAGGATTTTGAGACCTAAGGGACTGAGCTTTAAAGGTCTATTGAATCAAATTAAATTCAGTAGCAACTGAATACACCTCAAAACCTAGACCGATAATTAAGACATTTACCTGAGAACTAATTTATCCCATTTTTAAGCACTCTGACCAGAAAACATCACTTCATGAGTCAGTATTTCGGATATGCCTTATTTTTGCACCACACACTTATGCAAAGATCTGATGTTGCTGCCTCTAATCACATTTCTGTGCTTTAATGGGGTTACAGTTTGTTCCCCCCACCTAAAGTCACTTCAAGAGAACATGGAAACTTCTAGGGGGAAAGACTTAGCTGTGATATTCTGGATTTCAATGAATTAGCTTATTTACATGCTTTGTTGAAATGATGTGTTTCTGAAGATATTTCTGGCACAGCTGTCTGGGTACAGAAGGCCGAGGAGACTACGCCCTTTGCACACAGTTGGACAATAAAACACTATGACTTTTCCACAATCTGAAACAGCTTTGTTTCATTTGCAAAATAAATCTTTCAAAATAGACTGGAATTTAGCTCATCTTTTTTACTGGGCTTTATTCTTAGTCTTTTTTCTATTGTGGTACTGCAGTACCCATAAAGCTTGGGCTGTGGACTACAGTTTTGGGTCTCCTCTCCAGGCATTTGGGGCTGGGCATGATGCACAAGCCCAGGGAGAGGGCAGCAACTTCATCTCAGCTGTCATGTTCCAAGGCCACTCATTGCACTCCAGGTGGACCAAAAAGGGCCTGGTAATTGAGGAACCTTCCTAGTGACCATGCATAGATTATGCTTCTGCTGCTTCTGCCTCTTCAGCAAACTCCTTGCATATGGTCAATATGCTCCCATTAAGGACAAAGGCAACAGATTGCAGAAGTCTCCAATGCTAAGTTCACTTTTTTAGAGCCTGGTACCCAGCTTGGGTGCCCTTTCCCCATAATCTAAGGATCTTGGGCAACTGTGGCTGGAAAAGCAGCAACTTGAGTCACACAACTGGCTCCAGCTGCCTCGGTATGCTCAGAGCGTGTGTACCCACATGGGTTTTATATCACACTCAGTGCCCTGTAAGAGTACAGCGCACTAAACCAAAATGGTAACAATTTACACTCACTTTGCCCTATTGTAATCAATGAAATGAGGTTTAACACTATGAAAAACCAGTGCCTGGCTCTTTTCAAATTCTATTTTCAGCCCAAAAGACATCCACTGGGAAAAACCCACTCACTGATGAAGTCCTACAGAATCATTTTATTCACTCCCTTCAAAAGTTTTTAATAAAGTTGTAGTTATCACAAACATTTGCCCCACAGAGACTTTTCTCCTTTGAAAAAAGGCAGAGTGCTCCCAGGCTGACTCTTATCCTGATATTTCATATAAACATACAAAGTGCAATCTGTGACACAGCACCAAGGGTCACGTAGAGGTCTTGTGCCATGTTGAACTAATTATAAGAAAAACTGGCAAGAAAGTAACACATGACAGGCTTGTATATTTCAGATACCTTCTGCAGAACACTGAGGAAAAAGTCCAAAAACAAACAAAGAACGCCATAACATAAGTCTATAATGAAAATCTGACTTTTTTTCCTGAAGTTTTCATTGCAATTGTTTTTTGCTGTTAGGAACACAACATACTTCTGGTCTAAGCAGGGTGAGTTTATCGCCGTTAACAGAAAGCCAAATCCACTCCACCGCCAATTCCAGGCACACTGGGTGTAAATGGAAACCAATTGCATCAACTTCACTGCAACAAAGCTCCAGGTAGGAAGAAAAGCACTGGACTTGGCTTATTCCATGTTTACCACCACTCCACCTCTCAGCCCTTTACTAGAAAAATCAGACAATAGTTTTTCAGCCTGGCTGCTCCTAAGGAGAAGCTCCATACTGTTATTTTTTGTTACTGCCAAGAAGAACAACCTTTTCACAAGTCAGGGCTTTGCAAGGCAAATTCTGTTTGTCAAAATACAGTTTTGCCTACTTTCATTGTCTGACTTATTTTAAAACTCTTTCTTTGAAGGAAGCATCACACAAAAAGCTATAGCTTTAACCAGGCGTCCCATCTCATGCGTAAAACACACCCAGCTGTATGTCTCCCATATAGTTACTGTCAAAAGAACTAAGGGGCCCTGGTGTCGGGTTTTGATGTTAACATCTTCCTAGACAGATGACCTCTGGGTTAGGAACAGCACAGCTCTGGTCTGCAGGGCTCCAGTGCCTGATACAAAGCACCTGTCCATTTTAGGAAGCCTCCCTATGGCAGAGGAAGGCTCCAAAACTTGGGCTGCTGCTCATCATTCAGTATGTCACTGCAGAAGAAATGAGTATTTGGATAATAATAGGCACAGACAGATGCTTTTTCTAGGCAATTGCAAACAGATTTGTTTAATGGTCTCCAACCTTCTGATTTGCAAACATCAATGTATTTTTTCAGTGGAGATCCAGATCCTAGAAAAATTACTCTCTGAATCTGTTACTCCAGTTATCCTTTGTGAGCACCCTCAAGGGGACCTACACTGCTCTGAAAGCTGCCAATTAGATCATACTTACTACTGACTACTTTCAGATAATAAACTTCTGAGAACAGCCCATCCAGCCTGTCTCAGAAACAAAAGCAGCTGTAATTAGTGTGGCCTAGACAATGGCACTTAAGATTTTAATTCCTAAGAGTAGAAATAGAAACTTAATCTCTCACACCCATTTCAGTAAAAAGAAGCTTGGTTCAAAAGTTAAAGGACTAGTTAGCTGGGAACATAGATCTCTTAAAATGTCTGAGCTTTTCAACACAAATATTCATGAACCTGTAAATGCCTTACCAGCTTTGCAGTTATACAGTTTGAAACCAGAAAGTGAACACCGTACGATGGAAGTAAAAATAAGGTATTTTATCCAAGACAGATGTTAAGACATTGCTTTTTTGGCAGCCTTTCCTCTTGCGATCATGTTTGCTTTCATACCGACAGCGAGGCGAGCCAGCCTTTCTGAATGCTGCTCAAAGCCCCTCCTAGCCCTACTGCTACATCTGCCATCCAGAACAGTCAGCACCTCGGCAACCATCCATCCTAATCATAAGAATTCACATATTTCACATTTTCAGTCCTACCAGAATGAACAAGTTACATACAGATGGTTAGAGAAACCCAACAAATGAGACACTTGGGTCAATAAAGCAAAAAGCAAACAAACCCCTTGAGAAGAACATTTCTTTTCACCACTTTCTTAGCAATTTCCCCATTCTCTGTACTTTGAATGGATGTGATTATATGTATAACGTGAAGCTGTACATTGATAAGTGAACTAATGTTCATAGAAAGATGATACCAGGATAGCTGATGGGGATTAAGAAAATGGATAGTTTTCTGGATATCCATTAATCTCCTCAGGTTTTATATCTCTGACATTGAAATACTGCACTCCCGATACACAGGTAAAGTGCGTGTTGAACTCAGGGTGAAATGCTTATAGCAAGAACTCAGTGCTGATCAGAGCAGCAAAGAACCACAACTGCCTTTCCCAGCCTTCTTCAATATTTGGACTCAGATCAGTGTTTGGACACAGAGACTAAAGCAGGTTTACTCACCACTCAAATACAAACGTGATTTGCATAAAGATCAATGTCATACATACATATAAAGTCTCCTGACAAATTACGTTAGCAACAGCAATCCAAAACAAATGAATGCATTTGCCTTACAGGTGCACTCAATCTAAAGAAATACTAGCTGAACTACTCTGCATTGTGGCATGACCAGGAGGAGCAGAAGCTGCCATGACACAGGGCCCATACTGAGGTCAGTTTCCTGCTCCAAAGCTGAAGGCCAAGCGTTTCTGGGTCCTTGATCAAACTACACCTCAGTCGCAGGATTTTGCTCACAATACAGCAGTACCTGGACAGCCTTTACTCCTAACATTTTCATGACAGGTTTAAATTATGAAGGAGGTGATAATTGAGATATTCCTTACTGAAATCCACCTGGTAATTAGATAGAAAACCTTTTGGTTTACTTGATGGAGATTTCTTGATACAGTGCTTCCATAGCACTGAGAGATCATGTTGAATGGTACCTTTATGAAATTAGGAAAGATCTCCTAACATGGAAGTGAGAGCAAACACTTCAGTTAAAACCTTCAACTTACAGCCCATTTCATTTTTTCTACTTCATTGTCTTAGCGTGTAAAACAGAGAGACTGCAGGCAGGAAGGAAAGGGAAAAGCCTTGATCTTGTGTGGAAATGAAAGAAGGGCAAATAGACTGAAGAAAACATTAAGACACGAAGCATCCAGTAACAGCACTACATCACCTTACTGACTCTTTTCAACTAGTCTGCCTGTACAGACACTGAGCAAGGGAACCTTGGAAGGAGATACAGACCTGACCATCAAAGAGCAGAGGTAACTTAGCTGACAGTGAGAGCTTTGTGTAAATATTCAAAGTTGGGATGGGGAAACCAGGTTTGTTTACAGATGACCCCATAAAAAACAAAAGGTTTTCCTCTGAGGACTAGCCGTCCATCTTTAAGTTTTACTCATTAACAAAATGCACTGAAGGCTTTGTATTACCATCAGTTGTAAGCAAAGTGACGCAGTTAACATTCAGCTGTATGTATGAGACATGACCTGAATGCTATCACAGTCATGTCACCTGGATGTTATCACAGCCAACTCTTTTATGTTTCCATTTTCATCCAACTTTGATGCAGAATAAAAGATGTGATCATGCAAATACATAGCACGCTCACTTTTTGCTGGGTAACACCATGTGCAAAGCTACAGGAATTGAATTAAGAGAAATTTGAAGTGCTCTTTGTTTTCCTGTTGTTTTAATTTCCATTTTTCATGTTTTTTCCAGAGGCTGGTTTTAGCCTATTACATACAGTACCTGTCAGCTTCTTGCCTTGTCAATCATTTGGCCAGACATTTTACTGTTCGTTGATGCTTGCAGATCTTAAGGCTTTGTGTTCTGAAGCGAGCAATACGAAATAGATGTGTTGATCTTACAAAATAAGTCTTTCATAGACATGTGCTCTAGTTAAATCAGAGATAGAGAATTAAAATTTCTGCTAGCTTTGTGCAGCGGGGTACAGCATGGGAGTTTTTCAGACACTAATGGGAAGCCGGTGGCAAGCCCTGCAACCATTATCCTCAGCACATCAAGATATTTAAACACATCACTTCTTCCTCAGTCATTAGTGTCTTCTTAAAACAACATCATGCTTTGTTTTCCTGATCAAAGCCCCAGACTTAGGAGTTTGGAAATAAATTTCACTTTGGTGTTTTCTTTTCAAAACACGTCAGTCTCATAAGCAGGCTAATCTTTGGTGATGTGTTATGATGGATTGCACGCGATAGACAGCTTGCCACTCATGGAAGGGGATCGTTCTTCCCTAACACAGCAACACCACGTGTGTGCTTACAAGCAAGAGCTGGACGGACATAAGTGCTCACAGATGAATCTGGAGGAAATGCTGTTTTCTGGGAGCAGCTGGCAGTCACGGTTTGGAGGGTGCCTTACAGCTCTCTTCCATCCTACAGACGTCACACACCAGGGACAACTCTGATGGGCCCAGTGTGGAAGTAATGAATGATGGCAATGGCAAACCTGAGACCTCAGGGACGATCTCTGCAACCTTTTGCTGCATCCATGTGATAACTCTCCTACCTCAGTAGCTGCTGTATAACAGCTGTACAAACAGATTACTATCTACTAGATTACTACAGCATTTCTTGTCTCTTCTAGGGCCAGAACAACTGCTTCTGGACTTTGGTGGGAGGTTTGCATGAGCCAAGACAAAAAGAAGTAGGAAGGCTCAAACTACCCACGTATTCATATAACTTAAAATTTCTTTCATTTACTCCCTATTTGCTTCCTCTCTTCCATGATACACAAACACAAAAAGACCACGTTACGTAAATTAGGGCAGAGTCTGATTTTCTTGGAAAAGATGGAATCCTTCAGCTGGAGAAGGAAAAAAGCTATCAGTGAAATTACTAAACATCGCTGATCTCCTGCTAAATCCCTACGCAGCCCTACTAGAACAAATAGCCGATTAATTATGTTCCTGTGCACTGAGATCCAGAATACTTCATTTATTGCCTTAAACTGCATCTACTGCCAGACATCTAATGAGCAGTAGCTTTTCCTGGTAATACAGATAATCTCTTTGGAGAGAATTAGTTCTTGGAAAGTAGAAATGCACCTTTCCTCAAATTCCATTTTATGCTTTCAATTCCCGAGGGAGTGCGGAGTGGATCATAAGGAAGGAAGGGAAGAAGGAAAGACAGATTAAGGATGTTACAGTAATATTCTTTTGTTCAACATCTGCATGCTAGAGAGATTACACAATCTTCAGCAGATCAGCAAAAGAAGATTTGAAGCGTCTAGTGTTAAAGCTTCAAAGCTGCAATACTCCTCACTGCCCACCCAACATCTCCATCTCCACAGCTAAAACATTCCAAATCTCACCCAACTTTTAGACTTCTCCTTCAAACCTTTAAAACAAGCCAACAAAATGCACAAGAAATGCCCTCCATCCATGACTGTGGGATAAAGGCAGTGGCCACAGTACAGAGGCTCAATACCCACATATGCTCTCTCCCTTCAAAATCTCTACAAAGAGATTAGGCTACATTAGACTCTACAAAGCACAACTGGTTTCTTTCACAGTGTTAAGGGAAAAAAATAAATAAAAAGCAGAACAGTCAATAGAGAAACTTTAACTCAGAAATACAAGTTTTCCTGCTTCTAATCGAGCTGCTTAGGTGATGCATTATAGACAGCAAGGCTTCCAGACTGCAACTCAGCGGCACTGTCCACCCAAGGCATGAAAAATGGCTCAGCTGGAAATCATTGGCTGTGGGTGAAAGGAGATCACCCACTTAACTTTAGCACTTTAGTGAAGTACGGACTTACAGGCTACATTCCAAATGTCCAGACAAAGAAAAATGAGGAAAAATTACTATATGATCAGCAGTAAATCCTTTCTCTTGCTTGCACTGATGTTGAGAGCCTCTAACAAAACAGTTTCTGGTTGAGCTGTGCACAGAGAGAGCTCACCTGCATGCTGAGGCCATAAGGACATCAGTGAAGAAAACTGTGTGTTTTAGGAGAAAACTGAGGTTCTGGGGACGATGCTTTTCCTGCTTAACTCAGGACAGAACTCTCTCGCAACACAGACCCTGCAGGATGCTGCCCCAGGGATTGCTTCCTCTCCTTCACAGCCTGTGAATGCTGCAGCCCCAGCTGCAGAATGCTGTGCAGAGATCTTCATGGATCCAACTGTGTGGGACGACCCCCAGTAGTGCACTGCTGCAGGAGCTCAGACCATGAAGCATCAGTGCAATGATTCCACTGTTCTTAACATAAAAAATCCCCAAGCCTCCTAAAAATCCCGTCAGACTTGCCCTAAAGATGCACAAGTCTGATTTTACTTTCAATGATCTCTAAGGTCCCTTCCAACTTGCACAATACTATGATACTATGATACTTCTTGTCTCAGAATCCATTGATTATATCCCTAAGGGATATCAATAAATTATTACTCTACCAAGAAGTACTTCCTGAAGATCTACCTTGGAAATAGCTTTTCCACTAAATTTCTTGCAATTTTAATATTTGCCACCTAACACTTTGCATCTGGTCAGGAAAAAAAATAATGCAACTTTGACCTGATGCATAGTAATGTAGTGTGAAGCAACGAGAGTCAATTTGCTGGGCATGGCTGAGACATAATGTGGTGGAATACAATGCTGACTCGCAGAGTGAATCCAAATGCCTAAGCTTTCTCTTTTGTGATATCTGCAAATCGCTGAATAATGTGGTTCACTGACCAAGTGAATTATTTTTGAGGAGTTTGGCACATCTTTAATTACAAGATATGTAAAGATGTAATGGAAACATGCTGTGCATATTTCTTTATGGCTGGTGAACTTTTCTTATGGGAAAGCACCTGTTTTTATTAAACTGTCTCTAGACAGCACAAAACATACAGGGTATAGGTTGACAATATATTTCTCAGTGCATATTACTCAGCAGCTAAGTAACCTTATACAGTATGGATCACTCATGTATACAGATTGTACCTACACACACAAAGCCGCAGACAGATAAAAACACAGACATGCAGAAAATAGATTTCCTCCTATTACGATTATATTTAAATTTGAGCAGCATCTCAACAATATTATAATGTTTCTTTTGCAACTGAGGGAGACTAAAAAAACCCGCACACATCAGGGTCCCTGTCACTAACCATGATGTGCCCTTTCTGCTTCAAAAATCAGGAATTTACATGCTGACAATGATTATGTAAATACTTTGTTTTGAGAACCAAGTCCCAGAGGATTCCCCAGCAGAAAGCAATTCTCCTTTAAAGGTTTCACCACAGCCCAAATCAGTGGGTCCTAAAACACCATTTGTAGTAATGCAATAAATAGCCTGTTAGATAGTTGCCATTTGCTTTCCTCCCAAACTGTGAACCTTCTTACTTTGCAGCAGCAGCCCCGGTAGCTTCTCTTTCTCTGCTGATTTTGAGGGGCTGTGGCAGTTGGCAGTCATGCTTTAAAGCTTGCAACCTTTACTCAACTGACCAAAATTCAGCGCTGACCCTGCTTTGAGCACACAGTGAGTCTAGATGATCTCCTGAGGTCCCTTTTAATCTGAATTATCCTACAATCCTTCAACCCCCAATAATTGAGTTTCCAGGCTCAGAACACTGTTACATCGAGCTGGAAAGCAGAGCAGCCATGCTCAGCATGCTCATTCCAGGACAGAAACAAGAGAACACCAGCTCCCACTGTACTATGGTTGCTTTCAAAGAAAAGCCAATGTGCAGAGAGATAGAAAACCACAAGGCACCACTGGCAGTGCTGCAGAGAGGAAGAGCAGAGCACCAAAACTGCAGGGCTTTGCTGGGAGCCACTGCTCCCCCAGCATAGGCATCAGTACACGGATGTGGTGCTATTGCAAGGAATCCTTTTATTCCACCAGCTGCTGCTGCTGAGATCTGAAACTGAAACCCAGTATGTGATCCCATGGACGAATGCAAAGCTCACAAACTCTCATGTCTTAACAGAGGAGAAGAAAGGCTCTGTTTAGTTGTGCCAGAATAAATGAACAGTGAAGGTAGCCTGGATGTCTTGAAGCTGTTTAGGCTGTTTAGGATTCAAATCACTCTGAAGCAAACCTTACGTTTTCTTTGGGAAAATTCTATTCTTCAGTGACTTCAAACTCTCTTTGTGCTCCTGTGATCCTGGGCTGCTCTGTATTACGGCAGCGGGGATGGCTGCGTGTTTCCTCTTGAGTGCTTCCAGCACACCTCGGCTAGCAGACCTTCCCCTGAAAACCTACAGGGCACTCAAGCTGTCTGCTTTTTCTAGAGCCCATGAACAGTCTGCAAGTGCAGGAGTGGAGGCCGAGAGGCTCACCCAAGGTATTTTATGGCAGATTTTCAAAAGGATGGTCTGGAAACATCACTCACACTATGCTGCAGCTGTGTTCTGTCTTGGGTGAAAAGAAAGGAAAAGCCCAGGAGCCCCGTGGGACAGTGACCTGCTGTCCACACTAATTAAGCAGTTAGGGATTTCTTTTTCCTAAGCAACATTTACCTATTAGGAAACCAAAAGAAACTGGAGGATACAGTTGGCCTACAATTCAAAATTCAGAGTTACAACAAGTAACAAAGATCTGCTAGAATATGAGCTTGTAGATCCTCACTTAAGAAATTAATCCACACATACTTTAAATAAAAAATCATCTGCACAAAATCTCTGCCTTCTGGACCTGCCAGCTACGTGCTGGACTCAATGAGACTGAAGCACAACCGCTGTGTAATAGTATCAGCACACTCTGAAATAAGTAACCATCTCTCCCTCTGCCTCTTTCAGCCCACACACACTACAGCACTGTCCTGAGGAGATGATGCAAAAGCAACTCACACAGCAGAATGCTACAAAACCCTACGTCTCACCTTCCGGGGTGAGCCATGATAACAATAAAAGCATATCCTCCCCTTCTCACAAACCAATGGGAGAATGGGAAAAATAAATTCCTGGAGGAATTATTGGGGAAAATAAATTCCTTCACAGATAGAATCCCTCACCCATGCTTCCTTCTTTCTGTAATCTATTTGTAAAACTAACAGCACCACATATGTGAGCTCCCAGAGAAATAACTGATCCCGCTGCCCTGGATAGGAGCTGCTTTATTGGACACTGGCAATGATTACAATGTCCTGTGGATTACTTTTGTGTGCAGAAGGCTGACGCCAGTGCACACATGCAGGCTTATGTGAGAAGTTCCAGTGGAGAAAAAAGAAAGAAAGAAAACAAAGCAGGAAAGTTATCATACAATGTAAAGCCTATTGGTTTCCTCGCCACCTTTTGTGCTAAAGAAAATTAACCATTCACTCAGTCAACACATGCTACCAATAAGTTGGTCTAATTAATGACAGACCGCTAAGAAACCAAGAAGTTTGGGGAAGGAGCACAAGTTGTCTCCTGATGTTTACAGTTTCTTGTAGGAAGCTACCACACCAGGCAGAGCTGCAAACCCTGAGTGTCTTTCAGAAAGAGGAAGAAGTAGGTGACAGCAGCTTCACTTCACCCCATGCCAGGACACATGAACAGCTCTGCTAAGAGCACTTGCATGCAAGCAGCATGACACCTCCACTTTGCTGAAACAGGTTTTCTCCCCAGCAATGACTAATAGGAAAAGCAGTAATCAAAACTTCTAGAACATGAAGTGTTGATCCAAAGGATTAGTTAGGAAATGAAAAATCTCCTAATTGTACACAAACAGATACTCTGTAGAGATTTGAGGCATTCTGCCAATCATCATTCCAATGTTGCTTAAAAGCTTTACTTTTGTAGGTGAGTCACAGCTCCGATACTGATCTGTCACCTGCAGGTATTGGACAGGTAGGGTAATCCTGTCCTTAGGATCTATGCAAACATCTCAGAGACTTTCATACCAAGACGTTGCAGACATTTAGGAAATTATTTGGGACCTTTTTTTTTAAACTTTATTTTTTGAAGAGGGAGAACTACAAGAATTTCAGAACAAGTCCATTTACATAGATTAGCCTCCATCAACTACTAAAGGCTGCTGTTTCCTCTGGCTTTCAATGGAAATAAAGTATTAGCTCCTTGGTTTTGCCTTTCTCTATCTCCTAAAATAGTCACACCAACAAAACTGGAACTGTCATTCTGGAGAGCAAGGAAGTAAAGCAATATTAAAACCAGCTTTCTCTCCACAAGGTAATGCATCTGACTTCTTTCAGGGGAGGATTAACTTCTTCATGCTCAAAGAAAACCAGAGCAAGAAGAAACACAAGCACTGAAATCTAAAAAATTTCCCATAGTTCATAGAAAACTCTGTACAGAACCTAAGAGATGAGAATCAGAACAGCTCCAAAAGGAACTTTCACACACCAGACTCAAAAGAAGAAGTATTCCTTTAACGCTGAAGCGTGGCTCGAAACCTACAGCTACATTACTTTAAATTAAACATATCATGTTTAGACTATGTCCAATCCTATGTTGAAGAACACTAGACAGACTTCCACACCCTGCACATACACTGATGCTATAAATCAGGGAATGCATCCAACGCTGAGATGAAGCATGCGGATATTTTAAGCTCAAAGTGGAAGGAAGAGCTGGTGAACACATTTTTCCAGGGGTTTAAGGAAAAGAAGGATGTAAAATGACAGGAGACCTCTTTAAAACTGAATTTGCGGTGGAGATGATTCAGTGGAGATGAGGAGCCAAAATTCGTAACATTCAAAGACTCAAACACAGATCACTCTAGATAATAACTGGAAAAGAAATGGGTAATAGATATCCACCTTCACATCTGATGTACTGGGGAAAACAAACATGAGAAAGAGCAGTGACTGAACTTTTCACTAGAACCATCTCACGCTGGTAATAACCAGCCACGTCTACCCACGATGCAGCCACCATCACCTGTGATGCAGGGTGAAATGAGGTGGGAGGGATGGTTCTCACCATTACCAGGTCTGATTAACTTAGATCATTATGAAACTCTAGACTAAGTTCTGTCACCAAGGAAAACAGTGGTCTGGTTTTAATACCTCATTTCTACTTCAATAGTTTTCCTCTTGAAATAACTTTTCAGTAGATTCCTGGAGCAGGTGTTACCTTCCCTCCATAAACCCTGAGATAATGTAACTATAATGATTTTCCAAATAAAAAGTGAAAGGCTATCAGGACAAATCTCTCCATTTTTATTCCATTGAGATATTATTATGGTGATGGTAATAATTCCACAGAGGAATTACTTAGAATACACACTCAGCTCTGACCTGACCCAGCTATAACTCAGATGATACCTTTCCTAACTTGGAAGAATTTATTTTCATTTTCAACTGAGCTCATCTAATCAAAATGCTTCAACGTGACAAAGAGTTCATTGTTCCTGTGCAAATTGCAGTTACCAATAAAGCCTTGCTATTAAGAGCCAGGCACTGCTACAGCAAATTCAGCCAATGTGAAGCTTAGGTTGGGAAGAGAATAAATAAAACAAATAGAACGTTATAGTTTGTTAGTAACAGCAAATAAATTTAACACCATCTTTTGGTAACTGCTGCTGTGGACATAAGATTTTAAAGTAGGTCAGCATTTACTCCTAAATTCTGCCTGTCATGGACTACTGTAGCCTATGTGCTGAAGGGACACAAGGCAAGGCTAAGAGCAGACATGGAGTTCTGAGCTCAGTTTTCAGGAACGCAAGGTTTTTTTCAATGTTAGGACTTCATCTTTATTTATTTATTTGTCTGTATTCTGCACCTACACTAGCTGACTTAACGGGGCATTACCCTTTCCTGTAAGCACCATCTTATTTAGGTCGCTAACTCCAGGTGCCCAGGAAGTAAACACTGCTCTCATCACTGCCTTGTGTCATTTGGACCAAGGCATTTCATAGTGCTTGAGCACAAACAGCCTGTCCATGCAGAACAACAATTCCCTTCAGGAAACAGCACTAAGTAAGCAGTTATCATGCTAATTAGTCTTATGAAGAAAATATGCCAACAATAAGAGCAATTTGAGCAACATGTAAGACTAGGAAAATAACAGCTGTTTGGGTTGGGGCAGGGAAGAAGAGAAAGAAAAAGAAAAAAATATATACTTTCTTGGTCCTTTTCCTGCTCAACTGATCAGAACTGACTTATTTGACTGCATCCAAGAAACACAATTGTGCTTGCTTCTGTAAGACAACATATACACGGGTACTCACAGACAAGCCAGCGGAAGCACAGTGCACACATATGCAGCAAGAAGTAAGACTATAACACACACACATGGCATGCTCTTCTGAACAGTGTATCTGAGCCAGATTCTCCTACTACAGAAATTTATGCACAAAGTTTTGCAGTGCTGAAGCTGCGATTTGAGCAAAACTCTTTGTTCACCCATATAACCACATAGCTGTTGGCAAACAATGTGATGAAGCTACACATTTAGAACTTGATTTCTATCCCTTTGGAAGACAAGGACGTTCACTACAGAACAAAAGTAACTCCAGAAAGAAAAAAAGGTGAAGCAGTAAGTCCACAACTGCAAAACAAGTGAGCAGCACAGAATGTGTTTTGCATTTTTTGCTTAGTCAATTTTTGGTATATATAATTGCTTCCTGAGGAGGTCAGAGCTGCCTTGTCCTCATTCCAGAGAAGACAGGATTGTCACTGGGCTGAGATGGCTCTGACAAGGTGACTCGCTTCTCTTTCAGATCTCATCAGTCCAAAGGAACTCATTTAGACAATCAGTTTTCAAATTTTACTATGGGTCCTCATCACATCCTCTCCAAACAAAGTCCTAAGCCAAACAAGGCACCAATAGTTCTCAGCTTTGCAGTTCTTCACTGATTATTTTTAAACAAAACAATAGGAAATGCTCATTTTCAGATCCTCCTTGGCACAAGAAAGTCACTGAGAAATATCCATTTTTCTGTCCTGCTGGCCTGCATTGGTTAGCAGAGGCCACTGGCATTACAACAACTCTGAGTGCAGCTCTCCAGGCTGCAGCTTTTCCTTGTGAATCCCCTGCACAGCCCTTATCATAGATATGTTACAAACAACTCATAGACAAGCTAGATGAGAGTCTAGAAGAATGGTGATCAGATTCACCATGATTTATGCTCCCATAATTGCTGCCTATTAAACGGATGCTCTGATGAACTGCTGGAGCCTAAAGCTCCTGGTGCCACTGCCTTAGTTCCTGCTAGACGGGGTTTTTCACTCATCTGCCACCTGCTGCTTCTGAGTTCTGCGCTGTGCCTGCAAGCAGTTCCAGCTCCTGGGTAGTGATCCCAGGAGCACAGAATACTCTCCAGCCCCAAATCAAGCTCATTTTCTACCCTCTGCTGCAGCAGATACACTTCTAAATGAATACTGCTGTGTTTGCTGATTGTTTTACAGTTAGTTTATTCCTCAAGTATGTAATATCGGCAGGGAAATGTTGTTTTTAATTAGTTGGAAGAACTATTGTTTCAAAAGACTGAGTGCATCTGCCAGCAAGTGGTCTTTATAAACACAATGAATGTTACTGGTTATGCCTCTGTAGATGGGTACTGACAGCTGCCAGCAGGCTTTCCATGCTTGGGCTGCACAGGCCCCACAACAGCTCCAGCTCAGGAGCCACAGGAGTTGCATGAACACAGTACATGGTCTTAGAGCCTCTTGAAAAAAAACCCATGTGAAGAAAGGAAGAGTTTCACTTTCTCCAAGTCTCATTTGTTGTAAGTTACCCAACAACTGTTGTTATCAACAACGACCAAATTTTCATCATTGATCCACTGTACAAAATTGTAGAACTCAGAAAATAGCCATGAAATAATGAAGATATGCTGTAAGTAGAACCAGGAAGGGTGGTCACACAGAAGTAACATGACCTGAATAGCCCTACTTGGGCCCCTATCAGCCAGCAAAGGACCAATCCTTTGGAGTCAGGATGGATAGCTTGGGAAAAATATATAGATGCTGTCAAAACGTGTTGGGATGAGATCAGGAAAGCAAAGGCAAAGCTGGAACTGATCTTGACAATGGATGTGAAAAACAGCAAGAACAGTTTCCCTAAATACACTGGGCAGAAGAGACAAGCAAAGAAGAGACAAGAGCACAGAGACCCTCTGATAAATATATAGTGAGAGCTAGCCTCCTAAGACATGGAGAAGGCTGAGATACTTAACAAGATCTTTACCTCAATCTTGTAATCCCAGGTAAGAGTCCAGACTTGGAAAGTAACTCACAGAAAGCAGCCCTGCAGAGAAGGACCTGGGGGTCCTGATGGATGAAAAGCCAGACATGAGACAGCTGTGTACTTTTGCAGCCCGGAAGGCCAACAGTACCCTGGGACACATTAGCAGTGAAGAGGTAAACAGGGTGAGGGAGGTGACTGTCCCCATCTACACTGCCCTCATGAGGCCCCACCTGGAGTACTGGGCCCCCTGGCACAGGAAAGATGGTGAAGCAGGTCTAGAAGAGGGCTACAAAGACGATTTAGAGAGCTGGAGCACCTCTCCTGTAAAGAAAGGTTAAGGATCTGTGTTTGTTCAACTTGGAGAAGGCTCCAGGGAACCTCACTGCAGTCTCCCAGTACTTGAATAGAGCTTCCAAGCAGGAGGGGAACTGACTTCTTACACAGTCTGATAGCAATAGGACGAGGGGGAAATTTTTTACTCAGTGTGGTGAGGTGATGGAATGGGTTCCCCAGAGAGATTGTGAATGCCCTATATCTCTGGAGCCATTCAAGACCAGGTTGGATGGGATCCTAGACAGCCTGCTCTAGTGGCTGACAACCTTGCCAGTGGCAGGGATATTAGAACTAGATGACTTTTATGGTCTCCTCCAACCAAAGCCACTATATTATTGTATGACCCAGACAGGTCCCATCACTCACCAGAACAGCCTTTGGTGTCCTGCACCTCTAGCACATCCTAGGGGACAACTGGAGCTTGTGAGAAGGACAAGGCATTTCTGAGAGCACCACAGGCTATGCGTCCCCTGGGAGCACCATGTAGCCCTTCTCCTCTTGCAGGTGGAGCAAGGAAATCTGATGCAATCAATATTTCCTTCCTCCTGGGCTTGTGTTGCAGGCTTGCCCATAAATACTGCTTTGATCTGGCTCCTGGAGCAGTTGAGCTGAATCTCAGTGCCTGGTGTCATTTTCAATAAGAAACTAGGCAGCAGGAGACTGAAGCACATGTGCTTTCCTCAGCTCCAAGAGTTGTAACTCCTACTTGTTCTGCCCTAGTGTATTTTATAGTGTAGAGAAGCGTAGATTATTATGAATAAATACAAACCGAGATAAACTGTCCCATGCATGTGTCTACTCAGCTCACTCTCAGTAAGGAAATAACCCACTGCTGGAGTCCAGACTCTCCTGGCAGCTTGGAAGCCATGATAACACAAATTCTGTCTAAAGACAAACATCTGGTATTTTCATTACACAAGGCTTACACTTTTCTACAAAGAACAGGGAGGCAGAAATACATCTCCTTGAGGGAAAGGAACTATGACTGCACAGCAGCTGACTCTTTGCAGGTCACAGTACAGAACTCCATACCAGGACCAGTTCTCAGAGAACACGTGTTCAGTCAGCAAGAAAGAGCACAGGCATCATCAGAAGAAACAACTGACTTTGAAGAAAACAAAGGAAGCAGATGGAATTCCATTCTAGGACTACGTTCACATAGTATCCTCAGGTCTTCTCTTTCTCCCCTCCCCCCCAGTCGTTTTCTGTGCAAGTATAAATTAAAAGGACACGTGGTACTTTTCAAGAAGTCAGCATTCTAAGCACTTGGTTTGTGGCACTTATGTAATATTTGCTGCCCCGGAAGCATTACAGTACTGCGAGAGGTTGCCCATAACACGTTATTTCTCCCCCAGCTCTTTGTTAGAAAGTATGGCTATTAAATTCTTGGCATACTATTTCCCCAAATCAGAACTGTAAGTGGAGATAACACGAAGGTGAGTTTCACGAGCACGTTCTCTAAGAAGAGCAGTATCCTACAAATCCCCCAGCAAGCACTTATTGGCACTTCTACTAATGTAAATAAAATCTACTGGGTTCTCGGAAAAACAATCACTTCAGTCTTGTTATCAGAGGACAGAATCTGGGTCAACAGATGCATTTTGGATATGTACCAATTCTTAAATGATTTAGTATTCTGATCTGTGGATACAAAAAGCAATTTCCTACATCAGCAGTACCCTTTGCACAACGTGCAATTTCATCCTACCACCTACACTGTTGTAATCATTAAATGTTATAAAACATCCCCGATAAAACGGAAGAAAGATTCTGATATATGACTATAATGTAAATCAGTGCTTTGGATTATGGTGTGATACTAGTTCAGTTATTTATATGTGTTTCAACTAAAAACATCCTACTGGATTTCAACTATCACAAGATTAATCTCACTAATGCTTTATATATACAGATGGTCAGACAAGAAAAATTAGACAAATATGAAAAATTAATATATTCTTCTTGTATAATATAAAATATGATTTGTCTCCTAGAAGATTATAGCTGGAGCTTCTGGTACCAAGAATAACCGGACTGACTAATGTGGGCTCTCTGCTTTGTGGGAAGTTTTTTGTTCTGCCCCACCTCAAAACTTACTGTAAGACACCGCAGAGCTATGAAGCACACGAGCACAAAACAAAACACGACTTTTGTGATGATATATCTTAGCAACTACTCAGAGTTGTTTATAGCTGGAGACTTATCCACATTCACCCAACAAGTCCCAGAGAAGCTGCAGGACGGTTCCATGAATTACATATTTCAGCAGTGTAAGCTGATACCTGAAAACACACTGTGTCAGCATACCCCAGTCACTGCATTTAATTAACATTATACATCCAGAAACGCTCACAGTGCCAAGTGAAGTGTCATCACTGAGCAAAGGCAGAGGACCTGCATTTGGGTTCTACATGGACCACCTACTGTTGTGCTTTACAAATTGATTTACATGTGTAAGAACACAGGGAGGTCTCTGCAGAAACAGGTGTCTAAGAGATGTATGCTCTAACGTTCATCAAACGCAAGACTTCGATTCTCACAACTTGTGGATAAATAGCTGATCTTCTAGGAAAAAAAGAACACGGCCAGAGCAAACATTTCTGGCAGCATGAGAATCAAAGGGGTCTCAGATAGCCAGGAAAAACAAAGGATGCTGACATCAAAATATTGGCAGCTTTCATTGCTGCCTTTCTTTCCAAATAAAACGGGCAAAGAAACAGACCAGCTTTCCCATCCAAGCTCAATTCTCCAGTGAGCAGCATTCTGTAGCAGTAATTATAATCCTGTATTTGTGTGCACACTAACTAATTTCCCGGGCAAGTTACATTTCAGCTGGAACATGTTGGCATAGAGAGACCAACCTCAATAACAAAAATAGCTGCTGAGTTCAGCAACCTGCAGCTTTTATAGTTGACCTTGCAGTTCTGTACGACAGTGGCTCTGAGCCACTTCGCTGTTTCAAAGGAGAAAGTACAGCTCTGGGAGTTTCATGGGGACTAACGAGACCCAAAAGATAAGTGGTTTCCTGGCTCCGTTTTTATTGTTTAACTTGGTTGTTCTCATTTTAAAAGTATCCTGGTCCTCTTAATATTCTGCATTCCGCCTCCGATTGGCGGAGCTAATCTTGCTTGTGCAGTTTTATGCACTCCTTGGACTTTTCCTTAGGTTATGCAGTTTATGTATTTGAACTCTTCCTTTTTGCACTCCAGCCACAGCAAGAAACTATCAGTGCAATTAATCACAACTCAATACCCCAATTGACTACAGAAATAAAATTACATACACTAAGAACAATGAATAAATGCTAAGCGGTTTCAAGCCAGTCTGATGCTCTAAGTCTGCTTATCTGCTCAACTGTGTGATTCTGGCTATTAGCGTACCCAGCTGGCTGTAAACGTGCAATGGCAAAGGAGCACAAATGCTTTGGAACAGTTCCTTCTTATTTTCTTATAAGAAGAAATTTCAAGAGCACTTTCGACTCAAAGTCTGACTGCAGCCAGAGCTGCAGCTATTCGCTACTACACTGTTCCCCTCCATTAGCAGGAACTGTGGATAAGCTGGCAAGCTTTAGGATGCTCACACAGTTGCACACACACATTTAATTATTTCCACCCCATTTCTTCTGCATTGTTTAAAAAGCCTTTCAAAACTACTTCCAAAAAAATACTTTACAGGTGTTGATGGCATAGGAAACCACTTTCCCAGCCACACAGATACACAAAACATTCACACAGCAGCATGCTCAAGTTTATAGAAATCCGCACTTAGTTTGGCCACACCAGACGCAGCACAAGGAAAGAGAAAGGAGCAGCATCTTCACTGCTTTTTGCAATCACAGTAATTACAAACTATTGCTGCCACTATCTCCAGACCCGCTGGCAAGAGATTAATTGCAGACATACCATACAACACATGCAGAGGGCTAATTTATTGGAAAATAACATATCTGCACGTTCTCTTCAAAGATTACGGGAACCCCAGCTTGGACTAATGTTTGTCCAGTGTGCTCTCTACCTCCAGAAGAGGGGCTGCCCAGCGAGCGGGGATGTGGAAAAGCATATTGCCATTGTCCAAGCTCACAGTGTTTCATTTGTGTGACACTGAATCCCAACTTAATTAAAAAGCTCCAGAGACCAGGCAAATCTCAATATACATGGGCAAGTGGTCGAACAGCCCCATTTACATGTGTCACAGCTCGCCGGTGTTGCTCCAAAAGGCATCTGCTTCAACAGTCTCATCTGATTCTTACCAACAAGCTACACTTTGCATTTTTGAATTTAACAAAGATCACACAGCTGCCAACATACTATCAAAAGCCTAAAGACCAAATAAATGTTTGGCTTCCCTCCAACCGTCCTTGCTGTGGTATTATTACTGACAATAGAGCCAGAGCAGCAAAAGCAATGAGATGGCAAATTTACACATGTGCCATGTTTTTATACATTGTCTACATTTGCTGCTACAAGACTACAAGCAGAACACTGGTGAGCATCTTTTGGTTGCAAAACATGACCTATTTCAGGGCTTTATGAAAGCTGTATAATGTTGTTAGCATTTAAAAAGAAAACTGCAGATGGGGAAAATTACCCAAGAAAAACAATTCAAAGGTGTTTTGTTTATTTTCCCATGTGGGCATTAGAAATAGATCACAACTATTTTCTTAGGGCTGCATTTTACCCTTTTTGAAGAAATAGTGCAATGCTTATATAAACTGGAGACCTGACAGCTGATGCTTCCCTTGACATCTGCCCATTCCTTTTTAATACACACATTCCCTGGCTGTTGCAACAGCATAAGGTAGAATCAGAATCTGACCTGGGCAGAAGAGCTCTCCTACATTTAACAGCACAGTTAATATCCTGGCTACCCTCTCATCAAAAGCCAACTGCATCTGCAGACAAGGAGACCATCCCATGGGACAGTGATATAACTTCTTCATCTGCAGCAGATAATAAGGACAGCAAAGGACAACTTCTCCTTTTAGTTCCTCTCCCATTTGGTGCATTTCCACTGTATACAGGTCCATAAGAAGCAAACAGTAAGAAAAAAGCACCAGAGCTTGAATGGAACTCATGACACTACTTGCAAAGGAATCCAGAAGTGATCTTAGAAAATACACCCCTGAACTGAAGGAATGTGAAGCACCTCACTGCTCTGCCCTATGCTATCACAAACAGCTGTCCTGTCTCCTTCCTTTCCTCTAAATTCAGTCTATACACAGAGAGAGGGTGAAGAAGAGATGCAGAAACAACATGAGAAGGGAACAAAGTTGGCATTCCCACTTGCCATCTCCTGCTACCAAAGCAAAATCAAGCAGTGGACTGCACTGGCAATTGTTAGACTCCCATGGCACAGGGTGAGCCTTCAGCACTGCCCCTGCATCACAGACACTCCAAGGCATGCCTGAATCTTCCACTGGCCTCAGCCCTTGGCCAGGCCACAGCTGGCACACAGCCTACAGCACTGGGATGGGCTTCTGTTCACTCCTGCTCTGATTTCCAGACTCGTCCAACCTTCCTCAGCTCATCTCACTTACACACTGCCCACTGGCTTAAAGGAAGCTTGTCTTAGGCTCAAAAGACTGTAGGGACACTCTCACCCCAGAAAGAAAAAGCAGGAACAGTGTTCCTGCTCACAGACCATTACTCCACACTTTAAGTTTGATGCTATTGCATTTTAGGAGAGGCAGTCCTTAGAAGGAAACAAAAACCGAGATCTGGATGTTGTTGGAAACATCTGCTTCCAGCATCCCATTGTCCCTCAACATTTTCAGGCTGTGGATTTATTTTATTTTTCCTTCAAGGGTTCTTTTAATGCATTCTTCCTTCAGTGTTTGAGGTATCTGTATAATTTTCGAATTGAGGATTAGAGAGGATTAAGCCCTTGCTAGGCTGCCTCTCCCAGGGAGCACTGCCTTCACATGCACGCCTCACGCACACTGCCAGTGCAGGCGCTCACACTCACTGCAACAGAGATGAATAGCAGCTTATGTTATATGCTATAAGATAAAGTCAGCACCTGTCCAATTATATATTTAGCTTCTTCCTGGTCTTTCCTTCATGTCCTTTACCTTTCATGTATTGTCTTACATTAAGAATACTTCACAAAGTAACTGCCTTCCTTCTGGTTACTCAGACACAAGGGTGATCTCCCCACAACACTGAATCTCAGCTGCTGCAAGGTCTCTCTGCCTACCACATAACCGTGCCTGAAGGAAACTCCCCAAGTCTTCCAGGTTTGTGGATGCAGCAAGCCTACTTGCTCCTATTCGGCTCAGGTCATTCTCCTCACATGCACATTTGCAAAGAACAACAACAATAAAAAAAACTATTTTGTTTTACCTTTATTTGCTCTAATAGGTTTGTGGAAACTTGATTCTGTTATTAAGCAACATGGAAAAAAAGAGCAAAGAATATTTACCTGGGTAAATTCAACTTCACTTGCATCAGGCCACACTTCCAGCTAAGTACGCAGCTCTGCTAGCTCTGTTCACACTAACTTCAGCCAGCCAAAATAACTAAAGGTATTAGTGACAAGGCAGTCAAAACATCTGATCCAAGCCCACCAGAGTTGCTGGAGATATCCTCTAGCTCTAAGGCTGCATGGACATCTGTCCTGATATTCCTGCATTGTTCTGGTTAGCCATGATGTCTAGATTAAACCTAATGAATCTGCTTGTGCAGATATACCACATTCTCCATTTCCCTGTGTATATTCTATATTTCATAGCTACCATAGCCATACTTGGCAGGAAACCGTGCATTAGGTGCAAATAAAACTGCATTTGCTTATTATTGCCTGTCCCAACTAGATGAGTATGTATCATTCCTGGACAGCTCAGGTTTGCTTCACATGGAAAAATCACAACAACAAATAAAATAAATATTTTATGTCATTTCTAGTAGATATTAGAATGGCCAAAATTAATCCCACACATCTGTGAAAATATTTGTATCCACTCATCTATAGAAGAAATAGTGCTGGTATGACTGAAGAAGACGAGCTTCCTGAAGGACAGCAATGTACGGACAGTAATGGTGCCAGCAGGAATTGATGGTTGTGTAACTCATCAAAGCTTCTCTATAAATTAACATAAATATTAATTCAAGAACACAATGTTTTTAATAGTGCAGGAAAAAAATACTAGTTTAGATCATGAATGAGGGGGGTAAGTTGCTCAGGTTATGTTGCCCAGACTTGAATTCCTTTATCATTTGAGATCCTTATTAAGTCACTTGCATGGTATAGATTACAGTTCAATCCTAAAATTCCTCTACATTTATGTTTCTTATGTTTTTTACTTTGATATCCTGCCTGTTTTAATGAAGAACAGGATGTGCAATAGCTTGTTACTTACGGCAGTACTTTGACAAGGAACCTGGATCTTAATAAAAAACAGGAAATAAAATCCTTCATATTAAATCAATTCTTTAAAAAATAAGCATGTGAATGTCATATTTAAGATTAAAGGTATTTCTCTTTCCAGGAAAGGATCATAATAAGGTGGGCATGTGGCTATTTCAGAAACTGCACACATTTGGTAAAGAGCTTATAGAAAACAGTGTCAAATCCCATATTGAACCCAGCTGCTGGTACTTACTTTTTGATGTAAGGCTTACTTCCTGCAGATATACATCAAATTAAATTCTTTACTAAGCTCACAATGGTGTTTTCCCTTTAAGCAGAAAGGCAATACTTACCTGAATGAAATATTATCTCTCCTTAATGGGTTTCTACAGTGAAGCCACATTTTACATTTAAAAAGGTGCAGTGACAGTAAGAACGGAGAAGGAAACTTGCTGCCTATTAAATCAGTTTATTTTCTCAAAAATAGCTTTAATGAAGCAAATTGGCTGCTATTACACTGATGTCCTAACAGAATTTTGATAATGCGACAGTGTAACTCAGCCAACATCCCATAATTAGTGCCACAGAAGATTTTAAGATGCTTCTCTAAACAGAAGTGTGCAATGTTCTAATAGCAGATGCACCTCAAACATAAGGGGAATAGATAGTAAGATCGAGGCCAAAGAAATGGATAGACTTACACCATTATGTAGCTTTCCGGGTTTTGTTTTGAGCACCTGAAATACTCAGCATTTTTGGCCATAAGAAATAACTTCAACTAGATAAAGACCAGCAAGAATTAGCTTCTAATTTTGATTCAGTGACATCTGAAGAAGTGTGTTTGGAGTGATAATACAGAGTCTCCTATCAAGAAAACAAATGAGTGAGACATAATGGAGCAGAGTCAAAGAGATGCAATATGTTCTATATTAAGCTCCCTTATATTCTGTCAGCCTCCCTGCCTTTTAGATATATTTAATCAGATTCAGGGTTCTCAGTGGACATCAAAAAATTCTAAAACTATTCAAGTGCAGGTTAAAATACCAAACAGCAGCTCTTGCTCTGCTTTGCTCAATGCACACTCTTCCTGTAGTCCTTATTTCAGGCGACAGTCCATTTAAGGCTGCAGATACTCAGCTAAAATGCTCTACTGGTGATGTGGGAGGAAGCATACAAGCAGTACAGCAGGAGATAGCTGTGAGCTCAACCCCTATAAGCTCATTTTCCAAAACTCCCAGCTCATCCTTACAAGCACACGGAAGGCAGCAGACAGAGGTCCCAGTAACTCCATTTTACAATAACGTTTGCCTGAACTATTTCCAGATGCAGTAATTCAGAAAGAAGATGGCTGGTTGGCACTAAGAGCCTTCAGTGATGCTGGGTAACTATTAGAAGGAAAAAAGAAAAAGGAAAAAAGGAAGCGAGAAGGACAGTGCTTCCCCCAGATCTCCTCCGTGTTGAAACATTTTAGAAGTTTAAAGGCATTTTCATTCTTAACATAGGGTTGATCTTCTATAAAAAGCAAAATGAAGTCCTTTGGGAGATTTCTGCTTCGTAGCTGCTCATCATTTCTATTTCTAACAGGCAGGTCTTCATGCAACCTGTTAAGTGGACCCTTCCTAAATTAAAACCTGACTTGGAATCCTCACATGAACAATCATTTTTTGGTTCCAAGTTAATCACCTTGGAACAAAAGTATCTCATAGCGAAAATGCTTGCTTTTGACATTAAGTATTCACATCTGGATATTTTATCAACACGCTATCTTCATGTATCAACGAACATTTGCTTGTTAGTAATGTTAACCTTCTGCTAATCCTACCCTTTAGGATAGTCCCTGCTCAAGGCCAGCTGAAAGGACCATGCTGCATTTGATGGACCCCACAGAACCTTGCCAGTTTTCACACCTAACTCCAAGTCTCTTCTCTTAGCCTTTTGAATTGCTCATTTTAGAAGTGACCCTCCAGGCCAAGTTTTACACCTACCGATGCCTTCATTTAAATAGTTCATTTTTATCTCACATTGACAAGAAATCTGTAAGAGCAGACCAAAATGGAAATGAATATTCTACAAAGCTCTTGTTGCTAACATCACCGAAAAGCCAGAGCAAAACACAGTAAAGGTGATAACTATCAGCAATGATCTCAAGCAAAGAAATTTTGCTTGACAAACTGGATGGGCAAAACTGAAAACTAGAATTTTTACTGCGATTTCTCCTATTTTGAACCCAAAGTATCATCACGCTATTTGAATCCCAGAACTGAACTTTAACTTTTCAGATCTCAGCAAACAAATGCAGCCCTCCCAGTAGTTTTGAGGATGGACTGAAGCCTGCTCTCCTTTGGAGCCTGTGTTACACAGACAGTCTACACCAGAGTGTGAAGCACAGCCAAGGCTGTCCCTATTACGTCCTCAGTAGTTTCAACAACTGAAGCACTAACTTTCCTGTAGCGCAGACTAGCAGCTGCAGAGATGAATGCTAGCTTGGTATAAGCCTGCATGCGGAGCCAGGTGGATTTATAAGGGCCTGGGGGCTTTTTGCGGATGAGCAGTTCTTACTGTAAGCCAGCATCTCTCCCTCCTTTCTCTGCACAAATCGCTTTGCCCAAGCTGCCGGGTTCAGTTGCATTACTTTACAGTACACAGCTGGGGAGGAGGCCAAGATCTGGCAAAACTGAACATTGGCTTCACTGCACAATTTTCTTGGGTTAGTTTGATGGGTAGAGCAGACTTCTCTTGGCCCTAGGGGTGTTCGGCTGCTTTGCCCAGAGGATTTCTGATAAGACATTTCCAGCCACTACTTATCTGCTGCAACCAGCCATTTTTCAACCTCACAGCTTCTTCCTCTTGTCCATTTTCTTTCAACAGATTGACATGCCTTCTATGTTGTCAAAGACATTTGAGCATTTTTTAACATGCATGTGTGTATATATACACATACACACACAAACTACTATATACATATATATGGATTACTATTAAAACAGCATCCATGCCTTCTCAAGGTGGTATACATCTGGTTCCCCATCTTCATCCTAACTTGTAGCACTCCCTTTAAAGCAAGACTCAGTTGCTTGAGCTAATCTCATTTCATATCCTCTAGATAGGCTGCTTGCCATGCACATGTCCAGGCAATGGTGAAACTTAAAGCTCCTTGTTGCTTGCAGGAGTGCAGGCAAAACCCTAAGCCAGAGCCCCAAAGGGCAGTATTAGGCACCATTTCACAGGAGAAGCCCAGTTAATTCAGTGTTGCCAAGGAAAAAAACCCTGGGGTGGATCTGCTGTGAAATGCACCTACTCCCTCCTGCCCCAGCCCACTATCACCCCCTCCCCAAAACACAGAAGGAAAAAGCATAATCTAGGAGAGAACAGGGCAAAACAGCACAAAGAGAAGTGCAAGTTCCTCAAACCACAAACACTTCTGAATACTGGAGGAAACATAAAAATTTTTAGAAGTTTGACTTGATCAAAGTGATATTAACCAGCTCTGGCAATTCTTACTTGCACTGCCCTCAAAATCACCAATTATAGATGTGCACTTGCAGCTTTTGTGCTTAAGAGTACTTTCTAAGCAAGAGAGGCTTTCAACACACCATAAAAGCCCTCAGCACAACAGGACTCTTGTACCAGCAGAGCACTGAGAGACCAGTGGCTGACAGTGAAATCTTCAAGCACGAGCCCCAGCACAGCCAAACCCCTGCACGAGAGGTTGCCCAGCAGTGACAGAGCGGCTGCAAGCTCCTCACATCACTTCTCTACTGCAGTCCAGGAGGTAGACTGAGAAACTGCATTACCTGATCAGAAATCCCTGAGAGTGGGCACTGCGGGATGGATAATAAAATAACCCATTTCAACTGATTGCAGACACAGCAGGAAAGAGAAGAGAGAATCTCACCCAGGCAGGGATTTCAAGGCAGAAGCTTAAAAAACAGCCCGTGGTACAGCAGCACACGCTGCTCGGCGGCCTCCTGTCCCATCCCCGGCATAGCTGTGTCCTCCCACACACCAAGGACTGCCTGTGGGGCACCACATGTGAAGCTACTAAGCTCTGGAGTAGAACCACGTGTGAAGCTGCTTCTGCAATGCAAGGGTTTGCAGAAATGTTTTTCCTCGGTTCCAATGCATTCAATATGGGCTTGACATCCTGACATTTCACGCTGAAATGGATCTAGACACCCAAAGCTTTGAGAGGAAAGCTCAGCTCAGAGTCACGCAAAGGAGGAACAGTCATGTAGCTCATGTAGAACACACTGTTTTCTCCTGAACAGCAAGGCATGCAAAACAGGTATCATTACCTCCCTATTCACCAGGCAGCATGCTGCACGTGGTGCTCAGGCAACTCTGAACTCAATTAGCCAGATTCAGCAGAACTGGAGCCACAGCAGAAATGAAGAACCGAACACACGGTTTGATCACCAAACACCCTCCTCAATGCTACTGCCATCTAACTGCTCAGCAGCCACTACAGGAACATAAAATAAACAGAGGGTGCTTCAGGAACATTTCTGAAAGGGACATTTGTGTTTGAAACAAAACCACTGCTATCAAGGCAAAACTTGAAGAACCAAGAGGTTTAAGTCTCAACAGCCCACTACAACACCAGCCTGAGGACACCTCTCATCTGCCCCCTCCTGACTCTTCCACCCCAGGATGGTGTGCAAAGCTTGCTACTGCCAACATATGAAGCAGGATCAGACCTTCCCCATTCCCTCTTCCCACAAGCCCATATAAAACCAGAACAACAACAGTCAGTCCCTGTGGAGCATGTGAAAAGGAAGACAAAGAACTTCATAAAACCATGAACAACAACAACGTAGGCCATAAAAACTAAACATTTTTCTCATGAAATATTTCATTTTGATACTTTCTTACTAATCTGAATTTCCAACCCAAAAGTTACCGTAAACCCAGGAAAAACCAGGAAACGTTGGGTGTAGACAGAAGGTTGGATTAGATGATCTTGGAGGCTCTTTCCAGACTTTTTATGATTCCACTCTATAATTCTATTCATTTACTCTAATTTATTTTTCCCCCAGAAACTACTGGGGTGAAGCACACTGCATTGTAAGGTCTGAGATTCCTTCTGATCTTTGCTAAGCCAGAGTTCTCTGTACCACAGCACTGCATGTGATGTGTTGTCAAAGCAAAGGCAAGTACAGCAACTGCTTCATTTGAAAAGCATTTGATGGTCCCTAGAAGGCACTATTTCATATTATAGCAAATCACAGAAAAGAACAATAGTTATAGATCCTTGTTAAATGTTAATGAAGCCTAACCTTTGCTTAAGGAAGAAAAAAAAGCCTGTGTTTCCCCCCATAATCTCTACTTTTACATGCTAATATAGGTCGATATTGTTAACTGTATTTCAACAGGTTCACTAACCTAAGTGACATACACAACTGTATTAACTTCATTCTTATCTGTCAGCATACCAACAGCAGGAAATCGCCACACTGCACCAGGAAGCCCATTTATCATCATCATTAAAAAGGTTTTTCCACCACTGTCTCATACAAAATCCCATTTGAAGGGGGACTCAGTTCACCATACTGGTAAGCAGGATAACCATACAGGATGTTGGCGTTTGGTGTCTCAGATCTCACCACTCCCACAATCAATATATGGAGGAAAACAATTTCTGAATTTTTAGTTATCTACCTGAGTTTCCTCAGGTTCCTGGCAAACAAGTAGCGATGTGCAAGTTAGTGCAGGTGACAGGCAGTTCCAGCATGTGGGTGTGTTTGGCCACTAGATGGTGCAATGAAATAAAAATAAGGCCTTAAAACTCCACTGCTTAGCGTTTCATACAGCATGGAAAAGCCTGATGTGCTCATTTCAGGTGATAAACATCAAATACTGCATAATGATGTTATTTCTATACTGTAATCTCTGAGTTATTTACAAAATCCTGCAGTTAAAATAAGTGAAGTTCTAATCCTCCTTCAATACGGACACTACAAATGGCTTCTTCTTGAGCACTCCTGGCCTAAGCTTTCTGTATGAAAAGGCATTTCTCCAACAGCAAACACACCAGTACTCAAAGCAATGTATTACCATGATGAGCAGCACATCAGAGTGTTTCCATAGCTGAAGCCTGGCACACGTACTGCCTTCACCTCTCACATATGACAACATTCAAGCATGACTCAAGGCAGAACATCAGCAATGAGAGAAACATCAATAGCTCTGTTACTAGCACATAGTTCATGCTGCACATTGTTTCTCTATCTGCCTCCTCAAACTGAAAATCATCCACCATAGACAATAATATATCTGGACGTGTCTTAGGTTTGTAAAGTATCCCAGCCATCACCAGTTTTTATCATGTACAACTACAACTAGGTTGGACCTAATTATACAAATTCCTTTAGCTGTGTCTTTTCAGTTCATTTCCTTATAGCCTCAAAATTCACTAGAAGGACACCCAGTAAATATCCTGACGTATCTGTGCCACAATGCACCAGGGCAAGAGATCGGATTTTAAGATGCTACAACCAAAATGCCGTTTGCCACTAGAGGGCACTCAAACCAAGCTGTCCTTCCAAATTAATACCATTTATAAATGCGGAGGGTTATACCAGGCCTAGAAAAAAGTTGCTTTGGTACCTAGTAAACATTAATGCATATCTAAAATAATTATTCTCCTGTAAGACAAACACCAGTTTTAGTTAAAAGTTTTGTATATTTGGAGGGTCAATCTGGCCCATACTATTCTCTTGCAAGCCTAGAATGAGGCTGAGGTAATATAAAACAGTTTATTTAAAATAATTTTCAGGAAAGCAAAAATCAAACCTTTCTAATCACTGCCACCTAACAGACCCAGTTTTACTACAGTAGATGGGCAGTGCTTTGCCCTACCCAGGGGCTGTCACAGTCGAAAGCTAAAACATGGGGAAAGCAAAAGATTCCTTTCAAAGTCTGGTTGTCACTTGACTTCTTACTACACAAACAAGCAGTTTATTAGTAAGATGTTGGAGTAGACAGATTACCTGCCAGTCCTATAGAAGTGGGAGTGACCAGCTCCCTGTGGTTTAGTAACATAAACAATAGTTGCCCAGTGGGCTAGAAATAATTAAGTGGGCTGGCTCTTATATTTCTTAAGGAAAGAGGGAATTTAAAAAAAAAAAAAAAAGAAAGAAAAAAGGAAGAAATATGTGGTTTTTTTCCTGAAACTTGTTTTCAGAATCAGAAAGTAGCTTTGGATTTTTGACATGAGCAAAATGGAGAACACTGTACAACACACTCAGGCAAAACTCTGGTACAAGCACAGTTGAGAAGCCAGCAACCAGTATTGTCACCTTTGTTTACTTTGTAGGGGAAACCACCACATTTTCTAAGATCCATACACAGAACTGGGAAGTGTTCAGTTACTGCTGCTTCAATACTGCACATTTTGACATGACACCTTTACAAAAACACGGGGCTGAAAAGGAAAGCACCGAAATTGCAGTGACAGTTCTTGTAACATGAATTATGACGCCCTCAAGTATCTCTAAAGTGAGTTATTTTGATTGAGGTGCCTTACCTTGGAAGAGCAAATCGGTTTCCCAGCAGCGCATCACTCAAGTGCCAGTGCTGATCAAAATGAAGGTATTCATTTTGTTCCAAGGTTCCAAGGTATGTAACTTGGGAACATGCTGTGTGTTTTTGGGCCTTAACCAGAGAATCCTGTTCCCTAGAAAGAAAAACACAAAGCTTTTAAATACAAAAATTATGTGAAGCACATGTGGTATTTTTATCAGCAGAAATATTTATTGCATGCTCTAAATGGTTATTAATGTTTACCAAAACGATTTCATTTTTAAAAGCTCAATCAACACAACAGCGCAACTACAAAGCATATGGCAAAGCATAAACTGGATTTCAAGAAGTTATTTGCATTTTAATAATCTGGAACAATAGGAATTTTAACAATGTGTTGTACTGTTCAACCTCAATGAACTCCAAAATTTGAATGGGGACCAGTCAGTAAAAGTGACCAACACCAGCAAAACTGTACTGAGCAAATGAATAATCAACCCTGAAGAAGAACAGTTAATTGAAACTCAAAATAAATACAAGTATTTCATGGCTCAGTTTATGTGGCTTGTCATTTGAAGGAAAGCTGCTCATTTAATTGCCAATGTAAAATCTGATTGCCACTATTAAAACATGGTCACAATATTTTTCCTAAACTACATGAGGCTCTTTGTTTCAGCTGGTGTTGTTCTCAAGGCAATTAAATGTTAATATTTCCAAAATGCATGAAAAATGCATTGTAAAATGCTTAAACCTGGAAACAAGTTACAAGATGTAAACCTTTATTGCTTTCAAAACCCTGCAATTTTAGATGGCCAAGTCACCATTTGTGAATGATCTGGGTTGGCAATATCTACTTCACCACAATGTTTTGCGGTGCTGAGCAATAAGTCCCAGATTCATGCACCGTGGAGATAAGAGATGTGATCAAACTTCAGAGCAGAAAAGCTTCCTTAAGGATAGCTGGATGACTGCTCAGTATCTAACTTACAGAATGCACTCTTCCTAATGGTCCTTAGCAGTATATATATACATATGTAACTATATTAAGATTCACATCTACAACCTGCTGACTACCTGTCTTTAATCAAACTCTGAACCACTTCAGTGTCACACTTTATGATAGTGCCCCTTTGAATAAGCATAGCCTGATGACAAATAAAGACCAAAGAGCAAGGAACTGGGGACACCACACATCTGCCTCTTCTGCTCTTCTAGGGCAGAGGGCCCAAGGGCAGAGGCAGCTCAGGCAGTCACTGATCCCATGGCCCTGCAGGTCTGTATGTGAGGTCAAATGCATGGAACAGTGAAGGCCCCTTCATCTGAGATAACATCTGGAAACAGAAGGATCTCTTCTTTTTTCCCCTCACACAGATTATTTCTGGAGAAAATCTCTCTCTAAGCTCACAGCTCACCCATAAATGTTTGTTTCCTTGTGTTTTTGGTGTGCCCCACCTCACAACAGTGAACTCCTTGCACTGATGGCAGCCCATTGCTGCTAGTAAAAGAGACATTTCACACAGCCAGGAAATTCTTGCTGCTTCTCCATGTTTATGGGAATCACAGACTGCCTTGTTTATCAGCAAGGGCATCATAACATACCCCACTTCTAGTTCAGCTACAGGTGTTGGAGTTGAGTGAAGGCAAACGCTCTCACATTATCAAACAACAAACTCATGGGATGAAGCGGGCTAAGGGAGGCTGCTTGCCAGGACTAACATGGACACAGACGGTGTTGCTTCAGCTTCATCACATGCAGATTTTACTACAGACACTATAACAACGGTACTTTGCAACCCTACAGAGACTGGGTAGCCTTGCAGAAATCTTTACAACAGCAGAAGACACTTCGAGCATCACTGCACACATTTAAAGACACATCAGTTTCTTGGCCAAAGGCCCCAAACAAGACTTGTTAAGCATGGAGGAAATTACAGTTCTAGGAAAGACCCAAGCCAGTTTGTGCTCAGTCAGGTTTGTCTGAGCACCCTCAGACATCCACCCTCTGATGCAGAATCATTTCCTATTCAGCTCTACTAATCAGCTCCACTGTGCCCAAGTTTCTTCTTATTTTTCCTAAGTTTAGAAGAATATTTTATCAGACAATATTTAATCAATTGACCAGATAGACCTCACTAGATGTGCAAAGCCAAAACCACTACCTTTATGTATAAAAATAGCACTTCCAATGGGGAATTAAGAGCAGGGAGATACTTCCATACCACAATTCAGTGGAGCACAGCGTGTGAATTCTGAAGCAAGCTGGACACCCAGCCAGGTCTCCTGTACCACCAAATCCCTTTACAAGCCTGCTATGGAACACATTTTCAATGTGCATACAGATGCGATGCCCTGTAAGGAAGATTTTCATGATAGGAAATCCCCCACAGGCCAGTGAGAGCAGTATTGAGGCCAAATGACTTCTTCCCTCCCAGGTTATTTTAATTTCTATTTATTTCAGCACTTTCTGCATAAGGATTTTATGTCTTCTGTTCCCCCAGCTCCACTTAAGAGCCAAATTACGATTTATTTTAACAACATCTCTCAAAAGAAAATGCAATTTATCCATATTAGAAGCAGCAGAAACAATACTACAAATATCCCTTAAAGATTCCCAAGCATTCTGTTCTGAAGGTCAGGCAATTAAACTAGAGCAATAGCTCATTAATTTTACTCCAAAGGCTGACCACAGCTGTCCGTTTAATACTGTATATTCTGGGGTATGTGAACTCCTAGAGAACATGCAAGAAAGAAAAGGGGTTAATTAACAAAAAGTGAAACTTCCACAATTAACATTTGATGAGATGCTGAAAAAGCTCAATTTCATGATGCTGTCTGAGGAATTAGTGCACTTGACATCTGCACGCATCAAATTTTATTCCTTAAGTTGAATGACATAAATATTGAGTTTTAAAAATGTTGGGAAGAAAAAGTTATGCCATGCTTTCATGTATCTCTTTGTTACAATAAATTCCCTGGATTCATTCAGAAGACCTGCCCAATCGACCTGCCCCTTCATGGCATAGACAGTATTCCTCCAGAAGAGCAACTCAGTAAGTATTCTAGTGAAGAGTTTTCTCCCTTTTCTTCTCTATGTCTGGACACATGTAGTTGAGAATGGAAAGAAAGCCACATCCTGCTTCCTGCCTTCCTTTATTTCATTCAGGATAAAGCACATTTGTCAAACTGTAATGAAGCTTTCCACATAGCTTGGTTAACTAAGGCTAAAGCATAAACCCCGCAAAGAGAAAAGTAAGACCAATTCTAACATTCTCCCCGTGTTTATAAGCAGCTTTCAGACTTTTTGCCACAGTACACAGTAACTTAATGAGGGCCCCAACAGCTCTTTTAAGGATGAAAAGTACCAGCCAGCACCAACCCATGACAAAGCAAAATATCTCAACACATCTGCCCACACGCATTAGCCATGAGTGCTCTTTGGGTTTTTTGAGGTCACAGGCTCTGCCCCTTGTAGCAGAGCCACATGGGGTTACTGACTACCACAGCAAACACAAAGGCAAAAAAGATTTTGCTGCTATCTGTGAAGTCATGTATCTCACATAGAAGTGATGAGAAGAATGCGAAACACTCTACAAACCCTAATTCTGTTAAGAGGTGAAATCTCAGACATTTTTGGGACAGGAAAATGCTTATACACTTTTACACCAAAACACGACGCTGGACCACATTCATACTTTATATCAAAAGTTCTCCTAGAAGAGAGGCCAAAGAAGAACCAATGACTCACATGGAAGTTTCCCTATCGTCCTGGGGCTGGGACAGCTCCATCCTCCTGTCATCCCAGCCATACATAGAGGAGTAACTATCTCAGTGAGCCCAATCATTACAGCCACCTGCTAATTGTGGAAGTGATCAAACACTACTTCAAATGCAACGCCCAAATCAGGACATATAAGATTAATGAACACTTCCATCAGCTGTAGCCAGCTGGCATCTCGAAAGCTGCTCATACTGAGTTACTGCAGCCCCAGTGTAGGACCACATCACCATCACCGGGAGTGGGGATGAACTTTGGGCTACCAAGCTCTCTTAAAACCAGCCTTTGTTTTCCATGCTCATTCTGACAGAAGGTTTGTGAAATATCACTGCAGAGTTTACTGCAGGTATCTGACCTTGGAAAGGGCATTTTAGAGTGTCTATGATGTGCTAAGTAACACTGCACAGATCTGACAAGCCATAGTTTGGCTGTGCTATGCTAGAGAGGAACTCCAAGTCAAATGGCAAAGCACCAGCTCTGCTTCTTCCCCTCCCACCTGCCTGCAATTCTTACCAAGAGGCATGCAAAGCAGAAAGCAACCATCATGACGGGACCAAGGGAGAAACTGCTGCATTTCAACATTTCAAATATGGCGAGTTTGGTTTTTTTTTTTGCTTTTAAGCTGAGACCAAATACGCACAGAGGCTCTTTGCTTTTAAAGACAAAATAAACACTCACAAAGGCTCTTTGAAGGTCTCAGGAAAAGACCCAAACAGCAAACAACTTTGGATCATAAATATTGACTGAAATAACCCTGTGGCTATACAATGTCTTCAAGCCTGGAATTTGAAAGCACTGGTTCCAGTTGCAAGTATATTTACTGAGTTGTTTCTTGCCTAACAGCATCCTGTTTGGAGGTTCCCAGATTGCATCAAGAAGTACCTTTAGTTTAAGATGATCTCATACCTGCTTTCACAGTTAGGCTTTTTTTTTAATTGTTTGGGGTTTTTTTTCCTGGTTGTTTTTTAATAGGAGCATTGAAGTTATCACAGCTGCTCCAAGTAGCAGCTCAGGTACACAGCCCCATACATTTTTACTTTTATTGTAACTTTTTGACATTATTATGCCAAATCTTTTCCTCTGCACTGTAATAAAATATTTAAGGTTGGCCTGTGTTTAAAGTCAAGGGAGAGAAGTGTGTAAAATAATCCTGGAGATAAACTAAATGCCTCTATCCCATGATAGTTTTATGCCAGAAAAAGCCGCATCTGATTTGAGTTGTCTGAAAGACTAAAATGACAAATCCCAGAAGCCTAAAGACGGGCCAAATCACACAGTTCAGACTGATGTTAAACAGAGCCAAAGTTTCAGTGTCTGTTATGGGACCCTGAACTGTCAGGCGCTGACCTGTATCTCAGAGAAAAGAGCTGTGGTTGTACATCTGCAGTAATTGGCCAGTACAAGTATTCCAAGACACCTCAGTTCCTCCATCTCATCCATTTCAGGTGTGAACAGTCAAGGAAAAAGAGCCATTTAAATTCCTTTACACATTTTGAACACAAATTTTCCTTTTTAAAAGTAAATCTACAAGACCTGTCCCTGGATAGTATGGCCATGAACTCATCTAACATCAAAGCAATACTAAGGTACACTATAACATGCAGGTCAGTATGGCCTCCACAAAAAATAGAAATAAAAGTAACAAAAAATGGTAAGGCACAATACAGACAACAGAAATCTCACAGTGTAATAACTAGAACAACAACTATCATTCACCTCAGCAACAGTAATATAAGATGATAATCACTTATCTGTTCAACTTCCGAAACCATACTAACACTCACCTATAACCCAAAAAGCTACAAAATACCTTAAAAAAAATAGAGAAGTATTGTGGAAGAGCTGTTGTGGTTTTTTTTGTTTTTTTTTTTTTCCCCTTCTCAGATGAAAATTGAATTGCAGCATTATTAAACTGGGCTTGTTTAGCTTGGAGAAGAGAAGGCTTTTGGGAGACCTCATTGTGGCCTTAGAAAACTTGAAGGGTACATATAAACAGGAGGGGGAACAACAGCTTATGAGGGTGGATGGTGGTAGAAGAGGGGATGGTTTTAAACTGAGATGGGGAAGATTATGTTGGATATCAGGGAGAAGATTTTCACCCAGAGGGTGGTGACGCACTGGAACAGGCTGCCCAAGGAGGCTGTGGATGCCCCATCCCTGCAGGCATTCAAGGCCAGGCTGGATGTGGCTCTGGGCAGCCTGGGCTGCTGGTTGGTGACCCTACACACAGCAGGGGGTTGAAACTAGATGAACATTGTGGTCCTTTTCAACCCAGGCCATACTGTGATTCTCATGTGCTTCCTGTGGACTTTTGATGAACACTTTCAGAAAATTAATGCAGGGTTTTGGTAGATCAATGCTTCTAAACATGACCACTGTGTTCAAGGAATTGCACCATAATCTATGTCTAACATACAAGAGCACAGGTATATGCTAGGGAATGTTTTGTTAATTGAAATCAAATGTCCACACAACAAAGCTATAAATAATAGTCAGTAGGAAAAGTAATCACCAGCAGTTTGTGAATTTCACATTAAGGTATCTATAATTCCTCTGTGCTGGACTGTACCAAGTTTGTTGGGTGCAAGACACAGGTGACCACATGCACATAGGTCCTATTCAGACCTGAGTGATCACATACTGCCAAATAAATGAAGTAAAAACAACAACAAAACCTAACTAATGATTGACTTCACTGCTATGATGCTGGATCACTTACTGCCTTGAAAGACCTCCCAAGAAGCTTCCTCAGACTCAGTATACTCAGTTTGGAAATATCAGCATTCATTGCTTGGAAAACTCCATTTGCTAAATTCTCTCCCTCTCCATCAACCTACTTCCACAACTTCTAGTTTAAGAAAAAAATATTTTAAATGCCAGGTGAGCTGTGCGTCACCTCCTAGCACTCCTAATACATTTGGCATCCGCTATAGAGCCACACACAAAATACTCCTCAAATCATTCAGTTAAACTAAGCAATGTTCTATCACTGCATAGAAATCTGCTCCCCAAATTGAGCAGAAATTACTACTTGCACATTGTAAACAAGGTCAGTAGTAATGCAACTTCCAAGAAAGATTCCAAGGCAATGCCAGAAGTACTCTGAGCCAACATCAAAACATTTGTTTCAGCTCCGTAAAGCAGATGTACATTTACTGACAGTGGTGTAGGGGAAGCTACCTTCATGCATGTGCATTTCTTCCCTTGCAAAGATATCAAAAAACTGAAAATACAATCAGAAACTCTCTCAGCTTTGTTCACCTTGCAATGTCCATTTCATTTTGAGAATTTATGTACTCCATGCCATTAAGTAACCCACATTAAATTTATGCTTCTCAAAATCCTGAAGTAATTTATTACAGCTTTCTCCCAACAGAGATGCAATCCCAAAAAGCAGGATCCTAAAGACCCAATTGGCTTAAGGCAGAGGCATCTAATGCAAGGCTGGTAGCACTGGGGTAAAAAAAACATGAATCACACTTAAGTAGCAACATGCTTATATTGCTCACATAACCAACCTGGTAGTGATATGCCTACATAATTAAAGGTAGCCCAAATAAACTACCAAAAGAGCAGTAGGACCAATCTCAGATATACACAGCAAGAAAGTGTTACAAAAAAGGATGCTCACCTGTAGCTGAAGATCTAGGCTCACAGGAAAACTCCACAAAGGAGGAATCTCAAGCAAGAAAACCTTCCCCCATAGCTGTCAGCCCGTCAATGAGGTCTACAAGAGGTGCAGCCAGGTTCCACCCCCTCCAGTCACACAGCTGAACTGCCTTCACCTGTGCTCCCAGGGCCGAGTTTCCCCAGGTGCTCAATCAGCAGTTCAAACCCTGACTCAACAGTTACCATACAGTGCTATTGAGGAACTGAGTAATAATTGCTATTCAAAACACGCAGATTTAGAATCAGCTGCTTTGACAAGAGTCTGAACTTAGCATTAAGATTGATTACACCAATCCTGATAGAAGATATAATTTTTAAATAGTAAAAAAAACAACACTTGAGACATAACATTTTGTTGGGAAACATTCCATTCTACACATTTGTTTTCTTTTCAGATGCTGAGAAGCCCAGCGAGTGTCTGCAGCACCTCCAGGGCTCTTGGCAGAAGTGCAGTCTGTGATAACCATCAGCCCAGCCTCAACCGTATTTACAAAAAGAAAAAAGAAAGATTGAAAAATTTCTATTTTCAAGATCACCACGCCAGATTTCTTTCCTTATTTCCTGAGGTTTGTTTCATGTCACCCAATGGCCAGCGACCTGCCTCTTGTCTCACAGTTTTGCATAAGACCTGCTAGGTAAAAGAAAATGCAACATACCTACAAACTCAGCAACCCACAAACAAATGCTTCTTTTTGAAATAGTGACAATTGCTACCAGGTTCCCTAAAGTCACTAACATGGTTTATAGTCAGTAGCCTTAAATTAGTTACCATACACTTTATTTTATATCCTTTATCCATAACATGTATCACATCTCATTTAAAGAAACATGTACTTACTTCATTTCTGTATCTGTGGCACTCATTGGAGACTGGCATTTTAGCCGGTATAAAGTAGCCATTGCCATTAATGAAGGCATGCTAGATGGTTTCAATTTCATGATGATTTTGATTAAACAAGCCCAAATATAGAGAAAACATTTTTCCAAAACATTTTCCAACTGAAGACCTATTTTCTATTTAAAAGCAGAGACCAGAGATGAAGATTACTTCTGCTTAAAATGACATTTTATTTTAGAGATGTATAGAAGTTTTTTGTTATCTGATGGGAGGAACTTAGAGCGAAACCACTCTGAAAAATTCTGCATTAATCATGTCTTTGAAACACATAGGAGAAGTCACACTAAAAATAGCTATTATTAAGTTAAACTCCACAGCAGGCTTTTTTTTCCCAACAATGACTCCAAGGCACCACTGCAGTGTTCATAAGATCCAGCTCCACCCAAGCAAAAGCAATCTCTCCGGAGTAAAGGAAATCTTAGCTCTGCTAAGCTTATTACTTATCTGCTAAAACAATCCCTTAGATTTTCAGCTGCTTCAAATGTAGGTAGCTCAAGTCATTTCAATGTCCTTTGCCTTTAATTGAGCTCATTTTGAGTTATGCCAAATGAGGCCGTCCCTATAGATGCTCATGAAGGCCTACTGCGACAAGTCATTTAGAGAGTGATGGTCTTGTCTGATCAATATTGAGTCAGCTCTGCACCGCTGTTAGTCAGAACCTATCAGCTTCAATAGGGATGCTCAGGAACTGAAATCATTTGTGCAGTTCAGTTCTTGGTCGTGTTTCTATGATAGATGTAACTCCGAAGTGTTTGAGTTGCTTTATCAAACTGTTCTGCTGTCCTTTACGTGGAAAACAGATCTACTGTTTTCTTAAGATACTTGAATAATACCTAAAACATTGAGATGGACTTAACGACTATTTGAAAACTACAGTAATAAAGCTATCAGAGAGGCGTTCTGTTACATTCCAATGAATAAGAGCCATCCAAGGCTGAGCAATAAATTCTGCCTATGATTACCCTGATGTAAATGAAGAAGTGAGGATGTTTGTATGTTATGACTAAAAGCTAGCCTTGATCTCATCAGATGTAACTGAAAATATAATTTAGCCTGAAGCTACAAAATGTCCAAGTTACAAAAAATAACTTCAGTCTCAGAAGCAGTCTGCACTGCACAGACAAATGCAATAACACGTAGGTTTGGCAAAGTGTACTACTAGAGAGGGAAATGTCCCAGAGCAGCCCACAACAACAAATTGTCACTGTTCAGGCTAATAAGAACAAGCACTTAGCAAAGTTGATGCGGAGTACCGGAGTGATCTTTACATGGCAGCAAATGACTGCAGCGACAGAGGCGGTTATGAAATTTGGAACAGCACACAGAACAAGGGGACCGCCATCCTCCCACTGAGAGTGCCTTAGGCTGTACACAAAAGCATCAGGCTTTAATCTCCTCTGTAATGCTCAGAACTGAGACCATCAACAGTATTAGATAAAGAGGCATTTTCATATTTATGGATGTTCTGAATGGCATAGAAATGTATGTCATCATTTGAAGCCTTAGGAATCGGAGGTACTGGGGGTTTTGTTCATGTGTCACCAAGCATTAAAGAAAAGGATCGCTCACTAATTTACTAAAAGTTATGCTAGGCAGTTATAAAACAATTCATAATCTTCTGTTTCTGGTGACTGCTTTTTCTCCTTTTGATGTTGCAGCCCAGATAGTACCCGACAGCAGAATACCTACTGGGATCGTCATTCTGCTGCCTATTCAGAGCTTGTTTGCTTGCTTTACTCTTGCAGTTATTTATAAGCTGTAAGGCAAGCCTTTGTTTCATTCATTTCTTGTCTGGTTGGTGCAAAATGCCCCTGTCCTATTAATGTATTATTATATCTAGCCTCCCATGCCTGCTTCCAATTTACTGACTGGTACAACAGAAAATGATCTCAACCTGAAAAGATTAGAGTGGTGGATTTCTGCTAAGTTTGAGAAACTGAATCTCCCTCTGAAGTAGTGTCACTCCCAATGAATTCACCAGGATATATGCAAGAATGTTCCCAAGCTCATGCCAAGAGACATTTCCAGTTTCCCAACCCTTGTATTCACATCCCTTCTTGGACTTAAAGTTAAGTTGAGTGGGTGCCTTTAGCATAACAATGTAAGAAAGGCTATGATAGCTCAAAGAAAAAATCCCATTTATCTCTATGGTGCTCTCTGTTGGTCAAAAATACACATTTAGGAAATAATATATGAGATGAGAAATGTATAGGCTGATTTTTCCTTGTGTAAAACTTAAAAGCTTCTTAAAGTCAGAGCTTCAGGGGCTGCCAGAGGTAGAGAATTCATTTAGACTACTTTGACGGCAACTAATTGACCAGTTTTATATGAATACAATAAGTTTAGTACTGGAGTTAATATCATATCTGGCATTATTCATCTGGCTCTATGTATATTAATTAACACAAACATTTCTTACTTTATCTGCAGACTGTGAACACCAACCACAGAGGTTGTATTTCACTGCTCAGTGCAAGCGAATGACATACATTTAGCAAGCTCACCTTGACAACCTGATTTTGAGGTAGTTCATAATCCCACTCATAAAAGCTAGTGCCTAAGAACTGCAGTATGAGAGCTTTCATCATCACATATACTCCTAATGAGTGACTCAAGCACCTGAGAAAACAACCTACTTGGTAGTTCTCTACAGCCATACTTTTGCATTTTCTTCTCATAGTTCAGTGAAGCATTATTTGCATACTCACCGTAACACAAAGGAAAGAGAATTTTCAATGCAGTATTTGGATCACAAGAGAGCTTACAAAGCTGAGGGGCTGTACTAAGCCACTAGCTGCTCTCTAAATGCGCTCCCTTTGCCATGCACAGCCTACATATGAGACTGTTGTAAGTACTTTTGCTGCCAGTGTAAGTGGAGTACAGCTCTTGTTTGTTTTGGACTCATTTTGACTTTTTAATAAGGAGTAAAAGTTGCAATTTCCTTTTTTTACCCTACTCAGTTGTGTCACCATCTTATGTATGTTTGTTCACCCAGTCTGATAGCACTACCATGGTTCCTTTCTCCTGACACTTCAGCAAAGAACCTTTTCAGAAGAAAACCAGGCTCAGATACCTCCTAAGAGTGAAAGCATTCGTGTTTTTCCCTTACGCAGAGTTCCAGCTGATGTGCAGTACACAGGAGTTGGCAGAAGAGGTGACAGATGCCTGAAAGTGACCCACATTTGGCTGTAACAACGTGTGAGATGACAGTATCTCTCACTTCAGACGTTTGTGACTCCTTCATTAATTGCTGTCTGCAGAGTGAAAACTAAGTTGCACTGCTCAATATAGAGGATGCAAAGTAGATCACAACACCACATCTTTAGAACATCACTTCCTTTTTTCTGTATAGATGACCCTTGAGTAAATATATGTCTACAAAATGTATATTAACAGTAACTTTAGCAAATTCTGGTAAGAATGAACAAATTCACTTTTGCCTTTTTTTACTTGCCAACTAACTTCACCCATGGAAGTATTTAGACAAATGTAACATTCTTGAATTATTTGGGCTCCATATTCTTATAAATATTTATACTCAGTATGAATCCAAGACAGTGTCTCCATCTAAAAATAGTGCTCTGATTTGTGGTTTTACAAACATGAGATGAGAAGTAAGAGCATTACAAACTATGTACAGTAAGCATATGGGATTATGCTCATTAAAAAACTTTAAGTGGAAAACTTGTCATTACCCTGGGATACAAGAGAAGCAGGGCGGACACCCCCTGGATACTAGTTGCAAGCAAATTTTGCCAAGATCGTGTAATCCCTGTTTGCTTGGACTGTCAGGGACTTGCTTCAAGCCCTGAAGCTAGAGCCTGGCTACACAAAGCAGGGGCAGATGCACTGCCATTTCCTGACTAAATCCCTGTAAAATTATTCAGTGGGTTTCAGGAAAGCTGATGGGGGAATTCTGGTCTGAACTTGTAAGAGTTAGAGTTTGAGAAATGCTACGGAAAAGCTCTAAGCGGGACATTCTGAGACCCATTCTTTCAAGACTTCATTGTTTGCAAAGCAATTTGCTTGGCTGTAAATGGAGGGCTAGTATCTGAGTATTCAGAGTTGCCCCTCCATTTATTCTATCTATAAGAGCTTCTAGAAGCAGAAGTAAAACCAAAAACTTCACCATCTGATAATTGCTATCTGTCTGATATTCTACAACTGTCTTTCTTAGAACAGACATTTTGTTTTCATTCTACTGGTGTCTGGTTTAATTTTAAAGCATGTCATTTCAACATACAACTCCTCTCCCACATATTTAGACTTTCTCTTTACCCTCCTCCAAACACCTTCACGATCACCCAGTGATCCCAGTATGATTCTGCTCTACAGAACAAGGGGCATCATGAGCCTTTGTACTTCTCTAAAGCGTAGCAGGAAGAACTCCTGCAGCAGTGTTTACTCAGCTGTGAAACAGGCTTCCAAAGGAAGTAGCAGAATTGCTAACACCTGAGTCACTTTTATCACAGGGTGATTCAAAGTATTGCAGAATGCATGCTCTCTACTAGCAGGGGCAGAGCTGATCTTGTACAGTCAAAAAAACTTTGTGAAATCTGTAACCCCACACTCACTTGCCTGGAGAATGCAAAATAAGATACAAATCAATTTAAAAAGGTTGTGCATCAATTGTTCTTAGCGGGTAACAAATATTTTGTCAAGCTTTTGAGTCTTGTTCTTTTCCAGCTTGCATTGCACGGAAATGCATTCAGTTTAATGTCTTCTCTCTTGACAGGTGACTGTGCATAGCTAGCAGAAAATGGACACTGGAGAACGCATACTTACAGAGTGTTTTAGAATAATGTAGTGACTGGAATTTAACATTAAATTTAATCCCCCAACACACATTCCTTATAAGCGCTTAGTTAAAAACTTATTCCTCATGGTAAACTATTCTCTCTCCCATTTCTCAAGGTGTTAGATACATTTTCAGTACCTACTCATTCCATAGGCACAGGTAAGTATCTAGAGCAAATATGACATCTACAGTGAAAGCACTCATAGTCGTAGTACATGTGTTAAATATAGTGCTTCTGCTGTATCAAAGGTATAATTCTTTGGCCTGGAGCAGAAGCAGAGAGAAAAGATGGCAAATGAGGAACCAGATGGCTCCATACAGCCCCTTGGCAATTCGTTTCTCAAGGTCTCACTCATTTGCAGCACATGCGTGAAAGAAACGTGCACTGACTGGTCGACCCAAAGAAGATGATCCAACTTGCACTATTGGATCGCATTACCATAAAACATTTTAATTATCAAAATGCTTCTTTTTAATGCGTTTTATGTTGGTTTAAGTGCAAAAACTTTAGATTATGCCTGATTTTTCCAGTTTGAATCTTCAGAGGGAGAAACATCACCCACGCTTACAGAACCAATTCAAGCTCCAAATAGTTAACCACTTCCAATAGGGAAAACAAAACAAAACAAAAAGAAGTAAAAAAAAAAAAGAAAAGAAAAATGAAAAACAACCCTCTGGGCTTCCTCGCTACAGCAGAAACTGAAAACAGAAGCGTCAGAGTACCACAATAAAGGCTGATCTTACTGTATTTTTTAACTGACTGAAAGAGACGGGGGAAAACAAAAAAATCAAGAAACCCTATGAGAGATAATGAAAGACAAGCACTTGAAAACTGAATTGTGATGTGGCCACCAGAAATACCACTCTCAGAAGCAAAATTACTTGAAAGTGCATCCCCAGAGAACAGACTGGCAAGTCCTGGCTCAGCTGCTCTGCTCTTTTTTTGAGCTAGATTATGCAAGAATCTTCTGTGAGAGCCTGGAAGGAGAAAAGCAGCAGTGGCTTTTGTCAAGCAGCAAGCTATCAGGAAAATCTAGGAATTACCATATTAGATTAGGCTATGCCCCCTATCAAATTCCTCTTAGCAGTCATCAGCACCAGATGCTCCAGAGGAAGCTGAGACAGCTCTGGTATATCGTATTCCTGAGCAGACATTCCTCCTGATTCCTGTAGTCAGCATTTGGATACAGCACTGAAGCATCAGGGAAGGACTGCCTCCCTCTGTGCTCAAAAGAGCTCAGAGGAAATGCATATAACTTGGCCCCTGGCTGGTAGGTCTCTGGATCCTTTCAGAGTAATTCAGGGTTAGCTCTAGTCCAAAGAACATTTCATTTGTAAATGTTTTTAATAAAGCGATGGAAACCACCCACATTCTGCTGGGACAGTAGGGTTTGTGCTTCTGAGCTTCTGAAGCACCTCATTGCAGTGAGGTGCTTCTCTTGCCAAAAATGGGTGCACACTAGGATCCTTTTAAATGTTGTATCAAGCAGTAAGGGATATCTTGCAGGGCAAGCAAATACATTTTTGATAAAAAAGGAGCTACGTTTTTGCTACAGAAACACACAGCAGTAGCCCAAGCTCAAATGTTTATGCAGGATGAGTACACAGCCCACTTCTTTCCCTATTACCTTTTGAGAGGCAGCAAGACAGCCTCAGGCAGGCCCCTGTCTCCTTGGGAACGTCACTGGGGAGCTGTACCACTTCAGACTTCTTCAAAATAAGAAAACATTTCAAAACCAACCACATACTTTAATTACTGGCAATTAGAAATTCCTGTTTTGTGTGTTTACAGCTCAAAAATGTTAATGTGTGCCAGTTGTGTCAAAAAGTTTGATTAAGCTTTTTTAACTGAGCTTGAAAAACTTAAAACGCTCCAACCACTCTATGATCAGAGTATCTTGGGGGCCTTTCCAAAGTGACTTGTGGAACTCAGAACCACTTTAATAGTCTCTTCACTGCTCCCAGAGGACCACAGCTTGTCTTACAAAGACACACACCCAACAGATTTTGCAGAAGACATTTCTGTTTGACAGTTTTACAGAGACTGGGCAAAGCTTAATTGCTCTGAAGGCCACTTCTGAATGGCAAGCTGGAGTTACAACTGAGGTTTAAATGAATACGCCTCGTATGTAACAAGAGATAAGCTGCTAGCCAATATGATAAAAGTAGGCTGTAAGGGTTAGTTACTTCTTTTACTAATCCTAGAAAATCAAAGTTTGGAAGAAACAGCATCAAAAAGAAATTGATGCTAGACTAAGTTCATAAGCAAAATACAAAGAGAACACAAGGTGCTTTTTCTGGCCTAATAGAGATGCTATTTCCACAGATAGGTAAAGGTTGACAATGAATGCTTGCTGAAGAGTTCTCTGTGTGTCACAAAATATGAGCAATAAAATTCAGTCAAAGAATTGAAAAGACAAATGACAAGCCTATGTGCATCATTAATGAATGATGAGAGTAGAAAGACAAAAGATAACCCTCCATGCATACAATAATGATGTCTTTGACTGGTGGTGCTTCTCTATGCTCACACATTTAATAAGATGTGTTAGAGTTAAAAATTTAAACATGAAGTCCATGTGCTCCATAAAATATGAGGAAAGCAGCAACTCTACCCTAAGTTAAGATCTTTGCATTCCACACTTTATTAATGAGTGAGATGTGTTGATTTATGCAAATACTCATAAGTGAAGCATGGCAGTATCCTATGCTGGTAACAGAACAAGCCACAAAGTCAATGACCTCACATCTCATCACAGGAAGAATGCTTGCTGATACACAGCAAAGAGTTGAGAGTTCACAGGAGCCCATGCTTTGTCCTATCCACTGACATTTTGCCAGCTGCTTTATACCTAAAGCTGCTACAGACATCTGGCTAACTACCAGGGTGCCTATTTTTTCCTGAATATCATGCATCATAGAAAGGCCACTAAGAGCTCACATTTTCACTGTGGCACTATACATTGCAAAGGAACTGAACATACTTGATTTCACAAGTAAAACCAAATGGCGCAACTCTTTTGATATCACACATACTTCCTAGAGGACAAAGGAAAGCAATGAGTGGCAGCTCACTTTTTTCACAACTTGAGGCAGTGTTTTAATGCTGTGCTCTATACCAACCCAAATTACAACATTTCTCAACTTGGAGTCAGCACTGCATTTTGAGCTATCTCCAGGATTAATGACATATTCCTTATGTTCCCATTGGCACCCTCAGACAGATAGCTATACACAGAATAGCTTTCTGCTTGTCAATGTTTTGAAGACTTCTGAAAAGTAAGCCCCAGAATGGAAATGCCAACAAACTGGCAGAGCAACAAATGGACCCCTCAGCCTCAAGCCTCAAAAAACAAGCAGACATCTGCCATGGGAGACATGCAGGGGCTCCTAGTAAGTGCCACTCTGTGCTACTGGCTGCAAGGGATCCAAAGATGCAGTCATGTTGCATCTGGATCAGATCACAGCTCGGTAAAAGGGATAAAGACCTGCCCACTTGCCTGCATTTTGTCTATCACAGGGAGGAAACAGAAGTATGTTTGAGTCATAGAGCCTATAAAATTGTGGTTTTAGCAGGATAATTGTACCTCTGTAAGATCCAGTTTGAGGGTGGTCACCAGCAGTCACTATTCCATGCCGCAATACTGGAGCTGTTCACTCCACAACTCACAAAGGGAGTGGAACAATCTCTGACACATGAAACACACCACACGAGTGCAAAATTATTCTATCAACCAATTAACCACATATTTAGTTTACCCAAATTTTGTTCATTAGACCAAACCAAACTATACCTGATATTATCCTAATCACATCTGGACTATGCTATGTTGTTTCTGAAAAATCCAGCACCATTGTATGTGGGTTTTTTTCCTTGTTATTATTATTATGGGTCTGTTCACAGATGTTGGGTTTCACAATCTCTTGTTCACTTCCTCACACTGCTGGAGAGCTATCTCCTATCTTTGCTGTCTGTCATATTACTACCCTCCCTGTGCCTTCATTCAACTACTGAAAGTCCAGGAATAGGCAGCAATCTCCAGGAAAAAATGCAGTGCTCCCTGTATTGTATAGGGACACAAATAAGGGTGGCAGTATTGCTCTCTGGGACAGACATCGCCAGCCTTGGCTTCTCCATCACCATAACCTCAGCTGAACTGGCTGACTAAACAGCGCTGACAATTGTTTTGCATTATAAAGCAGGAAAAGAAAAACAAAACCAAAAACCTTCCAGCTCTAGCTCTGTAATAGCTCTGTATATTTAAAGTCGTGCTGAACAGCAAACAGCAGCAAATGGCAGATATTTCATGTTCAAATGCTCAGAATGGCTCAGCTCAAAGTTCATTCGATGCTATGTTTTCAGACATAGCAAGCTTATATTGCAAAGCACTGCAGCAGTGTTGGCTTCCTGGAGTTGGGTCCTCCAAGTAACATTTGAGGAACAAGATAGGGATGTGGCTAAACCATGGAGTGGGAGGATCCTGATTCACCTTAACAACCATTTAGCAAGTGTGTTTGTATTGAGTCACCAACAACCCCGTGGTTAAGCCACAACAGCTTGGGTTTATTACAGCTGGTGCAAAGCATTCTTACCAAACTCTCTGAAACAACCAATTACTTGCTGAAAAGTGCTGCTAGTAGAAGTCTCCTGTATTAACACAACCAGAAGTAGGCACTGCATGACCACGGTGCTCAGAGATATCACTACACTGAGTTTCACACTGAATGCCAACCATGAGCTGTGCCTCTATATAGTATGCTGAAGGGGCAAAAGGAACAGCAACTTTATGCAGCCAGATGACTGGATGAGGCTGAAGTCCTAGAAAGACACATCACAGAATTGGTCACAGAGTAAGAGCATTTTTCCTTGAGCAATAAAAATTGCAGTTTACTACATGATGAGAAGAGTATTTCTAGTAGTATATTCTACATGTGAAGAACTGTTAAAAATCCATTCTCAGACATAGAGAAGGGAGAGAGGACAGCTAGCATCTTTAGCACACAGGGTCAGGGAAAGGAGTGTCCCTGATCTGCATGACCGAAGGTCCTGTCCATGCTTCGGGGGAGAACTGCATGTCTGTTATAGAAATGTGGCTGCATAACTCTCAGAATGGGAAGCAAGTAACAGAATTCACAGCTATTATTATACACCAGTAAGAAAGAAATGACTTTCCCAAGTCACAGATTTGTTTTAGCAGTGTACCACTACTGAACAAGTTGACTTGGCCTGCCCCATTCAACCAAAGTTAAGACTAGAATTAATGCAATAAAAATTAAATCCACAGCTTGGTGTCATAGGAGAGGAAAAGACAAGCTCATTTTAAAACAAAAAAACAACCAGCAACAATCAAAACTGGAAAATGATGAGAATTGTACAGAAATAATACTTAAAAATTACCCAGCTGAAAGGCAGAGTATGTCACTTCTATATAGCATAGATGATGTAGTTGGGATGAGCAATGATACCATGGCAGGTTGAGCCAAGCCACAGTTTGATTCTTAGTTCTGCTACCAATTCATGCAGATAAATCATTCAGTCTTTGTGCTTTGACTTTCCCATCTGAGAAAGGAGATACTGAGCTTAGTTCACAGAGCTGTTGAAATGTTGATCATTTTTATTCACACTGCAGTGTGAACTCACTGGGTGAAAGGTGCTTTGAAGGTATTAAGTATTTGCCTTGCTATTATGCCTGCTTTCCTCTTCACACTGTTTATGAGTAGTACTATTCTTTTGACTGAACTTCAGCACATTAGAAGTTGATACTACAGGATTTACATTATTTGCAATGCTAAATGCATTTAATTTTTTTCCCCACAATACATTCTAATCCATCATTTAAACATATGAATAATCTCTTTAGTTTTATGTCACTTTCCAGTAAAAGCAAGTGCTTAAGCACATTGTCAAACTGAGGCCACAAGAATAAGCTGCCTTTGGCAGTTGAACCCTAATATTTGAAAACAATTCTCTTTCAAAATTTGAGTAAACTATTAATAATTTGGTTACCACTCCACAGGAACCGCCATGTTGAACTTTCTTGCACATATAGGTTAAAAAATACAAAGATAAGTCAAGTCAATCACAGTCTTGATCCGTCCCCTAGAACTGCAACATTCCCTGTTACAGACTGTTCCAACTTCAGAAGTAAGAGAAGCACTGACTGCACTAACAGCGTAAGGAAGTTTGAGGCAACAGACAGACTCTTCCCCCCGTTACCCTTACAGTGACTGGGTTTTCTTTCACAGTTATCTAAGGTGTAGTGCATTTTGTGAAACCAGGAGAATCAAATACACCAATTGTTTGGGTTTTTTTTGCCAGCTCCATTCCTGAGAGCTCTGTGATGGACCAATGATCTTGTACATCTCTTTAAAGAAAAGCTGACCTTGACATCTACTAATACAAAGAAGGTAAGCTGCTCATAAAAGTCATGAGACTGATGTACTTTAGCAGCCTTTTCAAACAGCTCCTGCAGCACATGCACTGCCTGTAACCAGCAGAACTGCCTTGGTACAGACACTAAGCATACTCCTGCAGATCTGATCTTGAAAGTACTCCGAAGATTTTCTAATAGGATGCCACAAAATACTGTTCAATATGACTATGTTGAAAAACAGTGTTACTGTGCTCTTTGTATCTGTTATAGTTTCCATGGAGATAAATAGGAGGCGTTACTTTCAGAGCAACAATCACAAACTGTCCTCCATATGCATGATGGGGAAATTCAGCAATCCCAAACAATCAACTGTTGCCACAGAAAGGAACACCCACCTCTCAGTAGATCAGACAGCAATTCTTAAAATACATTGCACAGATGTAAAATCAAAGCCACAAGCATCCTCAAAGCCTTTACTCTAGGGAGGCAGAGCGAGCAGCAAGACAAAAGTCCGTTCAGAGGACTTTGGGAAGTAGGTGCAATAACAGCACAAGACCCCTAGATAAAAATGTACTTAAGAAGAAAGGTAGGTGGCTCAGGGGATACAGTAAGACCAACCTGAAACAATAAAACCACATTCCCTGGTACTACATGTTACTCTATGAGCAATGTACTGTTACATATTTGCTTAAGTTCAGCTAACATAACATAGTTGAGAAAAAGATTGATTACTGCACCACCCTAAATTCTTCAAAAATACATTAATTTCCCCTTCCCTGCCTGAAAGCAGTGCATTAGGTTCCTTTGGTGTGAAATAAGAATTTGGCTACTGCCTTGACAAGTCTTTGAGTACCTGATACATACACAGCATTTCACACTGCATAGTCTGTATAAATAATTAGTATGTAAACACACCAATTTCTATCCTTTTATCTTTTTTCTACTAATGCAGACATTTTAGAAGAAGAGAGACAGGAGGAGGAATCAAATGACTACCGGCCTTTTGGCCTTAGCATTTTCCAGAGTCTATAACAACAGGGACCAATCTGTTTCAAAAAAAGCCCATTCTGTTCTCTGACTCTGCTGTAATGAAATGGAATTCGCATTCAGCATACAGCTCTGGTGGTCAGAGGGAATCACTTTCTCTATCAAAGATTGTGCACTTTAAATCCTTTGCTAGTTCAACTGCTGTATATTTGATTTTAATTAAAGTTCTGTCATGAATTATAAAAGACCAGATCTTCAAAGTCATTAATTAAAGCCCCTTGGTGTCTGAATACTAACATTATAATGACAAGCGAGATGTACAGGGCCTATCAACAGGCAGCTGCTGAGCAGCAGCAGCAAAGCAAGCAGAATTATTCTGACATGCTTGGGACTGCACTAGCTGGTGGTTCCAACAAAGGTATTTCCCATGAAGACAAACAGCAGAGCAGTGGGAGAAGCCCAGCTTTGGCATGGCCCTGTTTGCAAGCACTGTGCATCCTCCCAGCGCTCAATAAATGGGTCACTCAGTGAGGTACTCCTTCTGAAATCTGAAAAGCTGAATTTATGTAGCTTGCTACCATGTGTCTTTGGAGCCCATCATACAAACTCAGCTCTCGCTCTTATTAATGTGTGCAGTAATATTAAGGCTACCTTACCAGCTATGGGCTGGGCAACATCATGCTTCCTCACATCCTTCACAGCAAAGTACCTTGATAAGATCAACAGGGTCGCTGACAAAATATGATGCAAGCCAACATCAATATAGATGGCAGGATCCACCCCCAGTGCTACTTATGACCATGCTGAGTTTACCAAGCTTAAGCAAATACAGCAGCATCAGGACTTCCTTCTTCTGTCAAGCCCCCAGTGATGTGGAGTTTTAAAGGCAAGATCATTCTGCATGCTTTATCCATAAGATGCAGTACATTTTCAAATAGAGAGGGGTCCTTCTCTCTTCACGTATTTATTTTTGAGACACTTCACAAAATAAAATGCAAACGAACACGCAATTACTAGCTGTTACAAATCATAAACTCCCTAGTAATTGTATGATTAGATGCTTGAGAATAGAGGAAGAGCTAATTGGTAAAAATGAAGAAATAGAAGCGTAGCATCAGGTACTAATAGTCAAGAAGGTTTGCTTTGAAACACTACAATAATGCCAGCAGAGTGCCTGTGAGTACATTGGAAATAACTCAGCTTTTCTCTGCACTTCACAGATGCACTGCCTTCAGAGAATCCCGATAACTCAAAACTAAGCCAAAAAAATCCTTACACAAAACCAGCTTGACTCGCTTTCCAAAATGAGGTTTCCTCATACTCCTCTGCAACTGAAAGCTTGACACTAATACTTTGTTCTTGTCTCACTGCTGAGGAGCAGCTGAACTCTGTTTTCTCTTTACACACCAGAAGGTGCAGGGACAGGCCAGACCCGCAGGAGCTGGCAAACAAGGCTCTCGAGAAAGCCAGAGACAACTTGGGTTGGCTTTCCTTGAGCAGCTTATCTTGACCAATCTGATTTTATTTACATTCAACATCTCTACAAGCTACAAGGGAATTACTTGAGCATGTGCTAAAATGATATCAACGCACTGTTTTACAGTAAGCCAGTATCTAAACAAACACACCTGAAATTCAAGGGGAATAAGCAGGTAACAACCAGCTTCTAGCAGAAGTGATTGAAATTCTATAGGTTCTAACTAAATTCACGAAGGCTTTCAAAATTCTGAACTAACTATCTAGCAGAACGTTCAACAACAGAGTAATTGTAATGCCTCGAATTCAAGTTGAAAAAAGAAACCCAAAAACCAAACCTCACCAAATGTCAATTTATACAACCAAATATTTGAAACAAATATAGTTTAAGTGGGTCAGAATTGCACTGAGCCAGTACGTCTGGATAAGAGAAATTATCCAACAAGTTGGTGTTTTAAACCTGAACATCTGGCAGCGTTAAGCAGGCACGAGGAAGTTTCTAGCAGGAACACATGCAAACATGGGCTGGGGTTTGATTGAAGTTGTTCAGCGTATTTCCGCTGAACTAATTCACCTAATAGAAGCACTGCAATGTCAATTAACACCAGCTGAGGACACAAGCAGGCAATTCTGGGTTGGACAGAAATACAACGAACAAATGCAGTGAAAAGTACCTTGTCAAGAGATAACAGACTTACTAAAAATTCATTTCTAATTCAGTAGTGAGCTAACAAACAAACTCCATGAGTCAAAGGAACTTCACATCTTTGGAACCTAACTTCCTAAAATGGAAGGCATGAGAGAAACAAAGGTAAGAATGTAGTTGCCACCTTAAATGCTGAAACTCATAACTCCTACCAACTGCTGACCATTCATATATTTTTCATCCCTCTCTCCTCTGCACACACACACACATGCATGCAGCAATTTCCAAAGTTTAAAGACTCCCTTATGTGGTGGTCAGACATGGTGAGTGGTACCACAGGAGTCTGAGCAAGCTGCTGAGAATGCTGAGAGCATATCCAGATAACAAGTTATATGAATATTTAAGGCTTATGCTATGTTAGGATCAACTTTTGACCATATTGTAGATCAGCTCTCTTGACTGCCATGCAAATGATTTCTTGCTAAAGTTATTAATCCTCCTAAACTCAAACGGGCACTGCTATGAGCAGTCATTGCTTTCTGAAGATGAGTTTACTAAAACACATACATTGCTAATATTTGCCTTTCTCTGTCCCTACAGAGGCATTCACCTCCATCAGACCACAGCAGCAAACACCCACTTCTTCTCTTACAGGTGCAGAATGACAGACACTTGGAGCTTAGTGTCTTGCCAGCACAAAACACCAGAAAGAATCTATTCCTCTAGTCTACTAATACAATTACTTGCATAGACATCTTCAGCAGAGGTGCCATTAGGAAACAGCAGTGAGTAGCTAATCGAGTCATACGCTCTCAGGTTCAGTGGAGCTTCAGTCTGGAACCAGTATGGGAGCTTTCTATTCTCTACTGCAGCACCCTACAAGTCAAACATATGGCAAAAAGCAATTTAAAACATAAAACCCCGCTGTTAATAAAAAAAACTAAGAATAAATCCATCATCTTCCTACAGACTGCGTTCACTGACATTTTGCCTAATATATTTCTCTGGAACCACCAGGAAATCATCCGTTTTTGATATAACTTTGGAATTGACAGTATGAATGACAGCAGGAATTGCTATAGTATATTTCTGGAGGGTTGACTACTGTGTCAGCAAATTGCCCAGGATGCCGTCTGAAGTCTAATCCAGAAACTGCTGCGTGTTCCTCAATCATTTTAAAATAATTTTCTGAAAACATAATAATCCTTTGATAAAAACAGCATGTTAATACATACTCATGTGTCTCTTATCACAGCCAGACCTCCTAAGAAACGTAGCTCATGGCTTAATAACACAAAACTTCACGATTCCCTTTTTATTGTTATTACTGAAGTATGTCTCAAAAAGAGGCATCTACCATCTCAGAATGTTTCTGGCATACAGTTCTTATTAATGCATGAAGATAGGCAGTTGAAATGCAAATCTGGCATCATACTTCTTGAAATAGATGGTTTTAAAGCCTCAGTATAGAGTGATTCTTACCTGAAACTAACATGATAACCAGAGAGCAACTTCCTATGATTCAGGAGAGATAATTTAATATACATATTACACAAATATCTTAAATTATATAGAGCTTATGTGCAACTTTGAAGTATTTTTTCCACAAATAGACAAAAGATGTAGCTGTGGCTACAACTGCGTTCACTCTATGTGGCTAATCCAAAGGTAGCAACTGTTTGTAGAGACAAAAGCTGAACCATGAGGAGAAAGCTGTCCACTGTAACTCAAGTGACTCAATGTAACATACAGGGAAGGACTGGAGAGTTACTTGCTTGCAAAGAAAGCCCTGCTCACACACAAATTACTGCAACCCTTATTTTTTTCTCAGACACTGAGGGCTGCTCCCCATGGCTGTTCAGCCAGTGGCTAAGCATACAGCTGCTGTGCTTTTCAGTCAAGCTCTATGGGCAGTAAAAACCCCTGTGAATGTTTTTTTTCCTGAATGTCTTGGCCCACGGTTTGCAACCCTTGTCTTTATATAACGTTCTTCAGTTCACAGGTATAGGCTTTAGTTAGCAAAACAACTCAATATTAGCGTAGGGCAATGAACTGTCAATACCAAATATTTCCAATTAAATATCAAAGTACTTTGAATAAATACCAAACACCAGCAAAGTATTTACTTTTCATTAACAACACTATTTGGTAACAGGAGTTATACCCAGAAACCCTTCGTTTAGAAACATGCAGTGGAAAGCTGTCACAGTCTCACTGCTGATGTACAGCTCAGAGGAACCCTGACGGCTGGACTCACCTTGAATAGAAACTGTTCTGTGACACATTTGGCTGGCCAGAACACAGTTTGCATTCATGCAGAATTGCCAGTCTCCTGTCTTAAAAAACCATGAGCCAAGCCCCTAGATTAAGGCTATTCAGCTAAAATAATATTCAGCTTGTATTAACACCTCAAAGCTGGCAGTATTATGAAGGAATAAAAAGGCCAGCCATGATGAAGGCAGTATTTGCAACAGAATTTCAGACATACAGCTGCACCAATGGGTCAAACCCATGGTGCAAGCAGACCTGGAGTTCTGTACAAAATCACCCTACCAACCGCTGGGCACAGTTCCTACTTGCTGCATCTGCCAGATTCTCTCTAACTTCATAGAAAACCAAAAGTGACCCACCACGCCTATTGGTGGCAAAGCTTTAAGCTGTCATAAAAGCTGCACCAAGCTCTCAGGGATCCTGTTCAGAGCTCTGGTTATTCTCCAGAGCAGGACTGGAGTGCTGGTGAGCCCCATACACAGGGACCAAGTTGTGCAGCCCAGGCAGGAGATGGACAAGAAGCCTTTGCTGCTGCTTCAGCCCATGCAGGGTCTGCCTCCAACTATGCCATCAAAATGGTTACCAAGAGGCGCTGTATAGGACTGTAACCACATCTGGCTAAAGCAATATGTGGCAAGAAAATAGGCTAAAGAATAACACAAATACTTAGGAAGGAGAAAATAATGTTTAGGGGTTGCTGTTTTGTTGTTATTTGTTTTAATTTAGAAAACACAAGAGACGCTTCATCTTCAGTATTAAGTCATGTCTTGCCCTTTGCTGCTCTCTGGCATAACTAAATGCTTCAGTGTATGCAAATAAGGAGAAAATGTGGCTTCTTTCAGCAGTAATAAGTATCTGCTCGTTGCTACCTTAAAATCACAGCAATCACATCTGGTAACTGCCCTTTTCTCATGTTTCCACTAGTTTTCAGACTTCCTCTTGTGGTAGCTTGAGACTGCGCATCTGGATGTTTTAAACATACAAAGGAATTGCTAGAGCAAGCAAAAGAGAAAACGGTGCAGAGAGTTAAGATGTGCAGATAAGCAACTAGTGCACTGTGCAGCTCAAGTAACTGACAGCCAGATAGAAAGATCTTTTTGCAGAGAGGATTGCAAAAATATAGGCAGAATGAAGACTCACAGCATATTTGGCTTCGTTTTTAAAGTACTATTAATCCAAGTCTATCTTTTTAACAAAACTTTAGCTGCACCGTCACCAATCATTAAGTTCCCTGGAGACAGCACTCCAAAAACAGACAAAGAGCTAGCAGTGGTAAGTGTTGGTTTCATCTTTGCTTCAGATTTGTTTTGTTTTTCTTTCATAAGCAGCTGTTTCTTTCTTCTTTCAGCTGAGGCTAGGAAATGACTGCAGCATTCTCTCTATAGTCTCTGGAAGTGCTCGCTAGCTAGCAAAGGTATCAGCTTTCAGAAGTAAAAGCTAGAGCCAAGTAATGTTTTTCCTCTCTGAAATATTTAAAGGCAGCAAAAATCTTCTTTTTCCTTAAGTCTGAGCGAACAAAATAGTTTCATTAAATCACTGCAACTGTAATCAACAGATTCCAATGGTAAGAGAGGAAAATGTCTAATTTTTGACTTATATCAAATAGAACTGTGAGCTATCGAGATTCACTTACAGAAATCTGGGCTTAATGCATGTATCACACAGCTTTCAGGATCTTGTTTTCCAGACTGTTTACTGTGCATTGCATAAACACAGCTTTAAGGGGCAATTACAATTGAAAGCTGGCTCGAGTTTCAGAAGCCATCGTGACTAGTTCTGACTTCAAAAAAAACCCTCAGAGGTTTAAAGAAATATTCTTTTCAAATTAAGAAAAAAAAAAAAAAAAAAAAAAAAAACAACCAAAAACCAAAACAGTTTGGATTTCTGAATGTGACATCAGCAAATTATAGCTATAATTCTACAGCATTTTATTCTAACCTCGTTTTAAGCCCTGTGAACCTTCATAAAAATGACTTTCAATGGGGAAGTCCATTTAAGGGGAGATGGATCATACTAATTTTATCATGTAAATTATAGATATTTCTCTTCTTCAGCAGTAACTCTATTTTAAGGAAGATTGAGATAACTTATTCTTATTTTAGAATATAGAGGGTTGGAAGTTGGTTGCTGTTCTTTAGGAGCTGGTGTGCATCTTGGGAAAGCTTGCCAGGCTAACAGTCTGGGGGAGGGTAGGGAGAGAAATTCCAGATGGGAGCTGAAAGTTGAGGAAAAACAGATAAACTGACCCCAAAAGGGCATTCCCCAGCCTTTAACAAGACAAATTCACCAGAGCTTTTGTCTTGGCAGCACAGCAGCCAGGGGGTGGGGGCAGCATGTATGGGAAAGGAAAGGGGACTCATACTTGTCTAATGGTAATTTAACCATCCTTAAACAATCTATTTTTTTTAGACACAGTTAGGATTTTACTAAATAGCAGCAATCCGCATCTCCCCTCATCTCTGCTTCTTTAGAACAACCTATTTATTATGTGTGCTCAGAGGAAAATTACAAGCTGATTTAACACTGCAGTTCTTCTTTGTCTCTCTGGTAGTATTCTTGGGCAAGGCTAACTGGCTGCTTTTCTCTCACACTCTCTGTCTGCACAGACCAACACTCAGAATCAGAACACAAATTGCTATGTTGCAGCTGGACCCTGTTTCATTAATGGGCTGGATCAAAATTCCAGATCACCACAGCTCCCTGCTGACTCTGGGGAAACTGAATTTTGCAGTCTAGGCCAAGATGTGGTTTACACAGACACTGCATTTTCTTCAAGATTCTCTCCTCATAGAACAGCTGGTTATGTTCATTTCTCATCTTCAGTAAAATCTCCATTTTAGGGAGAACTGACAGGAGGGTTAACTTTTACTTAGAAACATACCAAATACAATTCTTGATTGTGCCTCATTTTCTGTTTGTTTGGTTTTATTTCCACTGTCTATCATAAACCTAAAATGGCAAGAGCAGCATCCTCTTTCCTCAGTAAAGTTCAGTTCTGATGTATAGTCTATGTTATACCATGGTGCACCACTGGCAGATACAAACAAAAGTGTAAGACAATAATCAAGCTACATGAAAATTACAATTAGGATAACAACAGATTCTCCAGACTGTCTTGTTTATGTTCTTAGTGCCTTTCACATTAAGCCCTAGGCCCCATTTCCTCTGAGTACACAGAAACTTATTGACAGCAAAGGTGAAACCATTGCCTGCTCATTACTTGCCAGTGTTGCATTCTCCTCAGGAGAAATACCACATCAGAATATGATGTTACAACAACTAAGCAAAGTCTGTGCTTAGTCAGTAGGTTGATGGAGAACCTCCTGAAGAAAATGGTGTAACATCCTGATTAAATCTTTCATGATTCAACAATGAACTATTTCCTATGCAGGGTAAAATGAGGCACTCCTGGACTTCATGTTGATGAAATCCAGGTCCAGACAAACTGCAGTCATCAAATGACATTTCCTATGTTTTGCTGATGTAGTGGTCTTTTCCCTCTTCTTTTGGGTGAAATTCAGTTAACTGATTAGGTACACAAAGTAAGGTTTCCCTCAGGAATATTTAATGGCACAAGGACTTAAATGCACACTCATTTTGTCAAGCTTCTTAGAATCTTTGGTAAAAAACAATTCTCTGATATTTCTGATATGCTTTACCTTTACCTTATTTATTTGCGTTTCTTACCTTGGATTTGTAGCTAATACTTTGGATACAATACCTGAAGGACTTTCCTCCCCATGCTAAAGACAGTTTTGCCATAAAAATCAGTAATCTACAGCATTTCCATTTACCAGAATCAGTGGGAATGGCATCTCTCAGCTTTGTGCCATGCTACACCAGTCCAGATGGTCTACACATCAGTTTGGGGACACTTGCTGTTTGTTGTGGCTTTATCTACTCTTCATAAAGAATGTAAATTTAGCAATCCAGAGCTGTACCTAGTCTAAACAGTGCAACTGAACCTACCTTTCTCATAGTCCAAGCTAAGGCAGCAGCTTGAAAAAATTCTCAAATTCAGTTTAGATCCAAACACTGAATCCAAATGTTCAAAATAGCCAGCTGTCTTTGTTTTGGATCTGTTAATTCCCAGATAGGAATTGAGTTGATTAAGACTTTACACAGCTGAAGATACAACTGAAAGTTTTATCGTCTGACTCTTATGAGAGGTCACACTTTCCCTTTGACAACAATGTTGTCGTGACAGGTTTCACCACATGTTACAGACTGCCAGACTACCAGACATTCTCAGAGGGTCGGCGTCTGCCCAAAAGACATTCAGTTATTCTGGCACTCAACACTGAATTTATGAGGAAAGAAAAAAAAACTAAATCCTAAACTGTTCATGCGAGCTTAGTGTGTTCTGCACAGAAGATGGAGACCATGAACAGATACTTAGGACCACAGCTATGAATCTACAGTTTAGAATAGCATAAATATACAACTTATTAACACACATTTGAAAGACAAGTTGCTTAACTGTAACAATTGCCAGGGAACAGGCAAACCCACTGGTCCCCTGGGACAGAGGGAGCAGATCAGAGCAGGCTGATTTAATACACTTAAGTGGAACCACAATGGTGCGTCTGCAAATTTCATCCAGTGGGTCAAAGGTATGAACTGACGATGTGTCACATGCTCTTTGCCTCATTTATTCCTTTTTTTCTCTCCTTTTTTTTTTTTTTTTTTTTTTTTTCCAATTGGGCTTTTAAGTATATACACACTGTTCAGATCCAGTGTTTGGCCAACTGAGATATATTCTAAGACTCTTCCTCAGGTCTTTGCAGTGGTTGACTCAAAAAACAAACACACGTGACACTCAAATAGCTGTTTGTGGTATGAATTAATGATTTTGTGTGTGTGTGGTTGCTTTGATACTCTAACTTGACAAGTTTCTCAATAATCCACAGAGGCTTCCGGGAAAAAAAGTACATGCAATCTAAGACTGTAAGCAGATTTACACATCATAAAGAAAGCAAAATGATAAACTCATTTGCACTTTGTAGTTCAACATTAAAGCTCTTTGCTCTACTTATTAATAAAGCAATTCCTCAACCAAAGGTGATAGCGAATAGTCGAAATGACTGCTTAATTAGTAATGTGTAAACAAGGATGTTTTGTGTCAATCGAGGAGATTCTGCTGCTCCCTGAGCTACTAATAACAGTAATTTTGAAAAGAAAACTTGCAAATTTCAGATGGAAAGCTAACATGGAATTGCAGTATTTATTTGTAATGATTATTTATCTCTTTTATGAATTTTAAAGTCTTTGTTCTGTGCTTTATTTTTCCCAAGCAATACCTAAATAAATATTATGGATGCCCCAAAGACAACTGCAACTTATTTGTACTGAAAGATACTTTGAAGAAAATGCAGAAGTTTTTTGGGCTGCCTGAAACAGGAGATTTGGATCAAAACACAATCGAGACAATGAAGAAACCCCGCTGTGGTAACCCAGATGTGGCCAATTACAACTTCTTTCCAAGAAAGCCAAAATGGGAAAAGAACCATATAACGTACAGGTACTGTCTGGGTTTTGCTCATACATAACCTGAACACTTTTAAGGACCAACCAAACAAGGCACCTCAAAGTGGAGTAGGTGCTCAGTGGGTTAGACAGTATTTCTTCCATTACAGTCTCTTTGTGTCTGGATGACTACTGTTTGTTTAAACAAACATAAGAAATTTCTGATAAAAAGTTTCAGGAATAATTATCTAAAGCTCACTTTTAGGATTTTGGTTGGGCCCAAAGAGATTTTGGCTTTGTTCTTTCTCTGATGCATTACTTGCCCATCTCCATGATGGAGTCCAAAGGACTTACTGGCTGCAGAAGACAGGTAGGAAGGCAGAGCCCTCTGCAGTCAGCAGTCATTATCAAGTAAAACAAATAAACCTATTTATTATTTATCAGCTTATAATCTTCAACAATCAGGAACCCAATGAAATAAAATTCAGCTTCAGTAGACAGTGAGAAAAAAGGGAGCAAACTACTAAACAAGGTGCGGGATGAGCATCTATCCATGTTAAACAGGTGATTTAATAACATAAGGAACATGAAAACTTAAAAATATATTAAATAATATGTCCATTTGTGTACTGTTTCTAACAGTTTAAGAACACTTATTTACGACCACAGAATTTTCTAATGGCTAAGGTGCAATCAAGTTACCACGGTTTGATAAAGCACCACACTTTTCTGTTTCCATACCTTCGACAGTCCACAAACTCAAGAGATTTCAGCCCTCATGAAAGAAGGCTGCAGTATCCTGCAATTGTTTGGGCATCTAAGCTGCTTCAAAGTTACCCCACAGCAGTCACAGAGCAAGCACACACAAATGACCAGCAGCTACTGTCAGGAAAAACAATTTAAAGCAAGACTATTTCAATAGGTTTGGCATATTTTCATTTTTCACTCTTACTTTAAAGAATTATGAACCAATATAGTTAAATTCAATAATAGAAACAACCCAGTGGATCATGTGGTCTGGGACAAAACACTTACAAACAGCAAGAAAAAATAGCAGATATGTCTTAAGTGCTTGGCTTGGCCTGCTGCTCCCTCACTAGTTACAATTACTGTTGAGATTGTTATAGAGTTGTTTTACCTGTTATGCACATCAACAGCAACAAAATAAATGGAAATTTTCTTTATGAAGAAGATGGTTGTAATGCAAAGCACTGAGAAATTCAATTAGAATATACAAACAAAACAAACAAAAAAAAAAACAAACAAACAAGAAAACCAACAACATTCGAGGTCTAAGGCTTTATTCTACATGCTTTCATTCTGTGCATTCCTAAATATCCTATCCTACTCCCAGTGTAACCAACACACAGCAAGAACTATCATTAAATTTGCATAAAACAATATGTAGCTAATTACCAAAGTGAGAGAGAAGGGCTGCTTTTTTCTTGTTATTAAAGAGCGAAATAATCCGGTCCTGAGACTGTCAGAATTCTAGCGAGCTCCTTTTCTGGCAAGTCTTACAAAACAGGGATGCATTGGCATGTTCAGGTCTAAACTGACAGCATGACTTGCAAGCTCTTTAAGTAGTTTACAAAAACACAAATCTTAAATGTAATGAAGGGAAAGAATATAAGGTGTTGTCCTGACAGCAACCCAGCACTGGTGCAAAACTGAGTATCTTATTGCAAGGCCCACCACCATGCAAGTTTTACAGCCTCTGACTACATAGTTAATGATGATGAGTCAATTCCAAAGAAAAACTTAGTAGTAACTCCACCTCTGAATGCACTTGAATCAGCATAAAGTCTGTACCTCATGTGGAGCAGTGTTACTTCTTAACCCGTTTCAAAGTGTTTTCAGCATTTTGATCAGTAAGCAACATATAGTGGGCAGGAAGGTATGTGTTTCTTAATTCTTCTTTTTATGTCTAAGGATTATAGGCTATACCCCGGATTTGGATCCTGAGACGGTAGATGATGCCTTTGCCCGAGCCTTTAAAGTCTGGAGTGACGTCACACCACTGAGATTTAACCGAATAAACGATGGAGAGGCAGACATTATGATTAATTTTGGCCGATGGGGTATATTTTCTATTTTTACATACGTTTCTGGTTTTGTTCCTTTCATTAATGCTTCATGTTGGAATGACTTAACCTCAATAAGTAGACTCATGAGCCTTTCTGGCAAATCTTGTCCTGGCTTGCACTTGGCTCATGCAGGCTATGATCTAATTTCACTAAGATTTCTTTTTTCTTATATATAGATAGATAGATATGTTAGAGAGAGAGAACTACTTGTAAGGTATCTATATTCTATATTTATCTTTGCAAAAGAGAATCAATAGGAGTAACATTTTAATTTTTAAATTTACAAACGAGAAATAGAAATGGGAAATACTGAGACAGATCTTCAGATGCAAGATGGCTTCTCGCAATGGAAGACCATGTAATGCCACCATCACCTTCATTTACACTTCCATGACTGTTTTGCCAGAGGTAGTGGCAGAGGTCCTAATGTATGGGGGAGGCCTTAAAAAAGGATTTGAGACTTTCAGTTTATCTCCACAATTGGTCTACGTTCTTTAGCATAGCAGACGAGAGGCTTTCAACACATTCTTTGGTCTTGAAGAATTTCTAAGTGTGGCTCTTGAGCTGAATTCTGGTTTTAGTCCTGCTGACGATAAGCAACTTGATTCATTTCAGTTGCGCATGCCTTCTCAATTAATTTTGGTTTCCTCTAAGAGAACACAATTTTCAGTGTATAACTGGAGCATTTTAATTTCTTACGGTCCAAGAATTTTTAATACTAATGAAGACATTTCTGATGCCAGTTACTTGGGAGGTAGACTTTGGAAGTGAAGCAAACAGTTTAAAGAATAACTGAGCTCTTTGTAAAGGCCTTAATTTCAAGTTGGGTTTCTTTGCTTTAGCTACTGATGAGTTGACTTCAAAAGCTTCACAGATTCTGTACAGAACCCAAAACTTCAGATCCTCATCCAGGCTGGCTTGGTTCACAAGACAAGCCTTACAAAAGCAGAAGTGCTCCTGCTGATTTTAGTACTTGCAGATCACACTCAGCTTAGAAATAGTGGGAGAATTCTTCCCACATTCATTCATTCTCATCACCTTGTTGCCTACAAGTTCACAGGAGTTGGGACATCCACAAAGTTGTTCATTTTTCAGCTTCTCTTAAGCAAAGAATGGGAGTAAAGCTCCTAAGTTCACCTCAAACTCTCGCTCCCTGAACAACTGACACACTAGCCTTCAGAAATGAATGAACTGAACTAGTATTAAGAGTCTGACAGCAGCATGAAATCAGAGCAACAGAGCAGAGATTCAGGCCTGTGTATTGAGGGTTTCTGTTAAATGGAAATACATCAGACTGAAAAGCTTGAAATGATGCAACTGGAGATGCTGGCAGCCAGCTTTGCTTCACAGGTCAGTGTGGTGGGAAAGCTATGAATACCAGAGTTATGCCCTTGCCAGCCTGCCTTACCCACACACAGAGTACTTCCAAGAAAAGCCTACAGTGCAATAACAGGAGAGTTACTTAAAGTGCCGTTGCCCTGTGAGCAGCCCGCATCTCAGAGTGGTTGATGTGGAGAAGGGATAGGCTCATTCACAGGCATTGAATAAGAGCTAGCTTTCTAGAGATTCTCCACTGAGAAACACTCAGATGATTTGCTTTCCCAGTATCCTATGCAATCTGAAGTGTAACAGACAAAAGAATCCTGCAAAAAAGAAATCCACCTTTACTTTCAAATCCACGTTTTGGACTGATGCAAATTCTCTGAAAAACACCTCTCATTTGCAATGTTTATTTCACAGCTCCTGCTAGTCTCCATTGAGAAATAACAGCATGTATGCAGTCATACAGCCAGTGTACAACATTTCACTGCTCTTCAAAGTCTGATTTGCTTTCACAACACTTTTGGTATATAAAATAACATGCTGTCACAACTGAAAGACTGTCACTTGAAGATCTTTGTAAGAATTGGCTTTCTCTTTTCCACTTCAGTCTTGCCAGCCCAGCCCATACCACTCACTAGAATATCTGTTGCTGTCTTGGATGAGAAAGTGTATTTAATCATCATAATTCGTGTATCCATTCTGACAGCTGAGATCATTAGAAACTGCTTTTTTTTGTCTGATTTCTCCTGCAGAACATGGTGATGGCTATCCATTTGATGGCAAAGACGGTCTCCTGGCTCACGCCTTTGCACCAGGGCCAGGAATTGGAGGAGACTCCCATTTTGATGATGATGAACTGTGGACTCTTGGAGAAGGGCAAGGTACCAAACTTTATAATGTTTCAGAACATATGGTCTGCTAACTGCTTCAGGATGTTGCTTCGGGAGCTGCACTAAATGTTTTCATTGACTGTCAATAGATTTTAGGGGAAAATATTACTACAAATGAAAATCAGTTCAAACAATTTTAATTGTTCTCAACAAAATGTTTGTGTAATTCCTAAATGTTCTGTAGAATTTCCATTCCTGTTCCTCTACCATTACCCCTTGAAAAACTGAACTAACAAGCCTGACCCCTCAGAGCCTTGCTGAAGGGTGGGAGAAGTACAGAGCTGTGACTGATTTTGAATGCTTCAGTTCTCAGGTGTCCAAGATGCAATATTATTACTAAGAAGCAGAGTGTTGGGTGCTTTTCTACTGCCATTCTCTTTTAACAGGACCTAAGCTATCATTCCAGTCTTTAAAAACCGAATCATCCACCTGAATTAGAATTTAGGTACTGATGGTATCCGTCAAAAACAAATGAAACATAAACCCCTCATGCATAGTGGGTTAATAACAACTTTACTGCCTACTAAAGATTTGTGATCTTTATAAGGAAGCAACCAAAGAGACTACTGGGTGACCTTAGACAAGAAAGACCAAGCAATAGTAGTGTGGAACATGTTTTATCCTCTTAAGCTTCACCAAAATCATATATTACTAACTATACTTCTTTCACTGTAAAACAAATTGGAAAACTAGGAATAAGAATACAAACTTACGTTAGCTTTTCATTTCAAAATCTAATTCTCTCTGTCCTCCCAGTCAAAGGAAATAATTAAACTTCAATATCAAAATAGCCCAAACCCTTCACTTCGGCTTTATTTTATCTCTGGCACAAGCACTGACACGTAGCTGTATAGCTGGTAAGCATCCCTGCCCAAGAGCAACAACAGTGAACAGGAGGAAACTGTTTTCCATATATGTAGATATCCTACACAAGCATCCTATTACTCACTGCCATTCAAAGAAATACTATGGAAACAGAAGTTGTTTGTACAGAAGCGTGTCTCAGAGCACCAGTACTGCAGACTTAAGAGAAGTGTTTACGTGTGACAAACAGAAATAAAACCCAGGATCAGTGCCTGCCTGCATTACCACCAAATCGCTCAGTGCAGCAGCAGATCTCATTCAAGTCAAACTGCAAATACCAAAGTCATTTATGAGGCATGAGCTAAGCTGAATCTGATGCTCCACATGAACACGCTGCCTGGAAACTTTCAAAATATACTGAACATTTTAGACCACATTACCAAAGAAACTCAATTACTAAACATATTAACAGCATGTATATAAGTCTGCATTGCCAAAGCAACAACACATTTATTTTTCTGGGCTGATTTTAAAGACTGTTCATTCTAACACTTCACCCTGAGTAATATCTATGTAATTCTTTCAAAATTACCAGTTATTACTTCAGCTCTGATCACCTTGCCAATAGAGAGACCAATAACGTATAGAATTTCAAAGCAGAAATCCACACTACATTTACACCAATATCCTCCAGTCAGTGACTCATTTCAGCATTGCATCTGTTCTCTTTGCAGTGGTTAGAGTAAAGTATGGAAATGCAGATGGTGAATACTGCAAATTTCCCTTTTGGTTCAATGGTAAGGAATACAACAGCTGCACAGATGCAGGACGTAATGATGGATTCCTCTGGTGTTCCACAACCAAAGACTTTGATGCAGATGGCAAATATGGCTTTTGTCCCCATGAGTGTAAGTAAAATATTGTTTCTAGTGTTCCTCTTCCTCCTAGACTGCTCCCTTACTTGATTAATCTATCCATTCTCTTTGCACTTTTTTCCACTTCCCTTCTGCTGGATTCAGATCTATTGGTCTTTAATATCTCCACTGTAACTAAGCAGAATCCATTGGTGTAAAAGAGAATGTAATAGATAATGACCTAGGCCAAATCCCTTCTCTAAACACAAGAACATACTGAAAATATACCTGAAGTAACACAGGCTCCATTTGTACATCAAAGATACAAAGGCTCAATCTCACAATCCAGGAACAAACTACATGTTAGCATAAGGAGAAGGTCAAATTCAGAGAAAGAGTACAGTAAATGACAGAAATCTCTCCCTAAATTGCAGGCCATCTCCTTCAAGAGCAGCAACTGCTCAAGTCTGGCAGTTAGGTATGAAGCCCATTAAGGCAAATTTCTAACTTCACATATCAGTTTACTTATTTTAGCAACTGGTAGCTCAGGTCAGCTCAATTTGGAAGCCCTTTTCATGCACTATCACATCATAAATTATCCTCTAAATTCCCTGTTACTGCCTTTCAAAATAAAAACAATTGAATTTCAAGCTGTTATCAATGCAGGTATGAAGTTATTTCTATATTAGTGCATTACAAATTACTAGCCAAGATAGGACAGCTAGGATCATACTTGATTTCTAGCTTTTCAGAGAATCCTTGGCTGTGCAAGTAATTTAGTTCATGTCTGGACTTTTAGGATACAATCATTAATAGATAGGACACTTTGTATCATGCTGTCATGCTGCCATTACTTTTTCTACAATACACATCGCGTGACTATGAGATTTAAAATGAAATTATCTGACAGCTTGATCCCCAGTAAACATTGGGAATGCATTCATGTTCTTGAAATTCTTGATTCATCTACTGGATACAAGATTTCAGACAATTCATTACTGTACAAGTGTTAATTTTATCTCCCCTATATCACACAGCAGGGAAACCTCAGAGAAGCAATTGAGTATAACTGGCTGTAGCCTTCATAAATCAATGCCATAAGAGAAGAGGACAGAGAAAATAAGGAGCTTTTAACCACTCGCTCTGTTCCAGTACTGCAGTTTCCCATGCTCATTTCTGCCCTGAACCAATTGCTGTCAACTTTTGGGAGCAGGCAGTGTTTCATCATTCCTGTTACCTGACATCTGAGCAGTGAGCACACATCACCACTATAACTGCTACTGCTGTGACACAGCAAATAATGGCAGCTATGAAAGAGAACAAAACAGAAAATATTGGAACTTTTGCTGGACTGATGATAATCCTGCTTGGAACAACAGCACTACGTTTATTTTCAAGGCTGCACACTTTCCAATAGAAGATAATATTTCTTTATAAGCAAGCTAACAGCTGTCAGAGAAAATCTGTTGCAGAATATAAACAGTCCTTTAGCATTTATCCATTAAAAAAAAGTATGCTCTTCTCTCCTAATTGCCCATTCTATACCAAATCTAGAGCTGGGATCTACCATGGTCACAACTATTTGTATGGGCATAGCAGATGAAGAAAGAAGAGTATGAACTCTTAACAGATTTCAGTTAGTTAATGAAGAGATATTACAATTAGCTACATTCCTTTCAGAACTAGCCTCTTCATTTACTTCAGTAAATGGCACATGCACACATGTACACAACTGCACAATCATTCTTTCCTCAAACTTTGCCTTCTCTTTTACTCTTTCTCTGCCTGCTCTCCCTCAAATTTCCCCTCTCAGAGGTTAATCCTTCCAGCTGGAAAAGAGCAGAATTGAGCTTATTTTTTTTAAGATAGCTGAAATGCTCAGAGACTGTTTGAATTAGGCCTATATTGCAGGAAGCTGGACAAACAGACATCTGCATACCATGACCAATACCTTTGTAAAATGCTAAAACCATACAAGACAGAAAATGGGAGCAGTGAAGCACTCTCAGTAGGAGTTGGTTCTGCAATTTGGTGTTCCTGGAAATGCTTGCATCAAGGTTTCTGAAACGGAACAGAACGATTTCAGTCTTTTGTTTCTGATGTAATTGTTTTGCAAGATCCTTGAGCAGTTCTGCACAGATGTTTCTTATTAAATTCAGAGCAGCATTGTTCACTCATTATTCCAAGGCTCCATTTGCTAAACCCTGCTATTAAATTCAGATAGAGGATTTACATCATACAGCTTATGTTGGAGTCGATATTCCTAATTGTAGGTGTTTGTTTCTGTCTTTTAATTCACCAAAGTTAGGTTCAATTCACCTCAATATGCCACAGTGCTCATTTGGAAACATACTCCTTAAAGCTGTGATATTGCACTACGCCTTTCTAAAGTTCATCTCAGATCTGTACCCTCATTTGTAGGCTAAGAAATCATTTTTAAAGGAAAGTAAGGGAAAGCAGAAAGTTGTCTATGAACTGCACAAATGTTATACAACTGTGTAAAACCTCTCCTTTGCCTTATGGGATCAAGGGATGTTAAATCACTCTCTCTACCAAAGTCCACTTACCCTACAGGGAGTTAAGACTCCAAATCTTGGCCCTCCAACACCTAACATTACTGCTATCTGACTTACTCCAGAGCTTTGTACACCAATGAAATACACGTATGCTAACCAGATGGTCACATCACAGTTTGTAGGCTTAGACTTTAAGCCAACGGGGTTCTCCCTGTTATTCCATTTTTAATATCAAGATCTTGATTCAAGGCAGCAGGTTGTATCAGACCAACTTAGAAAACTGAACAATGTCCTGAACAGGAAAAAACAGAAAAAAAACAGGTTTCCTCTGCAAGTCCTACAGGCCAAATACTTCTTGCTCCAGTCACCAATCCTGTAGGCTGTCACTGCAGCTTGACTGTTTTCTCAGGCTGCATCCTCATCTCCTGAAGCTGCAGCCACCTCCACCTTGGGCCCGTGCCACATGGTTTTAGCAGCCTTCCAGCCTGAGGTTTCCTAACATCACCAGTGGCTGATTTTTCTGGGAAGAACTAACAGCACATTGCAGCTCACAGATCAGTTATGTCCAGCCTAAATCTACTGTTGCAGATGTAGAACTTCACAAATTTTAAACTATTGAATTTACTATGATGCAGAATGAGAGATAGGCCCTTCTAAGATCTTACAATCCACTAAGCTCCTTGCTAGTTTATTTTAGGGAAACTAGTCCCGTTACTTTTCATTCACATCCAAGCAAAGACTTTTCTAGTAATTGTTGGGGATGGAGGGAGGGAATCCTTGAAAACTTAAAGCTCTGATGTTACCATCACATGATGTTACATCAAACAAAATGAAAAACTCTTCTGACAGTGACTCAGAAGCACTCCATGGAAAGCTGTACAAGACTGACTTTACTTATGTTTTCTGCAATTAAGGCATGTTTTAACCGTTTTTGTTATTTTTTAAAAATAATAATAATAATAACTATTAAATTAGAATTTGCCAGATCTAGATTTGGAAGCAGCCCATGTGGTAAATGAGTCATCTCAAAAGCTTAGCTTTCCAAATCTATCTTTTAAAAAATAAAAAGGATTTCTCCCATCAGGGCAGACATAGTCCTAGCTAATATGTTTCCTATTTACTGCAGAATATTAAAAAAAACCAAACGTTTGCAGCTTGCTCTTTTGGGAGGCACAGTCTATGTTGTCATTACATCAATGAGAACCTTTTGCCTAGAGATAAGAACTCTGTCTGCCTCCATGTCAAAGATGCAGAAGGACCTAGAGAAAAGCTTGGCCAGATCTGAAGTTCAGAACACCCTCCCACATAAGCCAGGCCTATAAGATCCAAGTCATCTCTGTACTGGGACAGGAATCCACTTCAGTAATGTAGTTGTTCATACCCTGATTCTGTGGCCAATTGCTGATTTAAGTGGAAAAAGCAAAATGAATCATTTGTGTCACAATATCCCATCGTCAGAACCCTTCTCAGCTGCCCTTCTGACACAAGAAAAAATATTGGCTTTTTATTTATTCCTACTCTAAAAAGTAAAGCTTGCTCATAAACACTGTCTCTTCCCAGCTGCATATCAGACTAAGCAAAGACATAAACCCTCAAAACCTACACAAAGACACCGGGGCTACAAGAGCTATCTGGTCATCAGAAATGATAGCAACAAAGTTATAAGCAACTTGGTAAGCCTTCCTGCATAACATTTGGGTTTTAGGTTTGGATTTATAGTGGGGGGGGAGGAGAAAGATGTCCTCCTCGTGATCTTAAAAAGGCCAAATCATGCATTCTTCACACTGGCAATTCACACAGTTCGTGGAATCATAGAATGGCTTGTGTTGAAAGGGACCTCGCGGACCATCAAGCTCCAACCCCCCTGCTGCCAACCTCCACATTTAATACCAGACCAGGCTGCCCATGGCCCCATCTAACATGGCTTTGAACCCCTCCAGGGACAGGGCATCCACAGTCTCTCTGGGCAGCCTGTTCCAGCATCTTACCATTCTCAGAGTAAAGAACTTCCCCCAGTAGCCAACCTAAACATACCCTCCTTCAACTTAAAACCATTCCTCCTTGTCCTTCTATTATCTACCCTTGTAAAGAGTTGACTTGCCTCCTGTTTATAGACTCCCTTTAGGTACTGGAAGGCTGCAATGAGTTCACCCATCAGCATTCTCCAGGCTGAACAAGTCCACTCCCTCAGCCTGTCTTCAGAGTTTCATTCTGATGTGCCATGCTTAAATCTCAAGGAGAAACAGTATATGGCAGCTTAGAGGATGTTTAACTCTCAGTTCAGTGCAAGCCTAGCCTAGCCTGTTGCTCTGAGGTTTCCTCCCACCAACACATGGCACTCACAGGGACAGTCATACCACTAAGAATTCCTGCCCATAGAGTGGCCCAGAGAAAAGACAGGCAGATTCAAATCTTCTGAATGCTCTGAGCCATCTGTATTTTCATGCAATTCAGCTTGGATGCAATTCCAGAAATTTTACTCAAATCCTAAAACAGGTCCCAGGACTTTTGACTTTGTTTAACCTACTCCATCTGCATGAGAGACTTGCAGTTCTCACAGATGCGCCATGGGGACCTGCTTGTGTATGTGCACAAACAATGAGTCCCTACAAGATCAGCCTGGGAGCACTGACAAAGCAAAAGGCGGGAGGATCTCCCAGCATTCAGATTTGTTGTCTTGCTTGTCTAGGGAGCACTTGAACACAGCTGTGTGGATGCTTGGAAATGAGAAGCAAAGCCTAAGGGAAATGCCTCCAGGACATATCATTTAACTAACTACCACAAGCTAGCATCTTGAAGTATGAAGCTTAAGCAAAAAGCTTTTAGGAAAACAGTCCAAGGCTCTGTACAAAGTTGACCATCCAAGCTAACAATTTTGATGAAAGGTAATCAGCAAAGCACTAAGGAATGTGAATCATCTATCAGATTGGTTTTTAGAAACATTGTTTGAAGAAGATACATTAAATGCTTCAGGTAATGGAAGGCTACAAAGGATTCATGCAATCCTCACTGCATTTCAACAGCTTAGTACAGTTTTCTTCAATCCCACTTAATCCTTTTCTGTTCCTTATTTCCCCACTAGTGAGACTGTAACACATCCATCTCTCTTATCAAAGTATTTTTGGTGTAAAATAGAGGCTTTAAGCGAACACTGCACACAATGTCTACCTAATCAATGTCAAGACCTTAAACATCACCAGTGGCACATTATGATTTCTCATGGATTCTGAGCATTGTTTTAACATTTTCCTCTTCTGGTTTCCCAACAGCACTCTTTACAATGGGTGGCAATGGTGATGGACAGCCATGCAAGTTTCCCTTTAAATTTCAAGGCCAGTCCTATGACCAGTGTACAACAGAAGGCAGGACAGATGGATACAGATGGTGTGGAACCACTGAGGACTATGACAGAGATAAGAAATATGGATTCTGCCCAGAAACTGGTATGAGGAACGCAGTATGCATAACAGTACAATTTGTCATTGCTTTAAGTGACAAAAATATTCTTCACACCTTTACCAGAACATATAGAAGTCATTGAGCCAGGTACAATTTCAGTATTGGTGGCCAAGGAAGTAACTAAAATGAGCAATCTGTGTAAGGGATACTGTATGTGGCACACAGTACTACAGCAGATTTATCCAGGATACACAAAAGTCATTGAACCGTAGGACTAAATGTCTACCACTGCATGATAATTATGAGTAGATTACAATTTGCTAATGGTCCTGAAAGAGAAGACTCGGGACAGAAGAAAGCATGAACAAAATTTTAACTCATATCTCTCAATAAGTAATATTTTAACATTTCCACATGGGGAAAAATAAATCCTGTTTAGTACGGTAAGCTTGAGCTAATGGATCTTTTTAGCAGATCAGGTGAACTGAAGGAAATGTTTTAAGCAGGAAAATAAATCCCTGCTTTCTTTACAATTTTTTTATTATTATTTATTTTATTATTATATAATTTAATTATATAATTAAATTATTATTATTATTAACTTGAATTACACGAATTTTATTACACTAAACAACAAGAAGCTTTTTGTAGCTTGGCATGTTTTCAGTTTTAGGATACAGGCTACAGACACAATTACTGAGACTTAATAAGTTAGTAGTTGCAGTTCTAAAATCTCAGCCTGCTGCCAGAGGTGAAGCTGTGCTCACACACAGTGGGCCATAAGCCTCTGTTCACAACCAGCACAACTGCCAGCTGGGAGCACACAGGTGTACCCTGCTTTGCCACTCTTGTGAAAATGCCCTACTCATCTGAAATACGGATTTGTACCAGTGTTTGGTTTCCTGATACTTCTGATATCCGGGTGCAACTCTTCAATTTTACCTTAGAAATGATTATAAAAGAAAAAATTAAAGTAAGGGTCAAATTCTTTGTATCATGATACATAGTTAAGATAAAAATCTGAAGCATAGCTCAACAGGAAAAAGAAGCAATAGGATCCACAGCTTAACAAGTAGAAGAACCTGAAGCCAATAAATCAAAACTCCTAAAGAGTTTCCATTACTGAAACAATGAAATGCATGTAAGATTAAGCTTTTCAGCTATTTGTTTATATGTTATTACACACTGTCATATACTTCAGGGCTGTGAAATATTTTAGGGGAAATTTTTGCATCAGTATTGTAAAAATAAAATAACTCACTCAATTAGAGAAAGTTTAAAACCGCATGCTTTCAAAATGCATCCCGCTGCCAACATAAAGCAATTCCTCAATCTATGAGATATGACCTTTAGACTTCTCCACCGGACCTTTTCTCATGGAAAGCTGTCATAGGTTACCGCTGTGTTTATTTTCTTTTTCCCTGTTTTCTTTTCCTTTTGGGATAGTGGCCCTGCAGGCTGTCTATACCCCTGTCATGGGTGCCGGTAAATTTTAGGGTAACTTATGACAAAAGCTTATATTTCAGTGGGACAACTAAGAACCGGGTGATGCTCAATGGCCCTTTGACTTTTCTGACACTAAGCCTACTGTGGATCTTCCTAGATACAGTAAGACAGGAAACACATTATCAAAATGACAACAAAAGATATTTGCTATGCAATCTTCTTCCACAAAACACTGCTACCCATTTCTTTCTCAAAGCTGTACACACAGGGCCAGCACTTCTTCGCATCAAAACTAATGACATGTTCATAGCCATGGCAATAGCTAGACCTTTCCCTCTTTTCTGTGTCAGAAGATTTTCTTCCTTAATATTACTTTTAATCTTATTCTTGACATTGTTAAGAGTATTTCAGACTTTTTGCTCGCTTTGCCTTTTTAATGTTTAGCTTCAGAAAAGATTCATCAGATTAAGCTTGCTAATGAGATTCCCTTCTCACTGTTTCTCTACCACTTTTCACAGCCATGTCAACAGTTGGTGGAAATTCAGAAGGAGCTCCTTGTGTATTCCCCTTCATCTTCCTTGGGAATAAATATGACTCCTGTACAAGCGCAGGTCGCAATGATGGCAAGCTGTGGTGTGCTTCTACCAGCAGCTATGATGATGACCGCAAGTGGGGCTTCTGTCCAGATCAAGGTAACACGGTGTCAGAGCACCAACCATGGTAACAACATTCTGAGCAGGTGGCACTGTGAAGATTTCATTCTCATACATCACTCCTGTCTGCTTAGAGTGCTTCCTCCCCACCCAGAATCTGAGCAAAGCCCCTATGTTGGAATCTGAGAAAAATCTTAGAAGTTCCAGAGTAGGGCAGCCTGACACACTGATCTTCTAAAATTGCAATGAGAAAGTATTTGTTGAAAATATAACAAAAAACATTTAAAAAATCCCAACACTGAAGTTTTTCTTCCATGACTAAATTTCCCCATCAAATTTAATACGCACATGTACTATAGAATTTATCTCATTACACGGGAATGAGACTCCAGTGCTAGTCAAATCAGGAACAAACACTAAGTGTAAAAAATGAATCCATTTGGAACACATACTGCCAGAGATGAAAGGAAAACAAAGGGCACGGGGAGTTGGAGAGCCCTGCTAAGTTTATATACACAAGTATTTAAAGTTAGTTTAGCTAATAACCAATAAAATTAAATCATGTAAAAAGCATTTTAGCTAGATTCGGGTTTTTTTATTATTTTCCCTTTTTTCGTTTAGAAGGAAAACAAATGCTGTATTTTAGAGACTGTTTGGACATAAGTGATACAAAATGTTCCTATGACAGAAAAGTTTTAAGAGTCAACAGTGCTGGTTCAGGCTTTGTTTAGGGTCACAGCTATTCAGACCTGTTTAACACTTCAATGATTTGAAATCTAGACGGCAAGTTCAATTCTTCTCTACTTAAAAAATATCTATGACTTAATTTATTACACTTTCTTGTTTCACGTAAGTATTAAGACTGACTTTGTTATGTGTGAGACTGCAGGAACATCAGCTAGAAAAGAGGTTTCACATTCTCTAATGAGATACTATTCTGGATCTGTGTATGACATATGTAATTGAAGGCTGTAAATACTAATTATTTTGCTTAGGATTGGGAAACTTTTGACAAATGTCGATGAAATGAAACCGCAACTAACCTGCATGGTGGCCTTTTATTGAGATACAATGCAGCTGATACTAACTTGCTGTGTTATCCAGGATACAGTCTCTTCTTGGTTGCTGCCCATGAATTTGGCCATGCTATGGGATTAGAGCACTCTGAGGACCCAGGAGCTCTCATGGCCCCGATCTACACCTACACCAAGAACTTCCGCCTTTCTCAGGATGACATTAAGGGGATCCAGGAGTTATATGGTAAAGTTGTCCCTCATGGGCAGAATTCATCAGAAATGTAGGGAGCACAGCTTGAGCTTTGGGACTTAGAACCCGCAGTAGATGTCATAACACACAATATCACAAATGCCAGAAACATCCTGTTCCTTTCCCTAGTTGCTCCATGTTACTGCCAGGAGTCTTACTTTAAAGACACATCTTAAGGATGAGGACCTAGTAAATTTATTGCAACAAGAGCCTCCAAACCCCCCTGACAAATGCCAAGCAAAGAGCATGTTCTGAAAAGCGCATTTGGATTAAAGACACAAGGACCATACACAAATTGCTCATAATTCATCTTTATAATCCGTAAAATACTAGCACTTGTAAAAAGAAGAAAAGTCCATTCTGATGTCTCTGTCAGCTGAGTTGCAGAGAATTCTGAATAGGACTTCAAAGTGCATTTCTCTTCATTCTACAAATCACTATAGTAAAAACTGTAATGTTAACATTCAAACCCAGTATAGTCAACCCTGAATCTTACACTTAAATAGACAGCTAAACACAACAGACACAGCTAGGTGCACTATCTCCAATGCTGTCACAGCAGATTTGGGCAGGACTGGAAGCTAAGGCCCTCTCAGCTGGACACAGCCACCCTTCCTTGTAAGACTTCATTAGAATTTTTTACTCTTCAAAACCTTTTTCAAAGCTATTCCCTTGTATTAATTATGATCAGTTATGATCTCAGTTATGGATGCAGCACTGCATTACAGCATAATAGAACACCCAGAATCCCTCTGTTTGCTCTTACAGAAGTATCACCTGATGTGGAACCCGGACCAGGGCCAGGACCAGGGCCAGGACCACGTCCTACCCTTGGCCCTGTCACTCCAGAGCTCTGCAAGCACGACATTGTATTTGATGGAGTCGCACAAATTCGAGGAGAAATATTTTTCTTCAAAGACAGGTAAGTGAGATAAATTGTTTACTGATGGGGTCTGAAGTATCAAACCTGTTCAGTGGAGTCTAGGAAGTTACAATCAAGTACAAACTGTTATTTCTTTTGCATGCTCAGAGATAGCAATATGTCCTAACCAACTCCTAGGAGAAAGAAATGGCACCTTCTCTTGTTATGGTTAGATAACACAGCCTCCTGCACACTGCTGGCTCACTGTCAGACCAGTGTTCACCAGGACTTCACCTCACCAGTAAGTAGTGGTGCTTGGGGCTGTTACACCTTCCAGTGTGCAGGACTTCCCAGCCCACTGTGTAGTTTCATGGTGATTTTTAACTTCTGGCTTCTGTCTGCACTGGGAATGTTCATGCCAAGATGTTACGGCAGCTGGACGGTACTAGTTATAACCAAAATCTGAGCAAAATGCAAGTAACCTCAAGAAAGAAAAAACTTGTTCTCATGGTATCTTCAGCCCAATTTTACAGACTGGAGGCTAATATTAATCTTGGTGCCTCTGCAGGCTTCTACAGAGCTGTAATCAGCTCTAAAGTGTCAAGTAGCTGGGAAACGTATCCCAACTTCTATACTTCTATATGTTTACACAAATATCCGACTCCCCTCCCGCATTCTTAAGAGATTTACCAGTCCGTAATGTGAATGAGAAAATTAGCAATGGAAGAGATGCATTATGCAGTCTATTACCTGCCAAAGAAGGATTCGCTCCCTATAAAATATTTCCCAATGTTTCTACAAGGATAGTAACAGCACTGGAAATCCCATTACTTTCAGCTGAGTACAGTTCTGGCGGCACTATCCTTCCTTGTTTCATTCCACATAATCTGCACTCCAGAGGAAAGATTCAAATCTGACTCTGGGAAAATTTCCAACCTGAACCCATCTCAACAGAAATACTCTATCCAGAACTGGTGACAATAATCTCCAGTGCCTCCTCTTTCACAGAGACAATGTCAAGCAAAACTTGAGTGTAAGCATTACAATGGCCTGGTCCAAAGAGGATCTGTTTTTCTCTCATGTGAGCAAAGACACAGCTACGGAAACATGCCAGCAAATCTGTCCTTGAATGGTTTTATCTAGGTTTAGTTCAAAATCAATAAATAATAGTATTATGTGGCACACAGCTGCCATAATTACACATCAAAGACACTGATGATTACAACAGGCCGCATGAGTGCAAAGGCTCCAAAGCAGAAGACACAAGAGGCCTTTTTGGTCCAAAAGAACACATTCCTGATAAAACAAGGCAGCTGCACAGCTGCAGCTTCCACTGCCTTTGCCAGGCCCTGTATTACCCAGCTGCTCAGCAATGAAGAGCATCTCCTAAAGACTATGAGACTTGGCATCACCGTGCTTGAGATACTCTAAAGCTCTATTTTCCCTTCCATAAATCAATGCCTGGTTTATCCATTCATCCTCAGTTACTGTGAACATTCTTCCAAAGCAACTGAAGATCTAGGACCACGTATTTTCAGCGTGTATGCCCAAATCAAACATCATCTCCTAGCATATATAAACATACAAGTATACCAATCTGACATATTGAAACTCACTTTTTCTTTGCTCCTTGACAGATTGTCAACAAATCAAAAATAATCTTTATTGAATGCTTTAAGTTTCAGCAATGCAGAGGCTGTGATTATATTATTGTAACTGGGAATTTCTAATGTTCCCCATTTGGATTACAACTACTACAAGCAAAAAGGATTTGTCCAGTATGTCCAGGAGGCAGAGTGTAATACTGTTCCTCTGCCCCAACAGGAGCAGGCTCAGACTCCTTATAAGCCAATCATCTGTAATGGCTAGAAATAGGCCCTGCTTGGCCAAGAAATGGTCCCTCTCTACCAACAGGCCAGCTTCACATAAAGCCTGCTCTGGACCCTTCCTCCAGTAAACTGCAGAGCTGGCCTCAGCACTGTGGCCTAACAAGTTTGCCAAAAACAGCCTTCACTTCTGCTAGCATAATCAGAGAGCTGCAATATTCACCTCATCTCAGTGCTTTCAAAAAGAAAAACACATTCTCAGAGCAGTAAACATCCTTACAAGTTCCACAGTGTTCACAGCATCCTTACTGTCTTTGGCTCACCTGTGGGTGTTGGCTTTCAGCCAGGACTTCCACCTCACTTCTGCTTTTGTGAAGCAGCAACCACACAGGGCTTGATTCAGCAAGGAACCATTTTAAATCAGCTTCAAAATCAGCAGAGCAACTCACTGCTCTTTGTAATCTGAACAAAATAGAAGTATTTTGCATTCAGATCCAGTCGGTCAAAGAACTATGCAAATACAAGACAATCTGTTCATCTGCCTCACTCCTTATCTAACATTCAGCAAAAGCAGACAATTGTTTAATTGTTTCGCTCTGGAACAGATTTGCCTGTCAGTCTTGCAGCTTTCAAAATACCAGGCAAGCAACATTATGATTCACTTTTGGAATTCAAGAAACAAACTGTCTATTTTGTTGTGTGACTTCTATGATTCATGAAAATGATCCCAGCTGTCACATTACATAGCCATAAGGGGCAAGTAGCAAAAAAAGGAGGTCAGATCAGGCAAGTTCTCTCAAAAAATAATCTTTCCTTTTCCTTCGAACCACATCTGAAACCAAATAAATAAATGGGAATACACAGGGAACCACTGAGCCTTTTACTGGGTCAGTGTTTCCAAAACAACCAAAATGTTTGACTGCAACCCAGCAATTCGGTCCCTGTATGTAACTGCATATAGTTGTAATATTACAAACAATAATGGCAAATATTATGCTAAAATATAATGTACAACACCGAGCATAAAGATGTATGAAATCTCTATATATCTAATATTAAAATTTATCCTGTTTAAACATTTCAACATTTTCAAAGAGAAATGAGAAAGCCAAGTATTGCCACCATTTCCTCAATAAGAAGAGCAGAAATAAAAGCACTTCTTACTCAATCCAGAAACAAAAGGAAATACAACTTCGGCAAAGATTCCCTTTCCAAGAGAAAACCTCACCATTTCATCAAGTCCCTCAAAATGTGTGCTTTAATAAAAACTCCTCTATTCAAGACTCCATTGGCTCTAAAAAGTTTGGAACTCATGCAGATAGCAATTATTAGTGCTGACTCAGCCATAAATCAGTTCCAAATTTGACCAAGAATCCTATAACCTGCATTTTTAAAGGAGCTACTTTTATGAGTGCAGTGTTGGAAAGATTTCATATATGGATTTCCATTTTACATCATATTAAATCTACTTTGCTGCCTAAAACAAGATAGAATATGTTTTATCATTATCTTTTACTGTATTTTGCATGCACTTTAAAACTGTCCTAAGAGTAATTAGCTAAACACCTCATTTTTCTCCTCTTTCCTAAAGAGAAGATATATGCTGATATATTTTTGTACACATTAAAAATACGTTTGTGCTTGCAAAATGAGAGCAAATTAACTTACCACTACATTAATTATTAGTACCATATGTCTGATTTAATGAATACATATTTTTAATGGAGAGAGAAAAAACAATGTGCTTTGCCAGTTGCACTGCTCTTCATTTCAAACACCACCTTAATTCACTACATGGCAACTAATTATACCTGCAAATGCATTTCAAAATGATTTATTTGTCCTAGCTAATACTGTCTGTTCACAGTCAAACGTCTGTTAATAAAAACGCAGGAATTTATCATATGACATTAAAACTGATTCTCCACGTTTTGGATTAAAATATATGAACAAATCACATTCAGCTCCTAGGTTTCTGAAAGGTTTAATTATTCTGGATAGGAAGGGGTAATGATAACTTATTCTCTGCAAAAAAATCATATGCCAGTAGCACCTTGATCTCCAGCAACATAATAATGGTGAAAGCTGCTTGACCTGAGAACACAATAGCAACAGGTTTGGTGCAAGAATGATTCCAATAGCCTGCTGCTGATCCTTCATTTTATGGCAATGGCAAAACTTCTATTTTGTGGAGGAAAAAAGTTGCTTGTTCTGTGGAGGAGGAAATAGCAGTGTCATTTTCAGTGCCATAGGCCCTCAGCACAAAGCTTTGCCATTTGAAGATAATTACAGCTTTTTAAACTTTATGTCAAATGATGATTCTACTCACACATAAAATACCCAATAAATTATCCTTTGCATTTCTCTAATGAGCATTTTTAGAGCTAGCAGTTTCCTTTACAGCTAAGCTCACTTCCAAGCAGACTGATACACCATTGTTAAATTTGAACCTCTAGTCACTACAATAGTAATTGCAAGAGCAATCCGTGGAATACCCATCTCTGCTTCCGTCAAACGTTCATCCATCTGCTCTACACACAACAGCAGGAGAGCTCTAATAGTTTAAATGCTCTGTAAATGAGTTCATTTGTGTAATCAAATCGCAGAATACATTTTGTTCTGATGCAAAAAGCAACATGAACTCAAAAGCAATCAGCATAAGCAATTTAACCTGCAGTCCAGCATGCAACTTCTTATGCATCTGTTTTAGCAATACATTTCTAAATGATTTGGTTTTGCAGTCACTGTAGGAAAACAATTAGAAGTGTGTGCTGCTGCTAACGTGTGTGCATGTACGTGTATACATGCACATGTGGCCTTTGCCAGAAATGATTAGAAACAGATGTGCTGGTGAATTAGTTCATTGTAAACCTTGTACTATTTTGTGTTCTGCTCAGATTCATGTGGAGGACTGTAAACCCACGAGGAAAACCCACAGGTCCTCTTCTTGTTGCTACATTCTGGCCTGATCTGCCGGAGAAAATTGATGCTGTCTACGAGTCCCCTCAGGACGAGAAGGCTGTATTTTTTGCAGGTACTGCTTTTAGTTCTAAAATGTAATTATGCATTTGCATAAATACTGCACTCAAGCTCAGGTTCCTCTGAGTTGTAACTGGGTCAGGGAACAGCCTGCCTGAGAGTAAGCATAGCCAGTGGGTATGAGTGGCAGATGTCAAGTATCCCACGTTGAGGACACTGCAACAAAGGCTGAATCTGAAAGGCTCTGAACAGTATACAGCACCTACTACAGCAAAAGGGAGCCAGTAGCACCAAGAAAGAAGCATTCAACAACAAGAAGGACTAAACAAGAGTTATTACCTAATATGCAAAGCAAACCAACATTTGTTCCTGCATTATTTCCTTCTGCTTCCTCTCATGATAAGGTACTGTCTCTGTGCCTGCTGCTTGGGAATATTACATCTTTTGTTCCCATGCCTCTCCTGCTCTTCTCCTTTGCCAAAGACTGACTTCTACTCTGGCATCCAAGGACCTGCCGTGGTAGCTCACCAGCAGAGGACAAAGGGGCCATGCTCACTGCCTGCACCAGAGGGAGGATTTTAGGCAGCGCTGCTCTGGCCATCCGGAGTCACACATATGGTTCAGCTGCACCAGCCAACTTAGCAGAGCTGGGAGGCTGTTTCCAACATGAAAAACTGAGCCAGCAAAAACTAGGCTCCAGTATCTACCAAAAACATGACTAAACATCTCCAATCATATAAAAACCACATGGCCCGTGCTCCTGTACATTTTCTGTACAGGATGGAAAAGAGTAATGGTAATCTATTCCATATGTCTCAAAGGCTATTTCCTTTAGTTTACATGGGAGAAAAAAAAGCTTTAAGATGTTTTATTTCAGCCAAGTCAAAACACTTCAGAAGTTGCATATACTATAGATAATCCTATTACATGTGCATCACTCTCCTTTTCTTTATATTTTCCAGAACAAAATATAACTAACCCACTTTAAATAAGAACTATTCAGACCATCAAGGACTGGTTTGAAAGTTGCCCGTAACTATTTGTGAGTGAGAACCACCCTTTCCTTATGAACGGTGAAGTGGTAACTTCTCAGGAGCTCAAGTGCTACATTTTATGGCTCTCTTATATTAAAAATACTTTCCTTCCCACTATCTGTATCACAGAATCCAGGAAATATTCTTTCATGAACAAGTCTTTCCATGGCTTTCAGTGAAGCCCATTAGGTGTTTACTAAGTAAGTTACAAATCCATGTAAGGAATGTAGAAACAGACCTCTTCCACAACAGCGCATTTGGAGAGAAACTAGAAAGTGTCATATGACAAAGATGACAACACAAATATGAATTCTGGGCAAAAACTCCCTGCTAACAGCTCAATAAAGTTGCTGAGGGAAACAAACCAAGGAGACAAACTGCTGAATAAAACAAATAAAGGGCAACCCATGTTGATCTCTATCTTGTTTCAGACCACCTTTATCACAGAGAGGATTACCAAATAGTAACTATTTGCTATTAGTTTTACAATACCTAAACTATACTTCTTTCTTCCTGTCTTCTGTACATTTGGCAATCTCTTTGGCTCAGAGCTCAGAAAAATGAAGCAGACATATATATATATGTCATATATATATATATCAGAAATGATATATTTTACTGAGAGGTAAAAACAGAAATTGTGATCTCAGTACAGCTGCACTCTAATTTAGTATATCGCAGACAGAAAAATGCTAGCAAGACCAATAGTACAATTAGTACAATAAAAACTGCCATATCCAAGTATAAAAGAAGAAATATGTCTATGTGCCTGATTAATAAGCAGTTTGGTGTTTTTTTTTTTCCCACCTTTCTTAGGAAATGAGTACTGGGTTTATACAGCCAGCAATCTGGATAGGGGCTATCCAAAGAAACTAACAAGCCTGGGACTACCCCCTGATGTGCAGCGCGTTGATGCAGTCTTCAACTGGGGCAGAAACAAGAAGACATATATTTTCTCTGGAGACAGATACTGGAAGTAAGAGACATGGAAGAGGCGGTATACTGTTAGACAGGCTCATATCTTTAGTGCTGAATGCACATTTAGGTTTGGGAGGCGAGAATTAAGCTCAAAACGAAGGCTGCTGGGACAGCACTAGAGGTGATGAGCAAGGATGGTAAGAGAGGATGCTGACCTGAGAGATATGGCCAAGAGACAGCTTCCATACAGTAGCAGGACATTAGCATGTAATTGAGGTAACAGCTTCCAAGGCAAGAGGAGAACTGGGTATCCATATCAGACTGCCCACCACTAACAACTCTTCCCCCCGAAGCCCTGAGTCTGAGCTACTATCCCAGTCAGTCCCAGGCTCTTAAGAGGAGCACGTTGGCTCTACTGTCAGCTCAAATCTAGTGGGAGAAAGCTCTGACAGGACTTCCTAAACACTGGGGTGATCACCAGCCATCTGAAGCTAAAAACTGGATTGCCCCTGAAATTCTTGTAGTAAGCCAACAGGTTTCAAGGTGCTCCATGCAAAAGAAACAACAACCTGTGACTAATAAAACACACTGCAGATGACTGCAATCCCATTGGCAGTTGATGTACCAGTCGCTAACACGTTTGTTTACTAATAGAGTTGGCACTGAGGTGATCTGAACAAACAACAAAAAGTCTACCAGTACTTTGGGGAAAACCTAGACTTCTATTTGTTTTGACCATCTTTGAAATACTTGTCACGTTTCCAGTATCTCGCAGGGAAGTTTTGTCATAAGTAAAACCACAAATATCCACAAAAGTCTGTATGTGTGTAGTTGGGGTAGGGTTCCTGTTTAAAAGAGTGTCTAAGATGCAAAATATGATGTAACAATCAACTAAACTCATATGCCATTCTATTATCAAAAGAATTCTTAGACTGCAATGGAGACTAAACACCCTAATCAGTATGGAATCTAATTGTGTTAGTATAACCATCAACAATTTGACCAGAGGCTTTATGTTTTAGGTAAGTAAGACTAGCAAGGGCCTATTCTTAAGGAAGGAAATAAGATGCATGGACTTGCCTAAGGTTATACAGCAACCTGTGGCAGAGCTGTGTATTGAACTACATTTATCTAAGTTACTTTTCAGGGCAATCAGACTGTAATCAAGCTGGCCAGTAACCTGCTGCAAAAACACACTGTGCAGGAAAGATATCAGACAGATCAGGAAAGAAATGTCTCGAAAATGTGCAAAGATGAATGTGTTTGGAATAAACATCCTAGATTGTGCCAGACAAAGTGTGTACTAAACGTATCTAATAGAATTTCAGTATCTTAACCACTAGGAAGATGTGGCACAAAAGATAATTTTAAAAAGCAGACACTTTGGTGCTTTGAGGAACTGGGTGCTGCCTATCAGAACAGGGTGAGACGAGAACAGAAACATTAACTGCAGCTTTCACTGCCAGAGATCTCTTCCTGGAACAAGACTTCACTCTAGGAATGCAGCCATTAAGCAATGGGCTGAAAGTTGAACGTTGTCAATTTATGAGTGAAGTTAAAAATCAGAAACATCAACCATGAAAAGATTCACCAGGACATAAATCCCTTCCGAGACACAGTCTATATAAAAACATAAGAGAAAGTATAACTGAATCAATTTTACATGAATATTGATCTCATATTATCATCAAATTGTATTACAGTCTTTTCTATAGCCTAATGGCTGGAGATTCCTGTAAGTAAATAACACATCATTTCACAGCTGCTCATTAATCATAATATTATGACAGAGCACTGGAACAGGTGGTGATTCCTACTAAAAGCTACAGACTATGAGTTAGCAAAACTGCTGGTCTGTACCAAGCACTGGTTTGATTAACTGCACTCCGAGGCCCCCAAGTAATTCATCATTCCAGCCACAGGCTGTATTCCTATCAAAGTACCTTATCAACTGCAGTCACTGCAAAATTCATCATTTCTTAAGATATAAGAACAATCTGAGGTGGTTTTTATCTGTTCAAAGATGAAATCAAAATATTTGAGGAAAAAAATACATGTAACAGATGCGACGACATTTGAGTCTGTTTTATTTTATACAAGGACTCTGCCACAGAATCGAAATAGTTACATACCAGAATAGTCTCCTTGCTATTATCACACCTGTTTTAAATGGATTTTCTGGAAGCCTTCTCCTCTCCCTTCCTTCAGCCCTAAAATCCACATTAAAATCTAACCTTCATATGTCGTCTGCTGCTTGAAAAGTTGCCTTTCCTAGAATTTGGAAGCTACACTCGTGAAAAACATTTTGCTAATCAACAGAACAGCGAGAACTGCATTTCCAGAAGCAGAGATTTCACAGGGTATAAAATGTATCAGGAATAAGAATGACATGGAAACAATGTTACAATCTCAGTTAATCTTTTCTGTTTGGTTGATTCACACAATCACAGAATCCCCAAGAAATTAAGTTAAATTTTTACATTAAGTACAGATTTGTAATGCATGGGCATAATTCACTTCAGGTACAATGAAGAAAAGAAGAAAATGGAGCTTGCATCCCCAAAATTCATTGCGGATTCTTGGAATGGAGTTCCAGATAACCTCGATGCTGTCCTGGGTCTCACTGACAGTGGTAAGCTACAATCTGATTTAAGTCAGTAACTCTTTTATTTGTCTCCTGTAACACTTACTGGATACTTTAACTTCTTGTGGTCCATTAATGACAGCCAAATTGCCATTCAGATTTGCAGGCTACTCGTTCAAACAAACTTATTTATATCTTTCCACTGAACATTAGTTGATAACTACACCCTACTCATCACAGCTTAAGCTTTTTGAAATGAAACATTTACAGAACACAACTTCTACAATATTTTTATCCAAGCAAACAATAATAGTTTCCCTGCTATCTCTTCGCAGAGCTTATTTAATTTCAGTTTGCTTTGTATCAGTTACTTCCATTATACTGAGCACTGTGCTAATATTGACAAGAAACAGTCTTAGTAGAATTTTACCCCTTTGCTTTCCTTCTATTTTCTTAACAAAAGTAACTGCCATAATAAGGCCATATATGGCTCTTAAGGTGTCTAACACATCTTAGTGCTTTCTATTCGCATGTTGTATTGCTCTAGAAACCTGCTACACAAATGTCAGGCTGTTACATAAATGAAGAAGAGTTATCCATGACAGATTCACTTTGAAAAACTAAAGAAAACCTGCATTTGAATCTGTGACAGTTTCACATCAGTTCTGGCATGGGGAAAATCAACTTGCTAGAGAACTCATCACACACAGCTAGACAAAGCAAATGAGTGGCTCCTGCCATCCAGCATCTAAGGCACAAGATGCCTTAATGCCAAAGGCCATAATCAGGCCAGGTTCAGTTGCTTGAAAGCTTCCCAACTTCTTGACTACCCTTCAGGTATGCAGATACAGCAAAATTTCTGTATCATCCTCTTCTGGCACAGCCAGAACAAGAGCTTGATATTCCCTTGATCACAGGCACAAACAAGTGGTATTTCCCTCCCCCCACTTCCCAATCTTAAATTATTCATTTATTTTATCCTAGCAACTGCAGCTGAGAGCTTGGCCCAAGGTTTCCCATGGCCTCTTATATTGCTCAGTTAAGTGTAAATATCTGGAAACATCACTAACGTCACATGAGTCCCAACTTGAGTACAGTTTCAACATCCATTTCACCACCACACATTTCTGCCTGGAAAGTTCTGACTCACAGAATGGTTTTAATAAGAAACTACAAAATAAAACACATTTTTAGTGTGTGTAAATATTTCAGGAAATAACTCTCATAGTTCATTAAGATTTGTGAAATTAAACAAAAAAAAAAGCTCTGATCAGAGATTTTGTGCTCTATAACTGACCAAGTCTATCATTCTGTTTACCTTCACAGGGTACACCTACTTTTTCAAAGACCAGTACTATCTACAAATGGAAGACAAGAGTTTGAAGATTGTTAAAATTGGCAAGATAAGTTCCGACTGGTTGGGTTGCTGAACTGTAGAATATATTAATAACCAAATATTTACTTTTTTTGTTATATACCTTATCTGCAATTAGAAATAGATATGAATGTCAATTTCTGGACCAGTCTGGTACTGGCACCCAAACATTAAGTACCAGTACTGTACACATCTGATAATTTAAAAGTGTTTGCCTCCTCAACATACAAAAGATGTTTACGTATATATTCTGGTACAAGTTTTCAGTTTTTGTGCTAGTCATAGCAATGCTAGTAACAGAACACGCACGGTTCTTTATTTCCTTGGTGCTTGAAGAAAGCATTGAAATCATTGGAGACTGGATCAGGCCCCTGTGTTTTATACATCTCAAATAGCCTCAAGTAAGATGTACCAGCAGTGCACTTTGATTTTTTTTTTTAATTTTTTTTTGTTTTTTTTAAATACAGCTCTTTTATAAATAGAAGGTTTGTCTTAATGTTTTTAACCCTCTTGCGAGTTTGATCATTATTCCATTTATTTACATAATGATACAGAAAGACTGTCAAAGGCACAGGTTGCCTCGGGATTTGATTTGTATTGATGCATGATGGAATCATGGCAAGAAACTGTATTAAAGTATTGTTTTAAAGTACTTTCTATTTTAAAACCTTAGTTCAACTTAGCAATTTGCTTCCTGCACTTTGTTACTACTCTATAACTTGTCTATACAGACAGAATGACTCAGATTTATTTTTTTTTAAGTCAATGCATTATACACAGAAGTCAAGTATTACTGTTTACCTTGTTTTAATTTTCTGTTCTTTAGAATATCGAGTTTTTGTTTGGTTAGGCTTCCTGCTTATGCATTGGGCAACAGAAAGTGTTCTTTTCACATCTGATGAAATGTTTCTCATTAAAAAAAAAAAAAAAAAGTAAATAAAAAAATCCAGAAAACAATGTCCCAAACATGAAATGCCAATGATACAAATAAAATTGAATTACACTGTCAACGCTTCTCGTGGCTGTGCTTCCTTGTGTCATTTGGAATTAGAAATGAATATACCTGTGAAATACCTGTCGAGGGACGGTCAGTATTACTCCAGGGTATAACTGTGTACCAGATTTAGTCAGAAATCTGGGTTAACTTTTCTATCACTTCCATTATAGAACTGCAACAACTTACATTAAAGAGATGTTGCACCTCATGCTCCTACAGAGGCCACCGCCTTTTCAGAACAGTTTACAGCCTAATATCCACACTTTTCTTATCAGCAGGCTATCCCACCACAACGTAGAAAAATACCATCGGAATACAAACTGTATACATAACTTACAGTGAACATAAATTTGAGAAACAGAAACTTAAACCTTTACTCCTGCACATGGACCCAACGCTGTTTGGCCAAGGAGCTTATTTAGCTTCATGAACACGAAGAACTTCACGCAGCTAATGGCTGCATCATTCATGTGGTCAACTCAGATCCTTCTCAACATGTCGCTCACTGAGTTCACAGCTCATAAAACTGGCTAGTAATCAGCTAATACTTGAACCAATAATCAGCTGATAGCTGATGCCCTCTTCACACTCAGTGGGGTATTTCTGTTGTTATTTCGTGGGTGAGTTTTATTCTGTTTTTTGGGGGGGTTGTTTGTTGTTGGTTGTTTTTTGTTTTTTTCTGGGGGGAGGAGGTGGTTCCAACAGTATTCTGAGAATACTGCTTCTGAAGTGGCTGCATTTCCAAACAATCTGCACTGCATGCTATCCAGACATAAATCTACTTACAGAGAACTATCACGAGAATGAAGCAGTGCTATTTTCACCTCTGCCAAAAGCAAAGATGGCTACCTCCTGAGAATCCTTGCTCTCTGCAGCAGCCACTGCCTTCCCAATTAGTCCTGCACCAAAGTCAACAGCTCTTTGCCCTTGAGCTGAAGGAAATTTCCTACCAGTTACTCCCAGGACAGGCTCCGGGCACTCAGTAGCACAGCTCCAGTTCAGGGCAATCATTTAGTAACTGCTCTGTCACAGCGCATAAAAGGCAGCCAGTGCTTCAAAGAAGTGCCACCATTTAAATGGCAGTCTGAATTAAGAATCACACCTAACATTTTGCATCTCACTAACACTGGTTTTGTTTAAAATGCATTTTCTTCCTGCTGTTTTTTCTAGACTTAACCAGGAAACAGTTACCTAAGAATTTAAGCACTCAACAGAAACTGTGCTGTTCTGTAAGCCAGGACAACGTAAATCCTTTGGGTTGATTTTAGACAAATTATTTCTACTTACAAACATAAACATGCATGTTTTTAGCAGCAGAGAGAATGAATGAACATCCTTCTGAGCTCGGAAGAGGCTAAGCCAACAAATGTCCAGGCACTGGGCACTGTGCCATCTCTGCAAGTGCAGAAACTTCTATTTGCAGAAGCAGCCCGCTCCAAACTGGCTGTGTAGAAAGCTCTGAGCACTAAGGTATTTCAAGGCAGCAAATTGTAGTAATGACAGAAATATTGAATTGAAACAATCCTCCCAAACCAATAAAAACCAATGAGTCTGAGATTGACAGAAATATAAGGCAGGGTCGAGCAGAACTGGAAGAATCTCAAAAGCTGTCAAGAAAGTTTCTTCAATAGCACAGCTTGCCTCATATGCTGTTACTTACAATATATCTCCCTCTGGCACTGCCATTTAAAACACAAGTAAGAGCAAAAACGGTGGGGAAAAAAAATAACTGAATGCCAATCACCTTTAGTAACCTGCTTAGCACAAAACAGTTTTAACTCTTCTTCCTAAAATACACCATATTCTGTGCAAAAGAAGTGTATTCCTAAAATCTGAAGTATATGGTCTGCAGCAAGGTGCTCTTCCTTGGGCTGCTGGAGATAACAACCAAGAATTCAAGATTTCAAGGCTCAGGAGTTTATTTGTCCATAGCCACAACAGCTGAATATGCAAGCATTCAACAGGTCACAGCAGCCTAACGAACACTAGGAAAGCTTTATTCTTGTTGCCTGCTGATAGAACCTCTGGACCATCCTTTCCCAGATTCCTGTTACTCTTCTAACACTTCAGCCAACTTGCCCATGCCCATGCTCAGACTGACAACCAACAAATCACTCTGAAAAGGATACAATTCCAAGATTGCACATCACTACAGCTCCACGTTTCCTTTGCTAACCCTGCTGCAGACTGTGCACAATGAACTGGAGGACAACAAAACAGAAATCTCATGAGCTTCCTGCTCAGTGTTATTGCCCAGTACTTTCCTCTAGGCCTTCTCAGAATTACTCCTGGTGACTAACTCACTTGGCAGTTAAAATCTTCAGAATACTGCCAAAATAAACTTAAAAAATTAAGAGGATAATTGTTTTAATCTGTATTAGCCTGGAGCTTGGCAACATGTTCCTGGAGTTATTTGGAGGTGGTCTGCCATTCTACCAGACAGGAATTCACAATTATTTTGGGGGTTTGTAAACACTGCTTTAAGCATGGACTGTCCCACAGCTTTATTCTGTCTTCCTCATGTCCATCACAACCACCATAACACTACTGCCAAAAGGGCTGAAGCTAGAAAGCAGCTCTGCATTCTGTATTTGGAGACTAGACAACAATGCAGAGTGGGTGTCTCTATTGCAACAAGTTCCTGATCTCTGTCAGCCAAGAAATTAGGAAATTCAACCACAGGTTTTCCACCCATTGTCACATCACGTCACAGAAACGTTATTTCTTCCATGGCTGAATTTATAAGAGATAATTCTGGCCACTGTCTCCCTCCACTGTTCTCCTTTCTAAGTTCTTCATTTGTCCTACACTGAATTTCAACACACTGGCCCAAGCCAAAGTATTTTACAGAGAGGCTCGATCCACTTTCTCGCTGTGGTCAATGCGCTGACCATTAAAAATCTTTTAAAGAAAGAGATTTCTCACTATTTAAGGACTAGACAAGGCTCATTAAATTCTCCCATCCTGCATTTTCATGAGTTGTTGCTTTGTGTTTTTTTTCCCCCATTACAAAACATGCCCTTTTCAAGACCACTGATATTTCTCCATAACAGCTCAAAAATAAGAAATAGGACAGCCTACCTTCTGCTGATTCCCCTATGGTCAAAGAGGTTTGTTTTCATGTCCTTTTAAAAACCCCATTGCTACTATGTATCACTCTTTTTCTTTCTGAATAATTATTCAGGAAACATAATAATAATTTCATTCATTTTTACAATTAAATGTCTTCCCTTTCTTATATCACTGATAATGAATGCATAATTAAGACTTACTTCTATGGTCAGATAATTAAGTTCCAGTTCCTCTCACTTTCACAAAGCATTTTTGAACCTAGGAACATCCTGAAGCTAGTTTTGAACCCAAAGGTAGGACAGCAACATATCCTCAGTTTCCAGGTGTTGCTTTGGCTCTTGTTTTAAACAAATCCTCTGAGGAAATACATAATATATCAAAGCGCTCCTTCCCTTCACAGACTTTATTTGGGTTTCACTGTACTTTTAACTCCTCTTTACTTGTTTGCTCTTTCAGCTTTGTTTCTCAAGTAAACAACTAAACACACAGACCAAAAAGAAAAGATGGCAGAGAGAAGGAGTTCACCATTACCTGCAACTGATGAGTTCAGACTCGCTCTAGACAACACTACTACCTCACTACAGGGAACAAGGCACGTCACCTCCAAGAACTGTTTACATATACTCTATTTTTACATGGATATCCTGTATTATGAACAGAAAATAAGGGAAATTTATAGCAAGGCTTGTAGGGTCTGTGCTTTATTTGCTGTATTTATAACTTAAGTGAAATCACAGCATTATTAAATAGGGCTTTTTCATTTCAATCTCAGTAATCCTTTAGCTATCAATAAATGCTACTCAGTCTCTTCTACCTTTCAGTGATAGTTCAGTATAAGGGAGGTTTACCTAGAAGCATTTGAGCTGGAAAGCCACATAATCATTTTAATTATAACTTCATTTATTACATATTTCTCTTAGTACATATACATAGGCATTTATAGAAATATTTGATATATGCAGTATTAATTTAAATACTGTGTAATTGTATTAAGCAGAAGTTCAGGTTTATAAGTGGACATGAATTAAACAGACAGCAAGAAATGTCAGTGTGTCCAAAATATGAGCATCTCAAATAACCATGACAGCATTGGAGATAAAATTACTGTACTTAATTTCTCTGTTATCTCAATCTCACAGAAAATCTGCTACAGGTATAGGAGAAATCAATAGCACATCAGGATCTCGGTCACATGTTCTAAAATACTTAGGAGCCAAAAACCTGCAGATTAGTCTAAACCAAACAACATAATCACTTCCTGCTTAACCCCATAGAACAACTTATAAGACACCCAGCAGACACCTATCCACATTATTTTGTCACACTATTTTTGGCTAGTTTTATACATCATCACACATACTGATGTGGTTATAGTAAACTGAAGATTTCTAAGTAAGTCTATGTTAAATCCTTTTTCTCTTCAGCATACACCGATGCTTTTCACCATAGAGTCATACTCCCAATAGGTACTCATCACTCCATCTGCAGTAAACACAGTGGATCATACAAATGACTTTGAGGCAAACTTGCTTTTCTAAAACATAACCAAGCAACATTTAAGCTCTGAAATCTACAAGATCATCGTATGAAATCACAGATTAAGTCACCAACAAACTGACAACTTCTGAGCCCATTCAAGATCTGAATCTGCATTTCTTCTTCACGTTACAATCCCGACTAACTTCTAGATGTGATAACATCATAAAGAGCTGGATTCACCATTCCTTATGTTTGGGATCTGAAGAGGAGCGAACAGTTCCATATAAGGATGAAAACAGTAAGTATGAGCTGATTTTAGCAGGGAAGTGCAAAGCAAGTTCTCTTTTCCTAGTAAATTATAAAAAACTTGGAGCAATATGAACATAAATCTTTTTATTTGGGATCTCTGTAATCACAGATAATAACTATGCAGCGGTCTCACAGACACCTGCAGATGGCATTCTTATCAGATTACCCTCAGTACAATAAGCACAATTGATTTTTCTACTGTGTTAGCAATCCTTCGCATTACGTTATTGAATCCAGAAAGCTATTAAACATGGACTGGTGATAATTCTATCAGATCTTTATTCTCCCATGAAATAAACACTGCGGTGGATTTTAATCTGTTGAAGACTTCAGCAATTCAAGGCTAACAACCAAGCCACGAAAAAGCATTTCAAGAGATTAAAATAGGAAACAGAACTGGACATGCAGGGTAAAACTCTGCAGGCAAACTCCTGTCCACAGTGGGAAGCTTGACTGGAAAATGTGACATCGCTCTGTGCACTTGTCTGTACCGTCATTCTTCCAGCTGATAGCTCCTTACTGAACAGCCTTCAGTGAAGGCAACACCAACAGTTCTGAGCACAACTGGTTTTACAGCTGTGCAATACTAACCTCCCACAATGTAGAAGAAACATTTTTTTTCCCTCTTTGAGAAGAGTTTTTCTACCAAGTCAGGCTTGAGACCGCACATTTGAAGTCCACTTATCTTAAAACAGGAGGAAATCAAACAAACAAAACCAAACAATACACTGGTAGCCGTGAAACTGGCCCATAAAACTGACCAAGGAATGCTCGGAAGAACAATGATGTCAAGCAACACAAGCAGCCATGGCTTCCCCAGGCTGCACAGGCAAAACAATCCTATCATGCTACAAAGAAAGAAAGGGGCTCCCATTTAACTTGTTCCCAGCCTCCCAGAGGGAACATGTCCCCAAGATATCCTTCCTCACCAGAGATCCCCAGAGAACAGGCCCCAAGCACCCAAGACTGCCTTGGTCCAGTCACAGCTTCTGCCAGCACTGAGTTGTCTACTAGGAGCCACGCAATGGGGAACCCCAAGAAAGAAAAGCTACACAATTAATTCTGTTGCAAAACCACCATTCAAAAAGCAACCTGAAAAACAGTTAAGCTGAACTGCTGACTGATACTTTGCAATTAGCAATGGAGCATTTATTGGAAATGTTGACTTTCTTGAAAAACTTAGAAATATGAAAGTCCCAGCACCCTTTGCTTGAGAATGACAAAATACACTGGAAACACAGCGCTACAGACAGTGCTAAATAAAACGATTTGCACTCACTAAGTAACTTCAGAGAACTTATCTGCACTAACTGACAAAATGCATAACTCCAGAGTTAAGTCTGGATTCAATTAGGAAGAAAATCCCGTAACTGGATTCAGGAATGTGAAAAGCTCTTGCAAACACAGGAAATAATACTCCCCAAATTGAAAGGTTTGTGGATTCTGTAACCTCACAGGGCCTCTGTGTGTGAAAAATGAAAATATTTCTTTTTAAATAATCCTAGTCCTTGAAAAGTTCTGCTTCATAAATTCCAGCCATGCAAAACTAGATGCGGCCTCTGGAAATTAAAACTATAATCATAACAAATATTGCCTAAATATATTATGTTTCTGGGGCACAATGGAAGTTTTTAGTGTTGCTGAGCAAACTCTATGTCTGTTCAAAGGCTGTTGCACGCAGGCAGTGATGTTCTGAATCCACGGGGATTTTTTCTTTCCTTTTATGAAGCTGAAATGATCAAGAGTCAAGGGAACGCATCCCTTCTCACCTTTTTAAACCTTACAAGTAAACACTAAGACTAACTCACCTTTCCTCATCTCTCTTTGGAATACTGAATTCCTACTCACTAGTACTTTAATCACTGATGATAAAGGTTATGCTTTACAGAACCTGAAGGGCTTAAAAACATACATCTTACAACATCCAATTAGTTGTTCATTATTGAAATTAACCACTCCTTCTCACACGTTGAATTGGTCCTAATTTCCCTACTTCAGAAATTAAAGATAATGATTAATACCTTCTGTGTAAGTATACAATGAATCCTAACTAAATACTTTGCTAGCTACATGCAGAGGTCTCCCAGTGCAGTAAAAGAATTCAGACTGCAAGCTCCATATTCCTCCCTCTGCATAATACAGCCTCATAGGAAAACCACTTTCCCACACTTCCTAATCAAAATTTTATAAGAAAAAAGGACAGGACCCTCCTGAATTTCACACTGTTTGTGGGAATAACTTTTAATATTGCAAAAATGAAAATCACCTCAAGCAGACCAACGAGAAAATGTACTGCTGCTTTCAGGTATATGTGGAATGCAATATATACACCATACATGGTTAGCAAACTACTCAAAGCTTCTCCTTAACTTTCTCTTAGAGAAGATCAACCAGTAAAATAACTGCAGCAGGTAAAGAAGTAGCCCCCAGAAACAGCCACAATAATCTAATACCTGTATCCTTACAGATAATGTAGCTCCCTTGCTTGCCAATGCTAAAATTCTTAAGACGCATATTTAAGTAACAGTATAACCTGAATAACTGTGGCATGAGCTGACCTTAATGTAGCCACCACACAACCCACAGAGCAAATACCATAGGAACATCTGCAGTAGTTACTGAGGAAAGAATATAACTGACATTCATCCAACTGAAAGAGCCCTACTTTTTCTTAAGCTTGGAAATAGCTAGTATTGCCCTAGAGCCCTACATATAGCCCCAAGGCCGGCAGCTCACTCAGAAGGGCACTTATGAAGCATATATGTAAACTGGAAGCGTTCATGAAGTTCAATGAGAGAAAAGCTTTTGCAGCGCAAAGAAGCATCTTCACAACAATTGATGTGTTTAGAGCAAACCAACGGAGAGTCACTGCAGCTGACACAGCATCACTTCTAGCTTGACTTTATATCCAGAGTCAGCACTCAGGTTATCACATACAAACATTCGGAAAAAATCAAGAGTGATGCTGAAACACTTCAGTTCACAGGCGGCTTCCAGCTAAGCCGGACCCCGAGGCCGGTACCCGGGCGAACGCTGCCGCTCGCAGGCTGCAGCGGGTCATTGCGGCAGGCGCGGCGCGAAGCCGCTTGCAGCTCGGCCAGCCCCACCGCACGGAGCGCAGCGACAGCGCTCAGAGCTCGGGAAACGGCGCGTCCCACCGACACCTCCTGCACTACGACGGGCTGCCAAGGAGGCTTGCCGGATTTTGTTCTCTTTGTGTCAGTGATTTTGGGGTAGTACCAAGCTATTGAGGAAGATAAAGGGTATTCCGAACATCAAAAGGAAAGCATATTTTGTTGGGAGTAAGTGTGAAAAGGCATTTACAAAGACATCGCTTTAAAGAGAGGGGAAACGGTCACACGACGCTCTCATGCACCCCCATACACACTCCATACCCCTGCAGGGGAAGCGTTTCCCCGAGCTCGCTCCCCTCCCCTGCTCATTTTAGCGACCAGCCGCTCACGCCAAAGCAGGAACGGCATCCAAAGCCGCGCAGCCTCCAGCCAGGGGAGGGCGGGGAGAGGCCGACAGCGGCTGAAGGCATTTCCTCCTTGTAGGAGGTACAGCCCCGCAGCACCGCCTGCCAGCTGAGGAGCAGCACAGTGTGCTGCCAGTAAACCTCTGCGCTGGCCCACGTCTCAGCAGTGTCTCAGCCATACACCATTTATATTCCAACCCATTATCTCTAGTTGTTCTTCCAAACGTGCGTGCTCTTAAACTAAGTTTTAAACAGACACTACTACCTAAACATAATTTTAACTGGTCATCTACCCCAGCATAATTCAACACATGAAACTGATTAGTTCACTCCAGAATTGGCCTTCCAAAGCTTGCCGGGTTTTGGTTTCTGTTTGTTTGTTTCAATAGATATTTTGGCACGTGACTAGTGTGACCAATTCTCAGCCTGGAGAAGAGAGAATTAAGCAGGCCATGCCTTGGAATGGAGCTGCAGCAATGTGATGACTGCTGCACACTCACTCACACCCCAACACACATCCTGGAGAACAGATGAGGACAGGTAGTGCCAATACGGTTTGGGATTAACAACAGAACTCCAGAGCTACAGGCCAGTCGCTTCACAGGATTAACCAAAAATGTACAGAGCCTGTAAGTGAGGATACTGTAAATGGCAGAGTTAATCGGGG